>NC_089007.1:1559575-1859575 GCF_963932015.1 Anas acuta | reverse complement strand
CCCCAGGGGTGACTCGTGTGGCCACGCAAGCCCAGGTCAGTTTTGCCACCAGCACTGAGCCCCCTTGGTGAAAGGGACGGGTACCTGGATCCCCCCTGCAGCCCTCGGCCACCAGATCTCAACCCTGCCGTGTCCCCCACCCCACAGTTAATCTCGGCCTCCTGCTTAGGAAAGTTAAAGCGGCTCAGAGCAGGGCCAGATGATCAGCAGGATTAAAGCCTTAATGGTACCCCTGCAGCCAGCTCAGCACCTTGCCTCTGGGCTGGCGGGTCAGCGTGTCAGTGTGTCAGTGAGTCAGCATCCACACACCCCCCCCCACAAGGGATGCATGCGTTCAGGGCTGCGAGGAGGGCACCGTGCTGCTGGCAAAGCAAAACCGGACACCTGGCATCCCTGAGGGACAGCGTCCCCCATCAACTGTGCTAGCCAAAGCCACAGCACTGGTACAAGGAGGGAGCAGGGAGACCTCAAAATCTTCACGTGTGTCCCCATGCGCTTACCTGGAGCCCACATCTGCTTCTGCTGGCATCTGTATGGCAGCATGTGCTTTTGGGGAAACACAGACACTACTGGGGGGCACCACCTTGTGAGCAGCAAGCCCACTGGGGCTGGTGGAGAGCCTGCAGGGTTGAAGCATCCCGCAGGGGTTGTCGGCTCTTTCCCACGGGTGAGGATATTTTGAGGAGCGTTGGCCATGGCCATGCTGCCCCACAGCCTGGGGGGCTGCCCACTGCGGCTGGCTGATGAAAGCTGCCCTTTGTCCACTTGCAGGGCACAGCACAGGGCCAACCTGGGAGATCAAGTGGGTTTGTTCCCAGATAAAACAGCCCCAAACTGAGCTTTGAGCAGGTGCTTGCACAACAAGGACCCAGGCTAGCCATGTGAGATCCTGGGGGGATGAGCAGGGGGCGCTGCCTTCCACTCCAGGAGCCCCCCCATCCCAAATTGCACAGGAGACCTCCCATCAGCCAGCAGCTTGTGCATCACCAGCCCCTGTGAGTGGGTGCTATGGGTTGAGAGCAGGGTCACTGGCTAGCATTTAGGGTGGCTACGAGAGGGGAACTGGGCTGGGTGCAATTGCAGGGGGTCAGTGAGAGGTGATTATGGTGGGGGTTTCTGGTATTTGCAGTGGGGGTCACAGGATTTTTGGGGGGAGGCTGTGGCTTGCCATCTGAGGTCATCCTCCAGAGCAGAGCTCCCAGAGCTGTGCTATGTTGAGCTCCTCTCAGGTTTGATCTGGGTGGAAAACAGCATTTTTGGGGGGGGTATGGCCCCTCAACTCTACCTACTCTGCTGGGAAATTGTTCCTCTGATGCTCGTGCTACAGGCCACCCTCCTTTAGTCCCCACAGTGAGATGCTAAATGGTTCCCAGCCCCTGCCCTGCTCCTGGGTCCCCCTGCCACAGGCACTCATGGGGGAAGAGCCCCCTGCACAGCCCTGCTCACAGTCTGTGTCCAACACCCCACAGCACTCCAGGAGCCCCAGAAGCAACAAAGGCCCCCTTGCCTCCCAACACAGTGATGCTGCCCCCAGTTGCAGCATTTTACAGCCCATGCACTGCTCCAGCACCCCCAGCACCCAACATGCTCCCAGCCAGAGCCAGAGCAGGGCTGAGCAAGCCCAGGGCCAGGGGTTGGACCTTCTGGCCAAATAGGACCGTTTCCCTCACCCTGGTGGTGCCAGGAGAAAGCAGTCAGAGCCTGGACATTGTGTTTCCACCCATTTATTTGGGAAAGCTGCACCAAAGTATTGAAATAAATTAAAAGCACAGAGCACGTGGGTGCATTGCATACATGAGCACCAGGAAGACAAAGGCAGAGTAGGATCTTCAATAGAGATGTGGGTAGACAGGACAGAGCACCAGGGAGTCCCAATTGCTGCAGAAACCTCTATGATAAAGTAGTATTAGCTGCAAAACTAGAGGTACAAAAAAAAAAAAAAAAAAATCTGCACCCTTAATACAGCCTTAAAGGCAAAGTCTGACTCAGACCTCCCTGTAAGGAGGCACAGGGCTGGAAGAAACCTGAGTGGTGGGGTGGGCAGCAGGGAAGAAAAGTTCAAAGCCCAGGGGAATGAGGGGGGAAGTGCATGGGACCCGGCCAGGAAGCAAGGCCATCCTTCACAGCTTCACATCCTCCTGGGAGCAGAGGACTGCATCTTTCCGTTGTGGTTTCGGGGTCCTTCACAAAGCCATACCCTTCATCCTCCGCTTTCCGGCCTCTTAATTGTGCCTCACTCCCCTGTCCCCAACAATAGCACAGATTTGATGCGAGATTTGCTATAGTGGGGGAAAAAAAAGCAGGACTGCCTCCTGCCCCCCCAAGTTTCTCTGCTTTGAGGGAACAGACCCATTCCCCATCCCACACCATGCTCCCGATTGCGCAGCAGTCAGCCTGCAGCCCGAGGGAGCTTCTCCCCACGCAGTCCCCACCAGAAAGACAGTCCTGGAGGAGGGGGAACCCAGAAGTGCTCCCCTAGCCCTAGCTACAGCCACAGGCATCAACAATCATGTCAGGAATGTCAGTCTTGACAATGTTGCTGTTGCGATCAAAGTAGAGGACAGAGAGAGGCCGGCGTCGCGTGGGCACGCAGCAGGAGTGCCCCGATGCCTGGATGTTGTTGGCTTTGACGAGGTTGAAGACGGCCGTATGGAAGGAAGATGCCATCCCAGGGCTGCCTGCCACGTGCAGAGGGCACTGACCCACACAGTAGTTTATCTGGTAGCCCTCAGGCTTAATGATCCAGTCGTTCCAACCAATGTCGCGGAAATCCACGTAGTAGTCTTTGCGGCAGCAGAGGTTGGAATTCTGGCTGCAGCGGAGGCTGCGCTTGGCCACCCGGTGTCCCGGCTCCCGCACCTTTGCCTCGGCCACCAAGAAGGGCTGGTGGGAATGGGTGGCATTGACTACGGCCACCACATCACCCCTGTCCCCACGGCTTTCCACTTCCAGCCGCAGGGTCCTGCGTTCTCCCCTAAAAAAACTCCGCAGGGCAGGCATGAGGGAGAAGGTGCGCCAGCCGCTGCCTTTGGCGCTCAGTCGACGCTCGCTCAGCAACACGCGATCTCCCCCCACCGTGTCACCATCCCCACCAGCCAGGAAGATGCTCAGGGTAAGGTTGGCTACCAAATCTCGGGGAACTTGCAGGTAGAGCCAAAGCTGAGCTTGCAGGATGTGAACGTCCTGGTCTTGCGTGTGAGTGAACTGGAACTGCAGCCCCATGCCAGAGGGAGACGTGGGCTCTGAAGGGAGAGAGGAGAGAGAAGGTGAATGCTGAAGGAGGATGCTGGGGCAGGTGAGGCTGCAGCAGTATCATTAGGGCTGATCTTCTGGCTTCTTTTTGGGGAATACCTATAAAACTCCTTCCCTCCACACAGGGGCTGTCCCTCCCTTCCCTGGGGATGCTGCGTGGAAAGGCTGCACATGTGTGTGTGCAAGGAGGGACTGTCCCACCCTGCCTGGCAGAAAGGACACAGAAGGAGGCAACAGGGACCTGCTCTCACCTGGCCCTTCGTTTGCCACATAGGGCCAGGCTGGAGGGTCCCTGCAGCCCCCCCAGTCCCCCTACCTGGGCACCCTGGGCTGCCCCTGGTCGTCAGAAAGGGACCTGAGCAGCCAACGCATCACCAGCAGCTCCGGGAGCCCTCCGGCACACAGCAGGTGCCCGAAGGAACAATCCCCTTCCCATCGGCTCTGGGACCCCCATCTCGCCGCAAGTGTGTGGCCAGCAGCGGCTCCGCAGCCCCCCGAGGGTCGCAGGCTGCGAACCCTCCCGGGGCTCCCCCGGACAGGGACCAGCCCCAGGGCTGGGGACTCCGTGCCCCGGGGGGGGTTGCGCCGACCCGGGGACCTCCCGCGGGCCGCCACCGGGCGCAGCCCAGCCGGGATGCCTGCTCCTCGGTGGTTGGGCTGAACCCCCCGGGGATCGCTACGGTTCCCCGGAGAGCTCTGGCACCCACCTGGCTCGGCGAAGCTGATGATCTCGTAGCCCCGCTCCTCGGCGTCGGGGCCCCGGCGAGCACCGGCCGCTTGCAGGCGCCGCACGGCGCGGGCAACGGCGGCTCGGGGCACGGCGTGGGAGAGCCTCGGCCGTTCCCGGAGCCGCAGCTTCTCCAGGAGCTGCCGCTTGGCCGCCTCCTCCAGCAGCCGCCGCTCCGCACCGGCACCGCACGACGGGCACCGGGGCTCCGCCGCCGCGCACAGCACCGCCGCCAGCAGCAGCCACGGACCCGCGCCCCGCGTCGCCATCGGCACCGATGGGACCGGGACCGGGACCGGGATGGGACGGGACGGGACCACGAGTGGTGCGGAGCCGCCCGCCCGCTTTGGGCACCTGCAGCCGGGGGCGGGCCCGGTGTCCCCCCGCCATTGGCCGGCTCACCTGCCCGTCCCGTCGGGCTGTGGCCGGGGCGGGGGATTACCGGGATTAGCCCCCCCCCCGCGGAAGGGGTAAGGGGGGGGGACGATGCCTTGTGGTGCAAGGGAAGGGGCTTCGAGAGCACCGGGACGCCCCCGTCCCGTCCCGTCCCGTCCCGTCCCGTCGAGAGGGGTCCCCGGGTCGGCCTCGGGGCTCCCGGGGGGGCGGCTCCAGCCCCCGACCCACGGAGGGCACCGCGGGGGCCAGACACGAGCGGCTGCATGCAGGGGGGGGTGTGCACGGGGGTCTTGAGTGTGCACATGGGGGTTGCACACCCTGTAGGAACTTGGGGTCTGCACGCCTGCAGCTCACCCTACTGTCTGCCCGGGGTGCCAAGGGATCCGGCCAGCCCCCCCCCCCCCCCCCACCAGGGGTCCAGGGTGCTGAGCTCCTCTGCATGGCCCAAAATCTGCAAGTGAGGGCTGGGGTGAATCCTGCCCAGGTGGAGGAGTGGTGTTTCTGCAGGACTGATCCCAGCGCCACCTGCCTGCTCCCAGAGCCCACAGACCTGTCCCCACGCCCTGGGCATTGTTCCCCACACACCCTGCAGCCCCCCCAGCAGGGCCAGGGTGGTTCATTGCTGACCAAGCACCCTGCAGGGTGCCCAGAACAACTCCTGCAGCTCCTGGGCACTGCTCACATCTCTGGGCTTTTGCATCCTCACCATGTCGTGAGGATGCAAAAGCCCAGGGGGGTCGGGGTCGGGGGGGTCTCAGCCTTTTCACAGAATGCCTGAGGTTGGAAGGGACCTCTGAAGATCATCTAGTCTACTGCAAGACACAACCCCTTCTTTTCTTCAGACTCACCCCAGGACAGAGTGGGCAGAGCCAGCCGCAGGGCAGGGCAGGTGCATGATGTGCACCCCCCCTCCCCACAAATCTAAATGGATGTCTGCATGTACTGCAGCTAAACGAGGTGGCAGAGAGTGTCACAGCAACTTGACAGTGGTCTTCAGATTCCCAGCCCCAGGTGCTGTGCTCAGAGCAGGGCGCACAGCCTGAGTGCAGGGCACAGTCTTGTAGAAACCACTCAAAACTGGTTCAAGGTGAGATGTTGCGGGGGCAGCAAGAGAGCTCAGCACCCTTCTGCCAGAGCAGGGAACCCACAGGGTGCACTGGGAACCTGAAACCCAGCCAGGCCTTCAGCCATGTCCTGCACCCACTGTGCCATGCAGCACTGACTCCAAGGTCTTGACCACACAGAGCCCCTGCCTCTGGCCAAGCACAGAGGTGACGTGTAAACAGAGTGGGCTGTCTGGGAAAAAGCACCCACCGGAGATGATGCAACCACAGTGCAAGGGGCAAAGTTCTCAGCTGGCTGAGCCTGCTGGCAGCTCCCAGAATAGCCCAGGAATGTCAACAAGGAGGAAAGAGTGGGCACAGCGTGGCCTGGGAGCACGGCTCCCACAGGGGCTGTGAGCCATGGCCACAGGCAGCAGGCAGCCAGCACTGCCTGGGTACCAGAAGGGCTGTGTGTGTGCTGCTTCCATCCAGGCTCTGACACGGGTGCAATGGTGAAGCACAGATACATGTGATGCTGTCACTCCTGCTTGCACACAAAGCACACACCAGCAAGTTCCCCTGTCTGCACACATGCATATGCCCACAACCATGCCTGCTTTGTTGCACGCACTCGCTTACACAGGTTGCTCTGCAGTACACAACCAGCTGCATGCTGCCTTGCACACATGCGCTCAGTCTGCCTCCCACATGCTAGGGCGCACGCTCAGTTCATGGACATGCTCTCACGTGCTCCTCGTGTACCTTGCTGGAAGTGGAGCATTTCCTTTGGGGCTGTCAGGACAGGTTTAATTCCCTGCAGGGTCGGGCTGCTGCTGCCTTCAGCTCATGGTGGGATCTGGGTCCCTGTGGCTGACAGTCCCCACATGCAGACATCCCCACTGTCCCACTGGCAGACGCTGGCTCAGGTACTAGGCAGGTGGCCACAGACCAGGGGATCATTGAAGCCTCTGTGTCACCACCACCTTCCAGCCACCACACCACTTCTTCACACACACAGGAAAGGGAAACCGAGGCACAATGCCTTCCTGAATTCCTCCTTCCCTGCCAGATCCACAGAGCCACAGTCAGGGCTGTGGCACAGCATGGAACAGGGGAGGCAAAGAGTTGGGCAAAGAGAGTGAATTGCTTTCTAACCCACCTTCCTTTCCATGCTGAGGAGCAAGATGTCCCCAAAGGGATGAACCCCTTCGAACCTACTAGGATCCTGCAGGACTAGCCGACACCATGCAGCTGCCGCCATAAGCACCCATTTCCCTCTAGTTTAGCAAGAGCATCCAATCTGCCCCGATCCCTCGCACTGCAGCCACGTGCCCCCTCCCACACTCTGCACGGCCAGATCTAGGCCAGGGGTCAGCACAGAGCTGTGAGCGGTTCTTGCACCCATTGCGTAAGTGTGTTGTTGATTAAGCAGTTCCCAGAAAGCAAAGACAAGGGACCAGCCTGACCAAAATACCTGCCCAGGTCCCCCCGGGCCCAGCACTCGCTGCACACATGGCTTCTGGGCCTCTGACCTCGTGTCCGGTGGGGCAAGGGTGGCACCTGCCAACCTGACCTACAGGTGCCAAATGGTTGCGGTGAGCAGGGACACCCCAGGAGCTCACGCTCAGGTGCCTGATCATGGCTCCTGCGGTTGTGCCTGTTTCTGCACAGCTCTGCCCACTGATCCCAGCCGAGGAATTGCCAAATCGAGCCAGGATCGTGGGTCTGGGACCGTGGCTCCATCACGGAGAAGCTTTCTCCCCACAGGCTGCAAGTCAGCGCCCAGGCTGGGGGCTCGGGGCAGCACCAGCAGGGCTGGTGGCTCAAGGCATCGCAGCGAGTCTTGAAAGGGGTTCCCAAGGCATCTGCTGGAACAGGGCGGGGGGACAGCCTCAACTTGCGCCAAGGGAGGTTTAGGTTAGGAATTAGGAGACATTTCTTCTCAGAAAGAGCAGTCGCGCTTTGGAACAGGCTGCCCGGGGAGGTGGTGGTGTCACCATCCCTGGGAGTGTTTAATGAAAAGTTGGAGCCGGTGCTTGGGGACATGGTTAGTGGGTGGTATCGGTGGTAGGGGGACAGTTGGACCAGATGATCTGGGAGGCCTTTTCCAACCTTAATGACCTTAATGATTGTATGGCAGTGCCCCGGGCTTGAGGGCCTGCACCAGACTGGCACCTCGGGGCTGCGGCCCTGCCAGCGGGGCCGGGAAGAGCCGGGCCCAGCAACACCAGGGCCCGGGGCCGGGGGTCGGCGGCCCCCGTTCCCTCACTGCCGGGTCCCCCCCGGGCCGAGGGGCGAGCGGGAGGGACCGGACCCGGACCCCCGGTAGCGGCTTCGCCTCTCGCGGCCCGCGGGCGCCTCCCGGCGGCGGCCGGGGTCCGATCGCTGGGGAAGGGGCTCCGGGGGGCTCCCGGGGGCTCGGCGCGGGCCCCAACAGCACCCGAGAGGCCCCGGCGAGGCTCGAGGCTCCCCCGGTGCCTCCGAGCCAGCGCCGCGGGCTGGCAAGTGCCCGTGTGAGACGGCAAATTAAAGATTAAACCTTTTCAAGGCAACGCCGGAGGCTTTCAGGAATTCCCACCCCTCCCCTGCCAGCCGGGCGCTGCCAAGAGACACCCAGCTGGCGTGGCGCGCCCGGCCCTTTGCTTCAGGGTCTGTTGATACTGGCAAAGGCTCCTTGCAGGAGCCACCGGCCGCAGCCACGCATCCCCTCAGCAGAGCGGAGACCCGGGGGGGGGGACAGCAGCTCTGCACAGGGCTTGGCACAGCCCAAGGGCACAGCGCCCGTGCTGGGTTGAAGCCGGCTGCACGGCCTTTCCGATGCTGGGCCAGCCTTGGGGGGGCTGCAGGGAAGGGGCTCCTGCTGGGTTTGTGCCCCCAGGAAGCAGCAGGACGGGCACAGCAGTGCCTCGAGGCACCTGGGCTTTGCCTGCTGAAGATACCTCCTCCAGAGACCGGGGAGCCCTGGCAGGAGCTCAGTGTCAGAGCATGGGGCGAGGGGCCCCGGTGTGAGCGTCCCCCTCGTGCCCCTCGTCTCTCCTAGCAGCCTGGGAAGCTGCCCCCTGCTGCGCTTGGGGTTTCTGTTCTGCTCCCTGCCTGGACGCTACTCTGCGACCATGCTCACACCAAGGTTTCTTTCGCAGAGGAGGAATAGACTTGCAAAATGTCGGGGCTGTGGTGAGGCCCAGTCAGTGCTGCCAGGACCACCGGCCTCAGGGGTGGGTGGGGGGATCCTCGTGTACACTGGGGCCTAGCTGCAGAGAGAGACAGGGATGGGGACTTCTGTCCTCTGCCACCCCCCAGCTGCTGGGAGAGCTCACCCCATGGTGCTGCCACTGGGGGATCCCCCAGCCTTGGTCACCCTCAAATCGGGACCGGGCTGTGGGCTGCACCTGGGCATCCTGTGTGCCCAGAGAGGGGGGCAGCCTGCATGCGTGGAAAGGAGAGCATGGGGTGCAGGCCCCAAGCCCTGCTCAGCTGGGGAATCTCCGACTAGAAGAGGTTGGGGAAAATGCGGTCAGGTGGCTGGCAAACCCCTAGGACAATGCATTCTGCCCTGGGCTCAAACTGTCAGGGGCAGGGAAGGGCCTTGGGGGCCAGGGACCCTCTCAGGGGAGCTGCCAGGGGTTACCCAGGCCCCCCCCAACCAGCAGAACCCCACTGTCACCATGGGGCACCACACCCCAGCAGCAGGAGTTGGCACGGGGACAACTTTTGGAGCCAGGGGGTAGGCAGCAGTCCCACAGGGCTGGCAGGCAGACCCCACCGTGTGTCCTGCCGTGTCCAAAGCACACGTGCAGCCCAGCAAAGGGCAGAGCTGGGGAACAGGAGCTGAGCTGGAGAGGGGGCTACTACATGGCAATGCATGCCAGCCCTCTCTGCTCTGAGCCCCATGGGGAGTATGCTGCTGGGTCAAGGAGGGGAACCAAGGGCACCCCAATCCCACAAGAGGCTCGTGGTACCTCAGAGCTTGGCCGAGGGTCTTTGGCTCATGCATCTCTGAGCCCAGGCAGCTGCAGGGCCACAGGGCTGCAGCCAACATCTCCTCCTGCCCTGCAGCTCAGCCCCTTTCTGCCCCAGCTTGCTGCAGCCTGGAGAGCTCAGCACTGGCCCCAGGAAAGCTGTTTGTTAAATAAATACAGGCAGTGAAAAGAGGCATTGAAAAAGGAGGGAAAAAAAAATCAGAAAACAAAAAAACAAACATCAAATCCTCTTTGGGTTTGCGCAACTGGCCTTGGGTCCCAGACAGTATTGATCCCCGAGTCTTCCACCCTGCCCGTGCGGCAGCTGGGTCAGCAAGAACCCTTCAGGGCTGAACCCCGGAGACTCTGGGGCCTGAGAACCCTGCCCTCAGCACCGTGCTCCTGCGACCTGATGGGGAGATGCGGGTCCCTGCCCCAGCAGCTCAGTGAGAGGACGTGAGTCCCACAGGCAAGCACCGTTTCCTGCTCGTGTGTGTTCCATCTCTGCTTGCAGCACCACAGGTGCTCTCCAACAGCCTGCAGCCCAACTCTGGCTCCAGACAGGGCCACTCACAGCCCTGACCACCTCAGCCTGGTCTCCCCTCCCTCCACTGCTCCTCTTCCCCCTTGGTTCGGTTGTCTCCAGCTGCTGGGGTGGTGGGGTCCGTGCCTGCATGGCTGATCACAGGGCTGCGGTGGCTCTGCTCTGTCCCAGCTGGCTGCGCACACCTCCCCGGGGTCTGCCCCCACGAGCTGCCCTCTCCCACCACAGCACCCTCTCCCTGTCCTCTCGGCCCTCGCACATGGGGGACACGTGTGGAGCAGTGGAGAAACCCGAACGCAAGATTACGTAACGGGGCCAATGTGTCAAAGCCGCCCTTTGCCCCCGGCTCTCACGGCACCAACGTGTCCCACGGCGCTGCCAGCCAGGTTGGCACGGGGCAGGGCGGGCAGCCACGAGGCCAGAGGCCAGAGATGTGCCAAGAGGCTGCTCCCAGGATGGGAACTGGTGTGGGGCTGCAGGCAAGGCTGGGCTTCATGGGCATCATGGCTCTGGCCATCTCCATGCACTTTAAGAGAGAAGTGTTGCTCCGTTTCATCCTGAATTGGGACAATAATGGCCAAATGCAGATGGTTTTGGCGGAATGGGACATTCGGCCAAATGGTGCCTTCCCTGGTGGGAATCACAAACACCCCATAGCTGGGGTCCCACCCCATGCTCTGGATCTGGTTGAGATAGGACAGGGATTCTGCACCCCCCAGGAAAGGCAGCCAAGGGAGCCTGAGAGCTGTGGGGGCTGGCACGATTACAGCCTCTGGGCATGGCGAGTCCCAGCAGCAGGTGCCCAGCCCCATTGCCTGGTTTTTATGGCCGGGCAGGTGTTCAGAAGGGGACTGTGCATGGCAGCATGGGTCGGTTTTGTGCCATCGTGGGTCTGTCTGCACTAGGGCATATCCATCACCTTGCAGCCTGGGGGCAGAGGGAAGATGAGCTGGCTGATGGCAGGGCACAGGGACGTGCACCCACGGACATGCACACGCTATGGCTGGGAGTCATTTATTGACACTTTCCTCCCAATAGCACCAGTTCCCCCTCCCTCACCCCTAACGACCTCACGTTCAGCTGCTGCGTGGGGCTCTGCAGCATCTCTCTCCTCTCTCTCCTCGCCGGCTCCCAGCTTATTCTCAGCTCCTCAGCTCCCCCAGTAGCAGGAGGTGGCCTGGCTGATGCCCATGACCAGAGGACCGCACGTTCAAGTTGCAGCACCACAACATGGCCTGGGTTGGGGGAGCAGCGGTGGGGAGGCTGGGCTGCCCTGAGCCACCCCAGATCAGGGTGCTCGGCAAGGGAGTTGGGCAGGAAGGTCTGGATTCCAGCAGGAGCAGGGCTGAGAGGCCATGGCACAGGGGTTGAGAGGAATCCATGGGCAGATCTGAAAGGGGAAAGAGGTGTGCAGGAGGCCAGGGCAGAGAGGACTTGCAGATTCAGCACCGCCCTGATGCTTCAGCCTCGGGAGGAGAAAATGCCTTGGCAGGGCTCACGCCTGGCAGCAGCTCTCCAGCTCTTGCGCTGCCAAGGAGGAGCTGGGAGGAGGAGGAGTCCCGCACAGCACCCATCTTGCCCCCAGGCCTCCTCCGGTGGCAGGTTAGGTACAGCCGCAGGCATCAACGATCATGTCGGGGATGTCGGTCTTGACGATGTTGCTGTCCCGGTCATAATAGAGCAGAGAGAGGGGGCGACGCTGTGTGGGCACGCAGCAGGAGTCCACGGCTGCATCCGCGTTGTTGGCTTTGATGAGGTTGAGGACAGCTGTGTGGAAGGAGGCAGCAAGGCCAGGGATCCCAGCCATGTGCAAGGGGCAGAGCCCTGCGCAGTAGTTCATGTGATATCCCTCTGGCTGGATGATCCAGTCCTCCCAGCCGATCTCCTTGAAGTCCACGAAGAATTCCTTGCGGCAGCACATCCGCGAGTCCCCGCTGCAGTCAATGCCGCGCCGCTGGACCCGATGGGGCGTCCTGTCCCGGGCCTGGGCTGCCACAAACGGCCAGTGGGAATCGCTGTGGCCAGCCAGAAGGGGAGGCCCGGAGTCCTCAGCCATTTCCAGCTCCACCGTCAGCCTCCTGCTCCCTTGGCTGAAGAGGCTCTGGACAGCTTGGCCCACATCCAGCGTGGCCCAGCCAGCCCTCTGCACCTCCAGCAACGTCTTGCTGACCACGGTCATGTTCAGCCCCGTCAGGTCTGGCTGCAAAAGCTTCACCGTGACCTGGTGCGTCCCAGGGCCAGGGGATGCCCAGAACAGGTAGAGGTTGGCTTGCAGGATCTCGGTGCCCTCACCCAGCTCCTGGGCGAAGTGGAAATGCAGGAGGGTTCTGCGGGAAGTGGAGGACCCTGCGCACAGGACCAAAAGCAGAGTCAGGAGGTGGCGGGGAGGAGGGTCTCCCAGCCCGGGAGCACCAAAGCAGAGCAGATGGGAAGCACGTCTAAACCAGGGAGTGGGAAGCAGGACACGGGGGGTGTCAAGGGGCCCCCCCTTTCCAGCACTGCTCTGCTTCTCCTTCTGCCGCTGCTCTGAAGCAGCAGCACCTGGGCCTGGTGCTTAATGCAGCAACCTGGCCTGGCTCCACCTTCTCTGCCCCGAAATCCCCCTTGTCAGGGAAGCTGCTGAGAATTTTGGAGGTTATCTGGCTGTGTAAACCAGCCCTGGATTTAAGGCGGTCACACCAACTCGCACCGCCGGCACCACCTCTACTTTCCATGGCTGGAACCACCGCCTGCTCCTGCACGTCCCACTCAGCAGCAGCAGCATTTTGGGGTTGCGAAGCTTCCTCACCAAGGAGGGGGAGCGACGAATGCCCTCCTCTGCGGTGTGGCACAGCACAGCAGGGCAAGAGGTTGGACCCGTGGCTCACACCTGCTCCTTCGTTTCCAGGAGCTGGGAGACATCTCCACATTGCCCTCATGTGCAGGAACACCATGTGCCATGGAGGAGCGTTGTTCCCAGAGGTATTCAAGGACAAAGCAAGCCCCCGATATCCCACAGCAGCCATGCAAAACACACAAAGGGTGCGTGTTCCCCCCAGCACCTTGCTGAGCAGCAGCTTGGTCTGGGCACTGACAGCTCGGGAGGGTGGTCTGCAGGGTGCGGGGCCTATTCTGCCTCTTTCCAAAGGCTGCATTTGCCTGGGAGTGGGGGCACGGAACCCTGCTTTTTTCCAGGGATGCCCGTAAAGGACCCCTGAGCACGTTTTGTGGAGCTCTCTCTACCCAGGAAGGCCGATTCCGGAGCGCCACGTGGCAGCCCACCACTTCGGTTAGGAAAAACACTGCGGGGAGCAGATGGGCTTTGGAATTGACTCCACGGATGATGAACTTCTGGGGAACCGGGGCCTGAAATCACGCTTTGATTAACCTGGCCACCTGACCCACCCACCTCTAGCACAAGCGGGGAAGGTCCAAGAGAAACGGACAACTTAACGAGACCCCGCAGCCTGTCCTTGCTCCCACCTGTCCCCTTGCCCCCACAAATCACTGAGAGGGGCCCCGGGGTCTCCACGGTGCTTCCCCTCCCCGTGGTGAGGGGTGGCTGCTCGAGGCAAGCTTGGGACATGGGTGCAAAGGTTCTGGCCATGGAGCGTCCCGGTGCCAGCCCCTTCGTGCAGGCGCTCAGTGCCCCTATGCGGGGCTCTCAAGGTACCTGTGCCCAGGAGGAAACCTCTCAGCACCTTCCCCGCATCCCACCATGCCCCCCACCCGTGGGGTCCCATCCCACCACACCCACAGGGTCCGGGGGTTCTGCACACACCTGACTCAGCAAAGCTCAGGATCTCGTAGTGCTGCACGCCCGGCACAGGGGGTGGCTGAGGGACGCTGCCAGCACGGAGCACCCCCGGGGCGCCGGGCGCGTCGGTGCTCTGCACCCGCATCCTGCGCAGGGCGGTCAGCAGAGCCCCCCGGGACGTGGGCTGGGTGATGTTGGGCCTGTCCGGCAAGCGGAGCTTGGAGAGGATGCTCTGCTTCGCCAGCGCGATGAGGATGTCCCGCTGTGTGGCGGGGGCCAGGGCCGCCAGCCCGCAGGCCGGGCACCACACTCCCTTGGCGGCTGCCACCCTCAGAAGGCTCAGGAGCAGGAAAGCCACCGCGGCCGTCATCCCCGGTGCCGGCAGCTGACAATTCGGGGGTCCCAACGCACCAGGTTCCTCGAACCGTCCCGATAAACCCGAGTCAAAGTGGGACGGCGGAGCTGGTGCCGGGAGAGCGGCGGTAGGGGCAGTGGTGCTGGAGCCGGCAGGAAGGGTTTGTTTTCCCGATGTGACCACAAATATTGGCTGATCCCGGGCGAGATAAACGCCCCTCTGATCCCACAGGAGCCTTTCCTGGGCACGGGGCAGCCGCGGGTGCTGCTGATCCCCGGGGTTAAGGTGGACCCGAGCAGTGGGGGCTCGCCCATGCACCCGGGGCGCCAGCGCCCGCTCGGAGCTGGGGTTTGGGGCTGGGAATGGGGGGCACCATTCACACCCTGGGGGACTGCTGGGGGGGTCCCCAAGTGAGTGGGGGTCTCCACGTGTGCTGAGGGGAGATGGGGGGGTCCTCGTGGTGTGGGGCTGCTGGGCAGCTGGGGGGGGGGGGGGGCGTCTCTGGGCAAACAGGGGGGGGCCCTCGCTAGGCAGCGGGGGGGTGCTCATGGAATCTGGGGGAGATCCTGGGCAGCCAGGGGGCATCCCTGGATGGGGGGGGGGGTGGCTCAGGGCAGATGTGGGGGGGCTCGAGGGCAGCTGGGGGGGGTCTGGGCAGCCGGGGGGGGGTCGTGGGCAGCCGGGGGGGGACCCTGAGCAATGGGGGGGGCTCCTGGGAAGCCGGGGGGAGCCCTCGCTGGGCAGCCAGGGGGGGCTGTGGGCAGAGGAGGGGGACTCCTGGGCAGCTGAAGGGGGGGTCCTGGGCAGCCGGGGGGGCTCTGGGCAGCGCGGAGACCCCCGGGTACACCGGGGGGGGGGGGGGGGGATGGGGGGGGTCTGCCCTCGCGTGGGGCCCGCCCCCAGCCCGGAGTGGGGCGGGGCCTCCGGGCGTGAGGGGGCGGAGCCCGGCAGCGCAGCCCCGCCCCCCGCGCTCAGAGCCCCGCCCCCTCCTCCTCTGGGGCCCCGCCCCCTTCGGGCCTCCCCCGCACCAGGGGGCGCCTCCAGCCCCCGGTTGCCATGACAACGGCGGGCGCGCCGCGGTGACGCAATACGCACGGAGCGGTGACGCAGCGCGCCGGGGGCCCGCCCCCTTTCCCTTCCCTTCCCTTCCCTGCCCTGCCCCTCCCCTCCCTCCTCCCCTCCCCTCCTCCCGCCCCTCCCCCTCCCTTCCCGTTCCGGTCCCTCCCCGCCTCCCCCGCGCCGCTCTCCCCGCGCCCCCCCTCCCGCTCCGCCGCCCCGCCCGGGCGGCCCGCGCTGGCCCAGGCCCGGCCCCGGGGTGGCGGCGGCGGCGGCGGCGGCAGCAGCCCCGGCCCCGGCCCCGGCCCCGGCCCCGGCCCGGCGGCGCAGGGCCCGGCCCGGCCCGGTGAGTGCGGAGGGGAACGGGGGGGGGGAGGCGGGAGGCCGGGAACGGAACCGGGAGCGAGACCGGGGCAGGGGCTGGGAGCGGAGCGAGGCAGGGAGCGGGGCCGGGACCGACAGCGGCACCGCCACCGGGCTGGGAGCCGTTGGGGCAGCCGGGCCGCTTCCCCGCACGCTGCTCCCCCCCCGGGACCGGCCCGGCCGCGGGTCTCCGGCCTCCGGGGCGAGCCCCGGCCGCGCCCTCCCGGTCCCCGCCACCGGGAGCAGCCGGCGGAGCACCCGGCCCCGCGCCCCGGTGAGGCGGAGCAGCAACAGGTGAGCGGGGCCCGGTGCCGCCATGGGAGCCCCGGGAGCTCGGGGAGGGGACCCGGGCCCGCAGCGGCGGAGCCTTCGCCTCCACACGCGGCCCTGGAACCCCCCCCCCCCCCCCCCACCGCCGCCAGGGCCGGGCCACGGGGAGCTGGGGGGGGGCTCCGGGGGTGCTCGGGGCGGGGGGGGGGTTCTGTGGCCCCCTGTTCTCCGTCAATCCTCGCCGTGCTTTTTGGCTGGGAAGCGCTGGAGCTCGGTGCTTGGGGCCGGGCGCTGCTCTGGCACCGAGGCTCCCAGGTAAGTTGCTGTTGTTCCCGGGGGGGGCCCTTCAGCTGTTTGGAGCTGGCTCTCGGCGGGGTCCCCCCCCCCCCCGAGCTCCTCGTGTGCTGTGGAAATGGTTGTGATGGGGGGGGGGGGGGGGGGGTTGCTACCTCTCTTCTGTCCCCCATTTTGTGAGCGGCTTTTTCATCCCTTTCCTCCCATCCTTTAGTTCCTCACATTCTGTGTTATATCTTCAGCTGATGGCAACCTTTTTCCAGTTATTGTTCTTTCCGGCCTCTCTCTTCTTGTTTTAAGAAGCTGAGCCTGGGTCTACGCTGCTGCACTGGTCTCTGGTTTTATAAGGGGCTTGATAACGTCTCTTTCAGAAGCCCCAGGAGGGGTGCGTGCCTTTCAGAAGAGAATCCAACCTGTGCCAACACCTTGTCGATAGGCAAGGCTCTAGCCAGTTGATGACTGGTTTATTGAGGGAGGTCTGCGAGCCCTAATGGGTTTCTGCTTCACTTTTATTATGGATCGCTCTGTTACTGACCAGCTGTTAGGCTGCGGAGAGTCTGAACTGGCCTGAGCTCAACTGCTTCTGCCCTGCCTGCTCTCTGTATACTTTTCTGTCTTTTGTGAGGCTTCAGTGCTGTCAAAAGAGGTCTGGGGGGGAAAAAAAAACACATTTCTAATCATTTATGCTGATATCTTAAATAGACGTGCCTTAGTAGTAGGGTTTGTAAGGGAATGAGCTCCAGTGTCAGGAACACGGAGCCAGCCTCTGGCAGAAGCTGCTCAAGTGCAGAGCCTCCAACTGTCCAGGATAAGGCTTTATTTTCCCTAGAGCTCAAGGATGCGGCTGGAATTGTGAATAGAAAGAAACCTTGAGTTTATTATTGCTTCTGCTGCTTTTGCAGCCTCTGTTTGTTCAAAGTGATCCATTAGAATCTGAACCACAGCTGAAGAGGATTCAGATGTGACGGGAGCTGGAAACACAAAGCTAGCCTTAATCCTGCACGTGTTGCTGAGTAGATGCAGATTCCTGTCTGTCTTCAGTTTTGGAGTAAAGTCAAAGTTTAAAAAGCGGGAGAAGAGTACTGAAAAGAAGTGTTGGTAAAGGAAGATAACGTGCTTGGGGAGCTGGAAACATTGCCAAGCTTTGGTGTCTGTTTATCACCAAACAAAGGATAGGCTGAAGAATTATATCCTAACGGTAGCAAAAGGGAGGGAAACCCTTTGGCAGAGTTCTGTGGCCGCTGCTTCAATACCTGGGGAATACCAGCAGCAGAGCTGCCCTTACCTGCCAGCTGTGCTGGGGACACTGGCTGGTGTTACAACGAAAATACTTGAGAGGAGAGCAGGACATAGTCCACAGATATCCCGTGCCATTGCCCTGTACAAGAATTATTTTCTTCCATCTGCATGAGGAGCAATGGGAGTGTGTTGCAGGACCTCATCTGCTCGTCAAAAGCAAATGCCTGCCCGTGTACAGATCAAAATGCTCTGTGCCCTTGCTGATTCCAAGTCTCTGTCTCGGTGTTCCTTTTCCCGCTGACAGCATGCAAAGAAATTCCATGTGTGGCTGGTCTCAGTTTGGTTTTCTCTCACTGGTACTTGCTGAGGATCTCACCTCATCTCTTGCTTCGACCTGTTCTCCATCTCCCTTTGAGACCTGGGGGTCTGGTTCCCTGTAGTAGCTTCAGGTAGTTCCGATTCCTTACGCTCCGTTCTTCTGTCCTGTTTGATTCCCGTAGGCTGTTAAGGCTGACTGGCATAACCTCTGTGTCCTTCTCCTTGAATTCAAGCTAGAAATTCTCCATTAAATCGTACCAAGGATACCTGTAGTAATCTTCCTGCCTTACTGAATGACAATTCAGTAGCTTGCAGTTGGCTTGCTGAATTTTTTTCCCCAGCAGATGTTCTCTTAGGGTCTGGCTTCTCCCATCCACAGCTCTTTGTATTTTCAGTGCGCTATTAAACATTTATTTCTCAAGACTTCCCCCTGTTCATTCCTGTTTCTTTGGAATATAAGGATGGATTCTATGTACACAGAAACTTCGGAAGCTTATTCCAGTGTGTGTGTATGTGTATATTTACAAATATGAGGGTATTTTTTGACAGTCTGGATGATGAGGAAAGACATCAGACTGATTATTTTTTTCTCTGTCCACCAAGCTGGCACAGTGTGATGTTTGATGGCAGCTTCACTGGATAGTAAACCATTACTTCAGACTCCAGGGATTGCACAAGTGAGGATGGATCTCAACAGGTTGCTTGCAGTGATGATGCTTTGCTGGAGACAGCCACCTGGCTTTTGAGGAGCTGGATTAAGACTCCCAACTCAACTCATGCCAGTTGTGAAGGAGAAACATCACTTGGATATGGTCCGTTCTCTGATCTCTCCCCCTGCTCAGGAGTGGGGACTGACTGGGGACTGGTGCCCTGGAGGTGAGTAGGATCTGGAGCCGACTGACCCCCTAGCCATCAGGCTTTGCAGTTTTGCCCCAGTGGTTCCTGAGGGCCAGTTCGAGCACGAGCGTGATGAAACCTGGAGTGATTTAACAATATCAGACTTTGGTTTGTGACACCATCTTCCTCTTTGGTGGATCTTAATGGCCTTGATTGCTCACACCTTCCTCAGACCAAAACTGAGAAGCTGTATTCTGTGGTGTAGCTGTAACTGGGCTTCTCTCCATCCAGAGATGGAGTCAGTCGAGTGCTGCATTGAGATTCGTCTGCCTGACCTGTGAGCGTCAGGTCTCTAGGTTGGTAGGATGTTCGGTGGAGTGGAATTAAAGGAACTAATTTCCTTTGATTTCTCACTAGGCATCTTCATCGTGGCTTGCTGTTTGGGGACAAGATCTGCAGTCCCCGAGGGTACTAGATGTTGAGCTAGAAGAAGCAGGTGCTGCTTGCCAGGACGTAATACATCTTGCAGCACCCTGTGTCCTCTCACATCTGTGAGCTGCAGCTGTAGAATTACATACCTGCGGATCGTCTCTTGATGAGGTGGCAGAGGAAGCCAGTCTGTCCATGCCCTCATTTGGAGGGGTCTCTTGGGGTCTCAGCCACAATCTGACTTACCCAGGCGTGGTGCTTGCATTAAGTGAGCTCAGATTTTCTGGGCCCAGCATTACCTAGGGGCTTTTTCAGCAGCCTGCTCTGTGGCGTGCAGGGCTATATGCTATGCTGACAATTAAAGTTAATCCATTCTTGGTGCAAATACTGCATTTCTCGAACAGTTGCTCCAGGTTCCTGCAGACTCACTGCTAGGTGAGTGCTTTACAGTTGTTTACATTGGGCTTAAGTTTTCGAGGTCGTCTTGTGGCCAAGAGCAGTCCCAGGGTATTTTGACTGCATTGTGCCGCACCGAACTAGAAATGTGATGCAGCTGGTTTGAACAGCGCGGTGTTTTGTGTGGTTTTGGGGCTTGTGTGACGAGGAGGGGCTAAACCCAGCAAACGAGGCTTGGAGGGGGGCACTGCACGTGTCCGAAACTGCGCTGATGTGGCTAACGTCAGGTGTTCTGTCACCTGTTGAGTTAAACTCGCGTGACTTTGCATGTCTTTGTTTTAGTTGAGTAAAAGCTGAGGGCTGGGAGTAAACGAACACTTCCTAATGTGGATTTATACAGAAAGCGAGCGAAGTCCCAGAGAACTTACAAAATGACGTGCAGTCACTTCCTCTGTGGCTGGGAAACGCTTGCATAAGGACCTGGGATTCTGCCACTGCTTGGAGGAGGCAGTGCCAGGAGAAGGGGCAGCAGCATCGCTCGGTCTCATAGCAGCTGAAGGAGTACTCATCGCTTCTGCCTGTCCCAGTTGTAGTCGTCTCAGGTTGTCTGCAACAAGCCTGGAATAAAGCCTGGAGAGAATAGAGGGGTCAGCTGAATTAGAGGGGAAGGAGAACTGCCAGGAGTTGGTCAGGGGACGGGCAGGCTCACTTGTTGAGGGATGCCTGAGGAGCAGAGCAGGGCGGCGTGCCCACACCAGAGCCCTAAACCCCTTCCTCCAGGCATTCTGCAGCGCCTCTTGTTCTGCCCCTGATATCCTATCCTCTTGTCGGAGTGCAGATGCATCAAGTTCCCCTTATAGTAGTGATGCCATTTGTGTTGCTAAATTTAAGATTGTGTCAGTGTTTCTATTCTAAAGCTCTGTTTTCAGGGGGAAGGTGTATAAATCACCCGCTTAATGAAATAGTAATAATAACCTGAAGGATTGGTTCCAGACTTACCTTCCGTTCAGTGCTTAAACATTTTTCTGTTGTCTTCAGCTACACTACCCTGCTCTCCAGTTATTTGTAAAGGCGATGTATGAGCCAAAGCTTTCTCTGATTAAAGTGGAGCTTGGATTTCACCTGCTGTGTTCCAGCATTCCCATCTATCTACTTTAAATTTTATTTCTTGTCTTTCTTTCTGTGGTAGATGGTGACAGATAAAGAAAGGAGTTAGTGTGCTGGAGAAATGTTAACTCCAAGTCATCTTGTCATGGCGTAATTCCCGTGTAGAATCAGGTGGGGGAACAGAGAATGCTTTCATGCCTAAATGGGTTGTTTGAGAAGTGTGAATCTGTCATGCAAAGAGTTGTGTGAAAAGTGTGAAGAATGCATCAAGGTAATCCCAGCGCAGATGTTTGCTGGTATCTATATGCACATACACAGTGTATTTCACCTCGTTATGTATCACTTCATGGTAAGCTTCAACTATATCAATGCTAATTGAAGAACTTGATTTATTTTTTTCTTTTTTGAGAAGAGGCAGCTGCAGGGTCAGAACTTACAACTTGTTTTTCAGCCCCTAAACCTAATAAAAGGCAGAAGGCATCTGTGGCTCTTTGCTGTTGACATAGCCCTGGCAGGGAAGTGTAATCCTGGGAGGAAGTAAGTGCTGTAACCCAAATGACTCTTACCTTTGGTCTGGATCTTTTTCGTTTTCGTTTTTTTTCTTTAATTATGTGTTTTGGTAGTGTATCTTAAAGGGTAGCATATCTTAAAGACTTGGAGAGGTCAGAGAAATAAGTGGCAGTGATGATTGATGCTCCTGGGTCCATGGCGAGTGAGAGGGGTGCTTCAGCTGATGCTGTGCTTGCGGCTTGCTAACTGAGGCTGAAGTTTCGATTAGGTAGAATGGTTAGTTTGGGGTTTGGATTCTGTTTCCAGCTTATGTCGATACCAATCTAATAATAACATGCTGTCCTTCTCCTGGTTTCTTTCGCCTGAGGATTCCAGTTCCTTAGGAACAGCAGTTGCCCTGGGAGATGAGGTGAGTGAGTGGTGCAGCCGTACTGTTCAGGAGCTCGTAGCACGGCACTGAAGCGACTGTACTTGAGAAGAGCCCAGAGTCCTGCTCTTCGATCACCACCTGTGCCTGAGTGAGCTGTTATCACGGCTTCCTCTTCCTGGGGCCAGATATGACCCAACGGCTGCATTTGCTGGTAGCTTTTCCACGTGCCCGTTGCAGTTTTTTGGAAGTGTACATTTCTGGAAGTTCATGTGAGTGAAATAGGTTCTTTTAGAGCGCTACGCTTATTTTGACGCTCTGTATTTTTGGTAGCATACCATAGTTTCTTTCTTGCAGAGGTGCTGACAGCCCTGGATATCTGGGTGCCCTGTGTTAGGTGCCACTGGTTTCGATGGACCTCACGGGTGGGTGCAGCACCTCCAGCTGGCAGAGCCGTGTCTGCACTGTTGCTGGAGGTCGGGCTGTAGGAGGACGTTTAGAGCTGCTGTAATTTGTAGGTTCCCTTCCTCTCTGCAATGGAGTACAAAGAGTTGGTGTTTGGATAGTCTCTGTCCCCAGCAAGCAGCTGGTTTTGCCTGGTTTACAACAGTGTAGATGTTCATTTGAGCTGATCCTTTCTAGTACTTCAGATAAGGTAGAAAGGGTGTTTGCAATGCTTTTTTTTTTTTTTTTTCCAACAACTAAAGGCTAGCTCTCTGGCTTACCTGTGGGTTGTGAATTAGAGGTAACTAATGCCACTCTGTACCTTCTGGTAGCAAAGAAGTTTTGCTTTGTATCTCTGTTGAGGTACTCCAGCTCTGAGGACCAAGCACGGTGACTATGGACAACAAGCAGCAGAGACTTACTACCACTCTTACGTTCAGCAGTCATAAGGCATTCAAAATACTTTTTGACTTGTTTAACAAGCAAAAGTGCTGGCAAAAGAGATGTTGCTGCTCAGCGTTGTTCCATAACATAGCAATGGATTATTACAACATCCAAACACTGTTGTGTTCCATGCCTGCTTTGGCACCATTGTAGAGACTTGGCCAATTCAAGCTCCTGGCGGTCCTGTAATGTGGATCATCAGCTCCTAGATCCACTGATAGCCCAGTGCGTGTCCTGATGTTTACTGGGATGTCCTTTCTTTCCGGATACTTTGGGGTCATGCAGGGACGAGCTGCCTGGCAGCATTAAAGTGCAGATACCTAAATCAATTGCGTACCTCCCGACGACTTCCATTATTCCGCTAAATTTAGCCCAAGTAGAGCTGTGGCAAAACAGATCTCTGGGGACTTCAGCGAGTATCCAGGTAGACAATATGCAGTCTCCCCAAGCAGTAGAGGAGGGAGGTAACCTCATAGAAGCTCTAGTCTGCTGCCCAACTGGTTTTATTAAATCGAAATTCAACACACAAGCAGAACAATGTACATGCCTATTCCTAGTGCCAGCTGCCCAACAGCTTGGTTTTAGGCGAGAGGTTGTGCTGATGACTCGGACTCGATGTCATGTCTTCCTTCTGAATCATATCAAGGAATTTTGCAGCTCGGACCCTCCTGTCCGAAAAGCAGGTGTGGAGCCATGCTGCTGTCAGACCTGGGCTGCTAGCGTGCAAGGCTCTCCGTGTGTTTTGACTTGGGCACTTCAGCTTTTTGTCTGTCTTCTTACTGTCTGGATTATCATTGTCCCTTTGTAAAAAGGGGAACTATGGCTGCTGTTTAGAAAGGAAGCAGGAGGCAGAGTACCAGGGCTTGTTGGCTGTGTGGGTACAGCTGCGCATGGCCTCCTGGTGGAATGAGCAGTGGCTGCAACACAACACTTCTCTAGGGGAAATCTAGGGGCAATCCTGGACACGTGGATAGACTGGGTGAAGAACTCAGTAAGAGCAGCCCTGCAGAGAAGGACTTGGGGGTTCTGATGGATGAAAAGCTCCGTATGAGCTGGCCGTGCATGCTTGCAGCCCAGAAGGCCAACTGCATCCTGGGCTGCATCAAGAGAGGGGTGGCCAGCAGGGGAAGGAGTTGATTGTCCCCCTCTACTCTGCTCTTGGAGGCCTCATTTGGAGTGCTGTACCCAGGTCTGGAGCCCCCAGCACAAGAAGGATGTGGGGCTATTAGAGTGGGTCCAGAGGAGGGCCACAAAGATGATCTGGGGGTGGAGAACCTCTCCTGTAAAGAAAGGCTGAGAGAGCTGGGGGAGTTCAGCTTCCAGAAGAGGCTCTGGGGGACCTCATTGCAACCTTTCAGTACCTAAAGGAGGCTCATCAAAGCGATGGAGAGCAACTCTTTGCTCAGTCAGATATTGACAGGACAAGGGGGAATGGTTTTGAACTAAATGAGGGGAGATTTAGATCAGAGGTACCAAGGAAATTCTTCACTCAGAGGTGGTGAGGTTCTGGAACAGGTTGCCCAGAGAGGTTGTGGGTGCCCCATCCCTGGAGCTGTTTAAGGACAGCTTAGATGAGGCCCTGGGCAACCTGATCTAGAGGATGGCATCTCTGCCCATGGCAGGGGGGCTGGAATAAGATAATCTTTGAGGTCCTTTCTAACACAAGCCATTTTGTGATTCTATGAAATCCATCTCCTAGTGTGGGAGGAGGTGGAGGAAAGCTTTGAGATCATCTATTAGGACAGCAGCAAGAGGAAGGGCTGATAATTCCAAGCCCATGTCTGTCAGTGCTGGGATTCCCTTGCATGTGTGTTGTCAATGGGGCGCATGCAGATTTATGGTCGTCTATAAAGCCCAGTTTCATTATGTATTGCGAGCACAAGCTGTCTTTGTGTAGTGCAGACTGAGTCACTGCTGCCTCCCAGTGAATTTCTGTGATGATTATTGAGTGTGGGCAGATGCAGCCTACTCTTTATGCCAGCTCTCTTATATTTTTTTTTAATGAAGTTATAAAATTCTTATATTGCTTTGACATCCTTTTCTTTGAGAAACTAATTTCTTCTGAGCTGAGTTTAGACACAAGAGCTGCTTTATTATGGAAGGTGTTCCCTGTATCGCAGAGACTGACCTCTTTGGGGAAGCTTCAGGTATGCTGCCTATTAGAAAATAGGATTCTGCCCTGTCTCTTTCCCCACGGCCAAACCAAGACAAGCAGGTGCTTCGGAGCCCACTCCTCCTGTCGTGGCTTCTCACTAGGAAGGAAAAGAAGGAAGCAGAATGAAGATCGAGAACATGGGGAAAATGCAGAGGGGTGGTCTAGATCCTGTGCCTGCAGCTGGGTGAGGTTGTTCAAACCTTAAAGCTTCTTTCCACCTTTAAAGTTACAGAAGCCCAAAAGCTGAGCGTCTGCTCTGTGCTGTGTTGTTCCCTCATGTCAGGTTTGGACCCGGGACTGAGATGGTTTGGGCTCCTTTGAGCAGGGGCACGGGGCTGACAGTAGCAGGCTCTCTGGGCGTACGTGAAGCCCTGGGCACTGGGCACCTTTTGGAGGTAGCCTCCCCAGCACATAGCTCCCTGAATCTGGGAAAGTGGCAGATATTTCAGCTTTCAGCCGCAATATTTGTGCGGGCTTTTAGCAGCCCGAGCAGTCTGGCTTTGCTCTGCTGGTAGAGTGAAAGCAACTCTGCTCTGATGCTGTGCTCATATTGGTACAAATGGGCTTCATCTGATACAGCTGCTGCTTGTGGTAGGAGCTCTTCTTAGAGCTGCTCCGAAAATGAAACCTCTGACCTATCGCTGACTCTGTGTTCGGGGTTGTGCCAACATAATTGTAAGAACAAATGAACTGTTTGGTCGGCAGCAGAACTGGTCAGCCTGGCTCCTTAACGATCGGTGTTCTGCGGAGGGATTCTGTGCTGGGGATTGATCTCATGAGTCTGTCTGGCCACTAGTGGGAGCATTAATAGGCTCCCTCTAGCTGGTCAACTATCAGAAGGCTTTTTTTTTGAGGTTTTAACTGTTCTGTCAGAGTACCTTCACTGGATCCAGTGTGTTCAAACGTGAGTCGGACAAATAAGATATGAACGCAAATACTGTTGGCATAATTGTGTAAGCTTTAAGTACCCTCCCTCCCTCAAAAGCATTCTGATAACAGCAAGTTATGATCGAGTTGATCTTGGCAAGCCTTATGGCTCGTGGCTGGGAGGTGTTGCAAAGCCTTTCGGCTTGGCCCAGCAAAGAACAACATCTCACAACCCTGCTAGTTGTGGACAGAGAGCTTCAACCTGGGAATCTTTACGATTCATCCTGTTGGAACTGCAGGGCACAGCGAGCAGGGTACCTGCTGAAGGTGAAAATGCTGTTCTGCTGTTTTGCTGTTTGTTTGTTTGTTTGTGTTTTTTTTTGGTGCATTTGTGTGTGTGTGGTTTGTTTTTTTTTAATTGACTGAGCTTATTTTTCTTGGCTCCAGTTTCATGTGCTTTTGAGGACATGGCTTTTGAGTTTTGTGGCTGCCTGGGAAATGCCCATTGCTGCTATTGATGTGATACAATACTTGCTTCATTACTTATGGAGAAAAATAGGATAACATGAGGCTTCTTCTGAACTCATTTTGAAGAATGATTACTGCCTGCTTTTATTTTCTTTTCTCCATCAAACACATCCTTAATTTAAAATATAACCTCAAAGTTACATGTGAGATTCACACTTTAACGACAGGCACAAAGCTGTAGACTGGACAGTTACCAAATTCTAAATATATTTTTGGGGAGCGGTTCGGGAGGAGAAGCTCTGCTAGAAAAGCATCTCCTCCATCTGCCTGCTTTAGGAAGCCGTGGTCATCCTCACAGGGAAGGGCTATGAGAAGGGATTTGCAGCTTCCACTCTCGAGTTGTGTGCTTGTGTCCCCTCAGGTTGGTTTCCTGCTTAGAAGAGGAGCCTTTGCTCTAGGCCTGGCATCTGCCAGAGTTACAAATTTCCCAGAATTTAAACCTATTTAAGCTCCCATGCCCTTGGTAGGCCACGGTCTGTTGCTTCCTCCTCGAGGAATTGTGTGGTGGTGTGCTGCAGAAAGAAACCCCACAGCAGTGTCGGTGGCTAAAAATAACCCAGGAAAATGATGGAAATAGGGTTATGAAAGCCTCCTCTCTGACTGAGGTGGGGCAGGGAGTTTGGTTTGATGTCAGACCCCACATGCCAGCAGTGAATGCGGGTCCTTGGCTGGGGCCTGCTGGAAGTGGCGGCGCGTGGTTTTGTCAAGAGTGGGGGTGCTTCAGTGGCCTGCTGAAGGAGATCCCAGCTCTTAGGGGTCTTATAAAAAGGATTAAGAAGGACTCTACTCATGTAGATCCTGATGGGATAAGGGGGAAGGGTTTTGGGTTAAAAGAGGGGAGTTTAGATTAGGGGTTAGGAGGAAATTCGTCATTCAGAGGTGGTGAGGTGCTGGAAGAAATGGCGGATGCCCCATCCCTGGAGGTGTTCAAGGCCAGGTTAGATGAGGCCTTGGGCAACCTGATGTCACCTGTGGGTGACATCCCTGTCCATAGCAGGGGGGGTGGAACCGTGTGGTGCATGAGGCCCCTTCCAACCCGAGCCATTCTGTGAGGGCACTGGGGTTGTTTAGTCTGGAGAAGAGGAGGCTCAGGGGAGACCTCGTTGCTCTCTACCGCTACCCAAAAGGAAGGTGTGGGGAGCTGCGGTTCAGCCTCTTCTCACAGGTAAACATCAATAGGATGTGAGGGAATGGCCTTGAGTTGTGCCAGGGGAGGTTTAGGTTAGAAATCAGGAGATGTTTCTGCTCGGAAAGAGCAGTCAGGAGTTGGAACAGGCCGCCCAGGGAGGCGGTGGTGTCACCGTCCCTGGGGGTGTTCACGGAAAAGTCGGAGGTGGTGCTTGGGGACGTGGTTTAGTGGGTGATGTTGGTAGCAGCAGGGTTAGGGTTGGACCAGATGATCTTAAAGATGATCTTGATTTCCAGCCTTAATGATTCAATAATTCTTCAGCTGCGATGAGCTCGTGGCTGTTTCCCTCCCCTTAAAGCTCCTTTCCAGCTTTATGGCTCAAGCAAAATGCGATTGTGGAACTTGTGGTAAGGTGAAGGGGCCGGGAAGGCAGCGTGCTTAGTTTTAGGCAGGATTTCCATGAATATTGCATTTCAGAGAAGCAGGTGAACTCTGCTTTGCTCCATTGATTAAGGCTGAGCAATATGGCTTTGTTCACTTCAGCTCAAATTCAGGGCAAAATACATTTTGGGAGATCTTTGCTTGAACCTAAGGGGCCGTTTGTTTATGACTTCCTGTTTAAGACTGAGGTTTTTTTACAAGTAGTCTTCTGGATCTGTCTTTTGAACTTCCTCTCAGTGGCCTTTTAACTTTTTTTTCACTCATTTTTTATGCTTTCAGTTTTTTGGATATTCGGGGGGGGGGAAGAACTGAAATATTTACAGTAAGCTGCTTCTGCCTACAGATTTATTAGGTTTTGAATTAGCTGTACATGATAGCATATTATTTTTTCCCTATAAAAATCTGCTTTTTCTTGTTAATGGCAGCTTCCTGCTTTATAAATACTTGGGAAACCGATGATGTTCGCCTTCGCGAGGAGGCAGGGAGAGATGGGTGTCTTTTTGGTGTTATTTTTTGAAACTCTGAGGAGAGAAAAAAGCAGCCATCTGTCAGAGTATTTCACAGGTTCTGCAGAGCCTGGAGTGGCCCCTCTTTTCTGGAGAGCCGCCTGTGGCAAAGCGGGATAAAGGGACCCTGTCTGTGACCAAGGCTTCTTCATAGCTGACAGTAAATGGGAAACGTGTTTGGGTCTGCAGCTGGAAGGGGAAATTCTTTAATCTGATAATGATGTTTCTGGTATGACTTAAATCGCTTCTGTTGTGAAAAAAGGAAAATGCAGGTGGCACCTAAATTGCAGATGTGCTGGGACAGGTGAATGCGCTAAGTCAGAGCAAAGGGAGGTTTTACTGCACAGTTACCAGTGCGGGAAGGACGGTGGAGTTTGGGGGCAAGGTAGGGGCTTCTTGAGCTCTTTCACCCTAAAAGGGTGGCGGTGGTGGTGGTGATGCTGCGCAGTGTGTCACAAAAAAGTGCGTCAAACACGGGACAGTTGGCTCGTGATGGATGGTACGTAGGATGAGTGGAAGCATCTGAACGCAAGGCGGCTGAATTTAGGAGACTGGCTGCTTGGAGAAAAGCCTCCAGCATCTGCCTGCACCCCGCAGAGAGCGCCGGACCCCATAAAGCTGAGCATCGCTGGTGTCCGCCAGGCACGCCTCAGCCCTGTCCTCGCCGCGGGCTTTCCAGCGTGAAGGCTTTTTTCTCTTTTTCTTGGGTACGTGCATCGCTGCAGGGCTGCGATCCAGAAGGGGTAGCCCTGCTTGCTGTTGCCATGTGAATAATAGTTTGGGATTCCTAATTGAAAGGGTGAGCAAATAAACATCTGCTGGGATCAGCGTATTGAGCTAGGGGGCTGCAGCGCCCGCCAGCCCCCGGCTTGTTGCCACGCAGGCTTTAGTTCATGCCACCTCTCTGCTTTTCTCTCCCTCCGTTCCTCTGGCATCAGCACATGGTCTATTTTTAAACCGTGCTCTGCTCTGTATTGCGGCATTTCTCTTCCTGAATTATTTATCAGTGTTTGGAGCTGAATGGAGTGCGCTACGTCTTTTCCACTGCTCATGATTGCCCACGTGTCTGTCTTTGGGCCATTGACAGATCTGGTTCATGTCAAATCACGCTGGCCTCGGCTTGGAGGGGCTGCGCGGGGTATTTGGGCTTGGCTGCAGTCCGTGTGCTAGCGCAGGATCGTTCAGAGCTGTGTGCTTAATGCTCTCCTCGCTGGGGTAGACAGGGAGGGGATGGTTGCCATGATAACACATCCTCAGCTGAGCCGGATTTGAATGGAAGGTCCTTCTTTTAAAAACATAAAAAAATAAAATCATATAACAGTTTTCCTTTTTAATGCCTGGAGACCGGCTTCAGCCTGGGAAGAAAACTCCTCTGGGCACACAAGGGCAGAGGAAAAAACAGCATCAGAGACTGGGCATGGCTGAGGCTGGCTTAAAGCTGCTTGGTGGTAGGGTGTTTTTTTTTATTATTTTTCTTTCTTAGGGAAAATCGTGGTTTTTGTTTTTTAATTTAAGACTTTTGTTTTCTCTGCCATGCATGGTACAGGGACCGTTTTCCAGCAGAGATGGCAGTACCGGCTTTAAGAGGAGCTGGAGGGCAGGATGTTCCATCTCAGAAGGATTTTTCCAGCTACTCACTAAACTGAACTCTTCCTCTGACTTTCCTTGAGGGTCTCTCAGCAGTGGTATTTTCTCCTGCTATCATTTTTCTCCCCCTTCCTCCATCTCTGATACCCCTTTGACTTTTTGTCTGTCAGAGCCCATGGGTTTAGCTGCTTTCCATACCTGCTGCTTCTGAACTTTCTTCCAAACGGAGCTGGGGAGGAGGAGGAGGATGCCCTCCTTGAAGTCAGGCACCTGGAGGGAAGTGGATTTCCAGCAGTGGGGTGAGCTGAGGATAGGGGAGGCCTTGCCTCTTGGATCCTTATTCTTTGGCCCTAATTTGGATTTGTTTCCCATCTGGTACAGAAGCCATTCGAAGTTTTTAAAAGCCTGAGTTTCCCCGCCCCTCTCAGAAGTGTCAACTGCTCATGATTCTGACTTGAGGGGAATTTGGAGGGTGGCCTCTCCTCTGCTCTGCAGGGACTTGTTTATTTTTTTTCTACTCTACCACTCGCTCCCTTATTGTGGTCTCTTCTGCAGAAACCTTGGGCCCTATAAGAAATATGTGCTGGTTGTCGGACTTCAGTTAGGAATTCTGGCTGTTCTCTTTCCTTTCTGTTCATGAGCCCCCTGAAAAAGGCTAAGAGCATCCTTCAGTCCCAGCTGCAGGCATTCTGCTGGCCTCCACTTTCAATTTTTCTGTGGCTCTGCTTCTGGCTGCCCATGGAGCTGTTTTCTTGGGGCGTGTTAGAGGAGGTGACTGCTATCAGCAGTGCGCTGCAGTTCTCATCCTTCCCACTTCCTGGCTCCAAACACCAAGAAATCTTTTTTTGCTGCATGCACGCTCCTGCATTTAAAAAAAAAAAAAAAAGAAAAGAAAAAGGCAAGCCCGTGGCCTGGAGGACTCATGGAAGATTTTTTTCCTTGTCACGTGCAGTTGTTGGTGTTGTCTGCCTGCTCGAGCTGGTCCCCTAGCTCAGATGCTTGGTGTGTACCCGGCAGCACTTGGTTCGTGTTAGGCACCCAGGTCTGGAAACCTCTCCTCTTGCAGCCTGCTGCAGCGACCGAGCTGGGTTCTGACCCGAAAAGCAGTCGGTGATGCAGCCCTCCAGCCTCCCAAGCACTGCCTGCCTCCCCCACCGCCACGCAGCGCTGCTCCCCCTCCCCGGGAAGGTTCTGCTCCAGGTGGGTGCACGATGAGCCCAGGCCATCGGTGATGCTCTTCTCCCCTTGCAGCTGCTGTCAGTTCCCGATGCTGCCTGGAGCATCTCTGTCACAGGGGGGAGCCCTGTCCAGGGCCGCCGCTGTGGATTTGCAGCGATGCCATCCCACCGGTTCCGTGTCACAAGTCTGGAGGTGTTTTTTTCCCCCCCCTCCCTACCTCGTGATGAGATGATATCCGCTACCTAATTGACGAGTCTTCTCTCAGCAGAAGCTGGCCTGGGAAAAGTGGAGCGTAGGCTCACTTGGTACATGTCTGCCAGAGAGGGAGGTAACGCGTCGAGCCGTTGTTCTGCGCTCGTGTTGCTGCCGTTTGCTCCGCGACGTTACCGCGTTCGGCATCAGCAGCTTCCCTGCAAGCTGCGAGCGCAGGCAACACCCAGAGCTGCGGCATCTTTTCTGTGCCCCGCTTTCCCTGACCTACTTTCGCTGCATGCACACGCGGTACCTGAGCAAACGACTCTCAGGTGCGGAAGGCAGAAGGCAGCAAAGTCTCAGTAGGGCTTTATCCAGTCTGCGGCAGCCGAGGCTGCTGGTGGGGCTGACTCACACTTCCTTCTCCTCATCCTCCCACCCAGGATATGCTGTCTCCCCATCTGAGGAGAAAAGATACAGCTTAGGAAATCCTCTCACATGCTTGCTTCTTGAAGGCAAAATGCTGCCAACCCACATTAATAACGGGCTGTGATTTCTGGAAGGGCTGGCTGAGCCCCCAGGAGGCTGTGTCTGCTGTCTGGGGCAGGTGCTTGTGTCCTAGAGCTGGAAGGCTTTTCTTTTTTCTTGCTCTGGAATCTGTTCTTGCTTAGCCATCTGCCAGGCCTCTAAGTGCTAGAGACCAGGTTTTCAGACTCAGATTATAGAGCTTCTTTTCATGCTGCTTTAACAGCGCTGTTAAGAGCTGACAACAGGGTTGAAGCAGGAGGCTGGGGTATTTGGAAAATAGGAAGAGCTGGTAGGAGGGAAGAACAGCATCGGGAGACCTGATAGGGAAGAACAGCATCTAAAGCTGCCTCCTTTTACAGCGCTGATCTTGCGACTGCAGACTTCCAGAGCAGAGGGCATCTGCCTGTCCTTAACAACCCTGAGTCAGTATGCATCAGACCAGAGACATGCCTTAGCAAAAATAGAGCTTTTGGTTTGCTTTCACGAGGTTCAGTGGAGATTTTAAGGTTCTCTCTGTGGAGCCAAGATCCTTGGCCTGAGCAAGGCATGCTGGAGCACTGCTTGCAGACCTGAGCTCCTCTGTTGCTTCTTCATTTGCAGAGTAGCTGCTGGAGCTTTTTTAGGGCTATGGACTTCAGGTCTGAAACTGCAGGGGACTGGTTGAGTGCTGGGAGACAGGAAGAAACAACCCCAAAATAGACAAGTTAAACGTGGGGAAAATCCCCTGATGTCAAGTTGCTCATCTGATCTCCAAGTCTTACAGCTTTGCTGGGTTCAGGTGCTGCAGAGTCCCTCCAAGCACAGGCTTTCTGCCAGGGAGATGGGAACATCCAGCCTGGCTTCTGCTGAGCAGTCGTGGAGCGGGTGCAGAGACGGCCACGCGCTACCTCTCGGTGCTGGCTGTGCAGGAGTTGCACTCCTAGCAGAGCCCATGAGCTCAGCTGAAGGCCCTCCTGCAAGCTTGCACAGCTCAGACAGCAGTGGGTATTTCCCAAAGAGCTTGGGAGATCATGGTTCAGTTTCCTTGGATGGATGCCTTCATTTTAAAAGATCAGAGCTGGGAGAAAAGAAATCTTGAAGTGGCCAGGAGCAAAAGGCATCAATTTCAGTTCTTTGTTTCACACCTGATAGGGAGATCTCATAATATCCGTGAAGCCTTTGTGTTTCCCCAGTGCAGGGACAGGGTAATTGTGGCTGTTCTCTTGCAAACAGAGCATCACAAGTGACTGTTGTCTCATTACCTCCTCTTTGTCTTGCCTCTCTGTCATTGCGCAGGCAGCATCACAGCTTCAGCACGAAGAAGGCGTCTGCTCTGTGCCCAGGCATGGCAGCCTTGGCTCAAGAGGCTTTGAAACGGCGAAGACAATCTCATCTGTACACCGAAATTTAGGTGCTGTGCAGGCTAGAAACTTAGTTTACCATGGAGCTGCAATGTGTTGGGTTTCTGCTGTCTGTTACTGTTCTTTTTTAAAAAGCATTGGACTGTTTTGAGTTTTTTTGCCTGTGGCGGGGCATCATTTAGAAGAAACTGTATGAACTTAGGAAAAAGCGGTAGAGACAAGTCCTGAGGACACCACTGATGTGAAGGAGGAGAGCTTGAGGCTGACAGCTGCTGCTAGACCGGTGTTTAGAGCTGTAGTCAGGTCTCCATAACCCAAGAGGTGACTCGGCAGCCTGGTGAGGGTCAGGGTGTTGCAGGGACTGTCCCCGTCCCCGCCGGGCTGCCCCGGGTGCTTGCGAGCAAGCTGTGAGCCGTGGCGAGGGGACCTGACTGCAGCCTGCGTGTCTGCGCGGACTTCGGGTCTGGGATGGAAAACCCCTTTCTGGGGAAAGTTTAAGCAAGTCGTTTACAACCTCTCTCGGGTCATTTGCATTTCCCATTTCCTGTCTTATTAGCGATTAAATACTGACTAAACGAGCAAGAGAGAATAACTGCGTTGAAATGGAAGCATTAAAAAAGCTGACCCCTTGGAAATGTTCCTGGCACCAACGGTAGCAGTGAAGCAAGGCCGCCTGTAACCTACCTCGGTACGTGTCAGGGGATCCCCAAAGTGTCCTCGGTGCACTTGAATCCTGCTGGAAGACGGTTAGGCTTCCTGTGCTATCCCTTCTCTGCTCCTGCACGTACATTTGTGTTGCTCCGGTGCCTGGCAGAACAAGGCTGCTGTGTCTTTAAAGCCTTCTCAGGGCTTTGCGGAGGCAGTTCCATTGAAGTATTTGAATGAGAGCAGGAGGGGGGTGTGCATGTGGCTATTGGCAGAGCTCTCTATGACATCCCTCTGAACAGCTGGGCTCTGCTTTGCTTCAGAGCTGCTTGTCAGAGCAATTAGCTTGCTGTAGCAGCAGCAAAGATTGCTAGCATTTCATTCAGGGGTGAGAGCTGGCGGGGTCTTCTAAGAAGCAAAATTACCTTGGCAAAATTCCTCTCGAATGGGTTGTGGCAATGAAGTCTCCGTCGAGATTAGGAAATAGATGACCTGCTGAGAGTACAGAACCACCAGGGTGAGTTTATTTTTGGAATTAAGGTCTCCAATTATTTTGGGCTTGAGAAAGATTGACCAGAGACTTTTCTTTTCCTCCCCCCCTCACCCCCACCGTGCAAAATACAGCATAGGTATAAATGCAAGCGTTTCAGGGATGGGGACCTGACATCATTCATCTCTGGTAAGTGACTGCATTTCTGCTGCTTGATGGGGTTAATTTAAAAAGATGCCGTACTAAAATGAGTATGTGGCTCTCTGAGCCATTCAGGACTTGCTAACGTACGCTGAGCTTTCTCCTTCCTCTTTTTGTGATGCTGAGAAGGCACCTCCAGGAGCTGGGGGAATCCCTGATAAGCACACTGTACTCTTCCATGTCATTAAGGAGTTCCCCGTGACGGTCTCATGGGTACTCCCTGAGTCTCGGCTTGGTGGTTATGCAGCTTGCTCCTGGGTAGTTTCTGGTCATTTTACACAGACAAAATACTCCCTGCTGTTCTGCCAGGTTATATTTTAAAGGCTTTACTTGCTTGAAGCTGGCTAGTTGATAACACAAGTGGACTACTTGTTAATTGGCTATGTGCCACATGAAATTTTTAGCTTAGTTCATGCAATTTAGTGTTCTGTGGGACTACATATGCTGTATCTATATTCATGTGTAGATATTAACCCCATCTTTTATTTGAAAACCTCTCAATAAATTGGATTTGGCTTTAGTGGAATCAGGAATTTGGATTCCCTTTCCCTCCTTCTCACACATGCTCATCATGCAGTCTTGCTTAAAAAACAAAAGACTAGAAATAATATGTCCTTTGTCTGATATTTAGTGCTAGGAACTGGTTTTCTTGGTTGTGGTGTGTTAGCCAGTTACAGTACTGCAAGATCTTTATTTTGGTGCATTGGACCTGTTTCTTTTCCCTTCGTCTCTTGCAAATGCTTTTTTTTTTAATAATTGGAAGCATCACCTGTAGCTTGAGGACCTGCAAGCAGCAGCAACACTTGAGTTCCTTTTGCTGAAGGCTTGGGCTGTAGGTAAGTGGGAAGGTGAATACCTCACCTGCCCTTCAGGCTCCTGCTTCGCTGTCAAGTCCAACTCTCACAGCTGGCAGCCAAAACACGGTGTCGACTTGTAACATCATTCCCCGCCCTTGACTGATGATCATATCAATTTGGATCTAACATGGAAAGCAGCCACAGCGTCTGTATTTGCTCCATACCTGTTGGCTGTTTAGTGTCTCAGATGCCTCAGGATCCTCTCCCTGCATGCTAATAACCAGGAGCATCAGCCTTGAAAACAGAGAGTGAGAGAAACCCTCCTTGCAAGGAGGTTTGCGAGGAGCTGGAATGATTGAGGTCTGGTTGGAAAGTTCCAGGATCTGCTTTTTCAGCCCAGGTCAGCTCGAGGATGGCAAGCTGCACGGGGGAATACCTTGCTCTCAGCCAGCTTCCTAATGTTTAGGCTTCTGCTTCTGATTGGCACGGGCAAGGCACGTGAGAAGTGTGCAGGCAAGAGGGTGAGGGGTTTTTTTCTCACGTCACACATCTCTCCTGAGCCTGGGTGCCACCTCCTGCAGCTGCAGCTGATAGCTCACCGCGAGCGTGTGTTTGGCAGGAATTCCATCAGGGGCTCTCCAAAAGATTTGTGACGTGTGGCAGTGGGAACTGAGCCAGAGTCCTGCTTCTGTGCCCCGGCAGGGTTAACAGAAATTCCTGTTCTCTGCTGTCCTGTTGCATCTTGATGCTGTAGAAAGTAGGTGGATAATTCCTTGCTAGCTTTTCAGGAAACCCCTGTGGTGGACAGCCCTCATTAATTGTTGCTGGGAAACTGCTTTGACGTCATGGGAGCAGTTCCCTGGTCTTTGGATGAATACAGGAATAGCTCGTGATGGGGAAGGGAAGACCGGTGTGAAATGGAGAAGGGAACTCTCTGACAGGGGATTCTCGTCTCAGATTTCCTGTCTTTTTCTCACCATCCTGCCTAGGGACCCTCAGCGAGCCCACAAACATTTCCAGCACTGTAAATGTACATTTGGATTGAATTTGATCCCTGCCTTCTCAAGAGATGTTTATACTGATGGCTTCTGTGATCCTTTCACTCTTTTAACTATCAGCTTTTTTTTTTTCTCCCCCAGATTTTATAAACAAAGGGGTGAGAGGGTTCTCACATGGCTTCACTGCAGCTCCCAAAATAAACTGAAAAGGAAAAGAAGAACAGCATCACTGTTGTTTTCTTTTTTTGTTTGTTTGTTTCTTTTTTACTCATTAAATAAACAGTATTTCCTTAGACTAACAGAGGGGAGAGCAGAAAGATTGAAGGTGGCTGCCATTGCTGTCAACTTTAGGCTAAGACAACTTTTAAGCCTCTGAGACTGTTTAAACCCCCCACTTTCTTCAGTATCAGTTGAATTCATTTCTTTGCAAACTCTCCCAAGGTGTTTGTGCAATAGGTTCCTTTCTCCTCTGTCCAACCTGTCATGGGATGATGCCCCCTAGGGATACGGGCAGCTAAGAACTGCAGCAGGAATTCTCTGCGTCGCCTCTTCCACACCTGTAAATGAGGTGTAAGCAAATTTTACCCATTGAGTTCAAGTGCTTAAGAAATTTTTGCACCCCAAAGTGCTGTAGAGCAGCCAGGAATGTACCGGTTTGGTGATGGATGGAGTCTGGCATTTTCATCTAGGGCTCTTGAGGGTCTGAAAACTTGTCTCGATTGCCTGGTTGCGTCTTCATGAGATCCCTCCCCAACACCACCATTTTTTGGTGCACGTTTCCTTCTTAAAGCAAAAAAGTTGAGCAGTAAGCACAGGGTAGGGGGAGGCTTTGGGAGTGATCTGGGGATCTTTACAGCCTCTGGCTTCAGCTCTGAACTGAATTATCTTCCCCAGGATGTCTGCATGAATCCATTGATTGCCATCTTTGTGTCATCAGCTTTTTACAGCAAAAATTAGGGGGGAGATCTGATCTTGTGTAGCAGATAGGCTGCTTTGGGAGTGAAAAGAAAGGGCCTGAATATTGCAGGTAATCGAGCTGGATTCTCTGAATGCATCCCTCAGCTCGACGTTGGAGTTACCCATCAAGCGCGTGACAACTCTTCCTGCTGCTCCTGCACCCCGTCAGCAGTTTTTGTGTTTGGGGGAGGTTTGGGGGTGGAGGAGAATCCTTCCCTGCTGCTTTTCTTTGGCTGTGAGCCCCCTCAGCTGACTGGGTGGGGCAGTAGGCATTGCCACCTTCGTATTCCTGGCAAACGAAGAGAATCTGTTAATGAACTGATATTTTTCTCCCCTCCGTGCTGGTTCATGTGGTCTGGGTGTTTCCAAGCCTTGCACCTGGTGTGGCCGGACACGCTGGGTCCCTCTTCTCCCCTCCTGAAGGAGCTCAAAGCTACAAATGGTATTTACCATTTACCAAAAGCAGATTGTTCTGCCTTTAATTCTTCTTTCCTGAGACAAGCGCAAAGTGTTCAACCGTGAGTTTTTCGTTCCACGAGGAGCCGGATCTCAACGTGTGGCAGGTGCCAGATGAAAAACCGCAGAGTCCCCTGTGGAGTGCGGGGAGGCACTGGGTAGGTGGCTGGGCTTATTCATGTTTCAGAACACAGCTCAATAGCATCTTCTGTTTCCTTCCCTCACGGGGAAGAGAAAACCTCTCTTCCGCTCCCAGGGCTCTGCCTTCCTTCCGTGTGCTGCCTGCCCAGGGCACTGCGCTGCTCCCCTTAAATGATCCGATGAACTTTCAGTCTCAGCCCCTGGTGCCGTTCTTCCTGTGGAGGTTGTGAGATGAAAAGCAGCCGGGCCTTCTGTCAAACTGGCTTTTTTTTTCCCCTAATTGTTGGTAGCGGCAGAAGTTGCGTGGTGGAGCCCTCTTCCTGCCTGGAGCTCAGCTGCATGGCAGGCAATTGCCTTCGCTGCTGCTGGCCTGCCTTGTGCTTTCATTTAAGTGGTGGGTTTTGTTCAGTCTTTTGCTGAAATACTCCTTTTCAGTGAAAACTACTCCATCTATAGGAAGGAAGCATTTCAGTAGCAGCTTCTGAGTGCAGTGGGGTAGGTGTCCGCCCTGCCCAGGGTGGCGCAGTCCCAAGGGCTGCAGCACTCAGGTGCCAGAGGGGCTTAAGTGGACTCTGGGGTCTTCCCAGGGCTCTGGTCCATGGGACAGCCTTGACCACCATGGACCTGCAGAGGTGCGGGCACAGGTCCCCACGGGACAATTCTCCTCCGGCAGCTGGGTTCTCCTGCCACCAGGAGGGCCCACGGTGCATTAAGCTGCTGCAGGCGTTTGCTCAGCAGCCAAGTTTTCTCCTGGTCTGGGGTTGAAGTCCCCTCAGCTGGCATCTTCTAACCCACCTTGGAGTTAGGTGGGACGTGCTGGTATCCTGCAGAATAACCCCGAGGGTTTTGTCTCACCTGCATTTCCTGCCTCCTGGTTCACATGAGGCTATTTCCCCCCCCCCCCCCCACTTTCCACCTGAAGTCCAAACCTTCCATCTGCATCACAGTTTCACCTCTTTGATGTAATGTGGGGGTGGAGATTAAGACTTGAAGCGGTGACTAAGCACAGGGAGCCTGTGCGCTGTGCAGCCAAATACAGCTGGCCCTCCTGCATTTCGGTGTGTGCATCTTGCTTTGTTTTAGGGGGAGCTGTAAGGGGGGTGAAGGCTGAAGCCCCACGTCGCAGCCAGTGGAGAAAGCTCTGGAGCGGCTGCTCCCTTGGCTGAGGCGGTCACAGCTTCTGCTTGTTCCTGGTTAAGGCTTTGGGACCTTCTCCCGAAGCAAGTCTCCTTCTGGGGGGAGTGGGGGGTGGAAGCCCCTTCTCCATTTTGCTTTTGAACTGAGGCTCCTGCCTCTTGGGGGGCTGCTGCGCATCCCCCTTCACCGATAAAAAGAAAAAGCTGGGGGCTTTGGTTTGGCCAAGCAGCCCTCACAGGTGATGTTTCAGCAGCTGCACAGCCTTTGCAGGTCCTGCTAGCAAAGCCTTTTTTTTTTTCCTTTTTCTTTTTTTTTTTTTCTTTTTTTTCTTTTTCCTAACAGCCTCCTGCCGCAGCTAGGGGCACACCTCGATGCTACGGAAACTTCCCTGGCTGCCTGGGGAAGGAGGAGGAGGAAGGAGGAGGACGGAGGCCTCCCTGCAGAGGCTTGGGGGGGGGTGGGATTCAACGCCCTGAAGGCGCAGCCCCCTCCTAGGGCAGCCGCTGAGCTGGGGGGGCCCTGGTTCCCCCCCCCAGCGCTGGCTGGTTGCTCTTGGTGACAGCGCTGGTTGCCACGGAGCCGCGCTTCTCATCGGGTGACCTGGAGCCAATGAACGAACCCAGCAGGAGAGCGGCCTCAGTTTACCCTGCGGGGGTGGGTGCTGGGGAGGGTCCTTGCTCCCCCCCCCCTTCCCCCAAGTTCTCTGCCTTCGGTTTCCAGCAGCACCTTGGCCAGCCCTTCATAGCCAGCTCCCCGGGGCTGAGAATGACTCGGGCCATCCATCCGCGCTGGCGGGGACTGTCATGCCCACCAGTGAGTCACCAGCCTCGGGGTGTTTATTTCGGAGTCCTCGGAGTGCTTCAGCTCCGCTCAGCGTTGCTGATTGGATCCGGTTTGTTTCTAAGCGTGCCGCCTTCGTGTTTAGAACCAGCACAACGATGCCGAGAGCTGAGCCTCTGGGGGCTGCGGCGGGGTTTCTTGCCGGCAGCGAGAAACCTTCCTTCCCCAGCGTGGGAGCTCCGTGTCGCCTTCATATGGCCCGTGGAGATGGCTTGGGCTGGACCTATTCCCTGAGGCTCCCTATTCCCTATGGGATGAGCCTCAGAAAACAAAGATGAACCCCCCCCCCCAGGGAAATGGTGGGGGGATATGAGTCAAACCTCTCATCTCTGAAGCACGTGGCGAAGCCTGTAAGCGTGCAGGCTTGACCCTGCGCCCGTGGGTTGGACAGGAACTGAGAGAGTGGGGCTCACTTTTGCTTATTTTCCTTTTCTCCAAGACCAGAGGTAGCTTAACCCTCTCGGGGGGCGGGAGAAGCTCCCTTGGGTGCCTCTGTCCTGCAGTGCCGGCCTGCAGTCAAGCACCCGTGTGCCGCCTTCACGCTCTCATTTAGCTCGCAGCAACGTCTGTGCTCAGAGAAGCAAGGCCAGGAAGGGGGTTAGCTGGCCGTAGGCTTTCTGCCCTTCACAGCTCTGCTTCTGGACCCATTCCACCATCAATGCCGAAGTCTCTTGCTTCCATTCCTGCCTAACCAGGACCAGCTGCTGCTTTTGTTGTCGTGGCTTGGCAGCTGCAGCCTGCGCGTAGCCAGGAGGCAGTGGAGGTAGAGTTCAGCGTTTTCCCCTTTCGGGGTGGAGGTGAGGATGGAAATCCCTCGTGGCTGCCCTCGGGCTGGCCTTGGCACGTGGTGCTCGGCACCGCAGCTCACCTGCTGGCTCTGCCAGCCGCCAGACCCCAAGCAAAACCCAGCGGCAGCTCCCTCGCTTTCTGTGGCTCTCTTGGTCTCTGCTCTGACCCAGATTTTGTGGCTTCCCTGATGCTGCATCTACGTCATCTTTTCATCTCCCTGGCGAAGCTCGGCTCCGTCCCGCCCACCCCACCGAGCCCTCTGAACTTCCCCTTCCCCTGCAAGCTGCTGTCTGTCACTGCAGCTCGTGTCTGCCGCCCCCTCGCTGCATCCCACGGCTGTCCTGGGGGAGCAGGGCTGATTCATTCACACAGAAAGGAAACCTCTTCTTGCAGGCATTGCAATTGAGAAGCACTAGCAGCACACAACACCTCTTCCCTTGAATTTTTGGAGCGCTGCTGTCAGGGACAGAAGGTTTCTCGGGAGGGGGCAGTGTACAAATATCTATTCAGTGTCTCCGAGTCTTCTTTTGGGGTGAGGAAAAATGATGATTTTTTTTCCCTTGTGATGCTGAAGTTGCATTGCAGTATGATGAGAAAAGATCCCGTTGCCCTGCTTGAATTCTGAGCGCCTTCTGAGGTGCCTGATGTGGGGGTAGAAATTACGGAATCACAGAATTGTAGGGATTGGAAGGGACTTCAAGAAGTCATCGGGACCAACCCCCCTGCCAAAGCAGGTTCCCTACTGCCCAGGTAGGCATCCAGATTGAGGGGAACTCCAGGATCCAGGAGTCCTGGGAGGAAGTCTTTGAAGCAAAGACCAAAGGAAACAAGGCATTCGGTATCTCCACCTTTTCAGCGTCCCCCATTAACCGGACACCCCCCTCATTCAGCAGGGGACCCACATTATCCCTAAGTCTTCCTTTTACTGTTTACATACTTCAAAAAAAAATCTTTGTATCATCCTTTCTCTCTTTTGCAAGCTTCATCTCTAGGTGGGCTTTAGCCTTCCTTGTCGCATCCCTGCGGGTCCTGACAACATTCCTATACTCCTCCCAAGAGGACAGGCCCTTTTTCCACATTTAATAGACTTTCCTTTTCCTTTTGATCTTGTCGATGAGCTCCTTGTTCATCCACGCAGGTTTCCTGCCCCCCTTCCCCGATTTCCTACAGTCTTAGGGATGCACCGATCCTGAGCATGGAAGAAGTGCCCATGAGATACCCCCAAGTAGGTCCTGGAAGAGGTCGAAGTTGGCTCTCCGAAAGTCCAGGGTAGCAATCCTCCTTTTTGCCCTGCACGAGGAGCCTGGCATGCCCATCAAGCAAGCACTCCTTTTCCTCTTCTGCCCCAATTTTTTGTCAGAGGCATGGCAGCAGAGAGCAGTGCCCTCAGGCACAGAGTGACTCCAGAGGGAAGCCTTTTCCTGAAGGGTTGCTCCAGGAACATCTAACGGGATCGGCGGTGGTGCCATGCCGTGTGCCACGGGGCCGTGCCAGGAAGGAGCAGGGAGCAACAAATGATCCAAGCAGCACAAGAACCTGCAGTGGGGCCCGTGCCAGGCTAAAATCAGCAGCCTGTCGCTGCAGTTTCTTCTCTGCACCAGCCATGGGTGGCTGCTGGTTTCTGTCAGGAGGCTTCAGCTTGAATTGGGCACTCCAGGCAGCGATGCGACACGGGGCTGAAGCAGCCGGGCTCAGCGCCGCAGCGGGCACAGGGGGGTCTCACCCAGTTATTTGTGCTTCCTCGTGTCACGCAGGTGAAGAGGGAGCTGTCTGGCTGCTGGTGTCCTCAGCACTTTGAGATGTTCGATGTGGAAAGTTGTTTGTGGAATTAACGGTGTGCTTCTCGTCAGCTTTCTGCTCTGAAATGGGTGCACGTGAATTTCCAGGCTAGTGAGAAGTAGCTCGTTTTATTAGAGTGTTCATTTTATTACAGGGTGGGGATGTGTCCCCTTGCTGTAATCGTGCCCGTGGTCTCCCCAGTCAGCCTCCTGCAGTTCGGTGTCTGCCTTGAAATGCACGAGCCCTGTCCATAAAGCAGACAGTGCGACCTCGTCAGCTTCAGCCCTGCGGCGTTCCTTGCTTTCTCTGCACCCTTTTCCATCCATCTTTTGGGGTCACCAGGGTTTCCTCCCACACACCCTGAAGGTGCTGCCGACTCATCACAGCCTTGGGTTAAGTAACTTTTTCCTTTCCCCGTTCTCCCACCTGCGACTCCGAGCTGACAGCAGCGACTCTTACTGCTGGAGCAGCTCTGAGCCTTTAGCTCATCGTAAGCCTGACATCGGAGATGGTAGGTGTGAAAGAAGGCTCAGGCACCTACAGCTTCCTCCATTTCTCCGTGTCCTGTCCCATCTCCTCGCTTAGATCGAGCACAGGATCCAGGGCCGAGGATTCCCAGGCGCTCTCGCTGGATGATGCTGTGGTTTCTGCTTGCACTCCAGCTTTCAGGGGCTGGAACTGGAAATTATTCCAGTAGCTGCACTAAAAGTAAAACACATTTTATGTTCAGCATTCCCACAAATTAAAAGGGAGCGAGGTTGAATTAGTTAATGAATATTAGCAGTTCCCGTGCGGAGCCAGGAGTTAATAAATCTTTGTGAAATCTGATGCTCTTTCAGCCTTGTTCTGCCAAAGCAATTAATAAAACAAGTTGATAAACATCAGCCGTATTCTCCAGTGCTCAGGCCTTTTGTTCGAGCCTCTCTGAAATTCAGGCTTCTACTTTCCTTTCTGGAGTCCTGTCTCGGGGGGCCTGCCTTCATCTTTCCCTTTCCCAGCCCCTTCATCTGTCACCCCACGGTGTCACCATCTCCACAAGCGTGGTTCTCGGTGCTGGAGTTGATGTGAGGAGCGGGGATGTGTCGTGTCCGTCCCTCCTGATAACGCTGCCATCAGGCAGGGGCACCTGCCTCATCTGCTTCTGCTCACTCCTTGCAGGGGCTGGCTGTGTTCCTGCTAATCAAAGGGATGCAATTAACCATAACTTCGTAAGGAAGCATTGTGTTTTCCTCGTAACGTTGGCTCCCACTTGGACTGAAGTAGCTAACCGTAGGCAGAAGACATCAGGTGGCACTTTGTTCCCCAAGAAGAACCAGAGTTGGTACAAGTCTTTGGTACAAGGCTGTTTTCTCACTGAAGATGGGACCAATTGCAAGACGGACTGGGCTGGGATTTGGAAAAAAAAATGCCGATTTGTTGTTGATGTTGTTTGTCCCAGGACAGAGCACCCATCCTCCTGTTGCTTGAGTTTATTTCGCCTTCTGGATTCTCTGCTTCTGTGTGTTTGTTAGCAGGAGCTCTACCCTTAGCCTCTCCCTCACATCAAAGAACGTAAAGGGCAGGGTAGTGACCTCTGCATGTCTCAGGGTCTTTGCTCAGCCCTGCTGATGTCCTCAGAGTCTTGGGAAATAGAGTGGAGCTCCTGCAAGGTCTCCTCGAAGCAGGGGCTGCCTCCCAGAGGATGGGGAGGGGGGGACTGTCATTAGGATGCTCGGTTTGGAGTACAGCAGATGGGTTACAAGAAAGTTACAAGCTCTATGTGCAGGAGTTAGTGCTCTGATGGAAACCTCTCCACCACCTGACCCCCTTCTACCCCTTCTGTCACCTCTTCTGGCAGGTGCCCACTGCTCCGTTGTAGGGCTCTGAAGATGTCAAATAGCAACACAACGCAGGAGTCTCTGGAAATAATGAAGGAGTCTGAAAAAAAAGTGGTCGAGGAATCTGTGAACAAAACCAAATGTGTATCCAGGTCACTGAGCAAGGAGGAGGTGGAAAAGGATGGGGAGGAGATCAGCGTGCGTCAGGAATCTCAGGTAAGCATGCAGACCGGGGGCGATCTCTGACAGCTTGGGGAGCTGCGACCCCTTTAGTGGCAAACACGAGCCAGTTTCCATGGAATGGAATAATCTAAATATTCGTGGAGCCAGGGAGAAAATGAGACCGGTCTGCTCCTGAGGGCACTGTACTCGGTCCCCAGATTCCAGCCCCTTGTCTATAACCTCCTTTCTTTGACCTAAAGATGATTTAATGACTTAACGTGAAGTGGAGGCATCCCAGTGAGAGCTCAGTTTCAGGAATGCTGCTTGGCCATTGCTTTGCTGCTGCTAAAAAATGCCCAAAAAGGAAATGAATGTTTTGGGGTTTCATTTCAGCAAGGGGGAAAAAAAAAAAATGTGCAAGCATTATTTGGAGAGTGCTGGCACTCTTCCCTGCTGCTTTGCTGTCCTGTCACATGTTCTTTCAGCTTAGTGTGGAGCTTGAAGAAATGCCCAACCTGCTGAATGCTTCTGCATTTAAAGGTGGTGGCTGCTGCCGGGTTTGGTGCACCAGTGAGGCTCAGAAAGAGCCGACTTCGGTCGCTTTGTGGTAGTGGGGAAAGGTTCCTTAGGAGGCAGCAATAACCAATGACTCCATCTGAATCAGAGCAGCAGCATCTCCATCATGATCCACCATGCTAAGGTCTCCTTCCCGTCTCAGGACTGGTAGAAGACTCCTAATTTTTCCGCTTAGAATTGCGTTGTGCACCTTCACACGCCTGTCCTGTGATCATTCTGTTGTGCTGGTTCTTCCAGAAACAGATCCACGTGGGGCTGATCCACGTGAGGTTTCTTAAGCAGGTTTTGCTCACCTGGAGGCTGACGGGACAGCTCAGCTCTCCAGGTCTTCCCGTTTGCACAACCTTTCACTGCTGCTGGGTCGAGATTTTCTTCAGTCATTTTACACGCTCAGTGTTGTGCTGCCTCAAACAACAAATACCTTTTCTGTCTACATTCATATTAAGCTTCTTGCCTTCTCTGTTCTTTCTCTACAGAGGCGGACATCAAGTCATGGACATGCCAGAAAAAGAGCCAAGGTATGGGATACGCTGCCATCCCTTTCTCGCTCTGTCCATTCTGAGCCAAGCCACGATCCCAGCCCTAAAACAGTTCTCTCAAGTCTTCTCTGTTTCCGTAATCAACACACAGCATGTCTATTTTAATCAGCATGGTTCAGGATGGTGCCTTTCCACCCACTGGAGCATGAATGTTCCTATTTAACACACACTTGCCCTTGGAGGAACTATTTGCTGCTCCCAACGACCACACTGGTGCCCTCCTCAGACTCTGAAATGCCAGAAAGGAAATCCGGAGATTTCATCGGAGGGACAGGGCAGCACACTTTCCTGTTACACCCTCCTGTTAAAAAAAGAGTTAAAGTGTAACTGTCTGGTTTCACCTAGAGCCCTGTTTCTTCAGGGAATACTGCATTTGCTCTTACAATGATGCCATATGCAAGTTAGCATATCTGAAATTTTTGCTAGTAACAAGCACCAGGACACCATTGTTCTAGAATGGTTTTTTAAGGCAAAATCTGAGGGTAAAATGCAGCCATTGGGTTCTTTATATTCTTTAACTTTCCTAGTGTTAACCTCAGTTTTTATTTGCAAAATTTGAATTCAACAATAACTACTGAGCCAGGTTACCAAAAGTGGCTGTGAGTTTTCCAGAACTGGCAATTATAAAACACAGCATAATTCAGGCATCCATCTAGTCCAGCTAGGATTCATTTAGGGCAACCTCCAAGACAAAACAGGGTCAGCTATGAGGTTGTTCAGGGCTTGATTTTAAAACTGTGATTGGGAGGGTGAAGATCTCTCTTTTTCCTCTTTCTCCTTTTTTTTCCCCCTCTTTCCCAAAATTCAAACCCAAATGAAGACATGTTATGCACTGAGGCATGGGAGAGAGGGGAGACCGGTTAAATTTGTAGTAATGCATATGTCTGGTTTTAATTAAGGTAATGTATGAAAACAATGTGCTGCTTTTATGACCTACAGGGTGTGCAGAAAAAGTATTCTAGTGGTTCTGTTTGCTCTTAGAAGCCAGGACTGTGTGCAGCACACAAACAGGCTGCGATTCCAATTCCTGCCCTTTCCATGCAGAAGGCAGAATGTGTCTGTGCACCTCAGGCACCCCATATTGCCAATCCTGCCTGGGTTCCCATGTGACTGAACGAGAATGTTTTTTTCCCGTTTGTCACCCAAGTGAGTCAGCTTGCCAACAGTCCAGCAAGTGCAGGTTTAATTTTAAACTTTTTCTCAAAGCACTACTATATTACCCAAAATAACCGAAGGCAGCAGGTCAGACAGGCAAGATGTAAATGGGATGACAGCCTTGTAATTAAGAACAGTAACAATTCTCACTTCACATCTTAGGAAAGAAGATAGTTGGTTTCAGCTGTATCCTTTCTGAATGGTTTTGATTCTTACCTGGCAAGGAGGGGAGGAGCTAGGGTTGCTCTGGCTGAAGAGGCCAATGAATGCATGAATTAAGGCTTTTCCACCTATAAGTTGCTTGGTTCAAATCCTAATCACAGACCAAAGGAACAAAATAACTGGTTCACTCTAGGGCTCCAAGCATGTGCACGTTCCTGTTTGTTGCAAGGACCTGGTTTAGTACTCCTCCTTTTCAGCAGTTTAATCAACACTGACTGCAGGAGTGGCTTTGTAATGCAGCAGCATGAACTTTTAAGTGTGCTTTCTGACTTAGATGTCTTAACTGCACTCTTTCTTTTCCAGTCTAATTCAAAGCTTAAGCTGGTCAGAAGTTTGGCTGTATGTGAAGAATCATCGAGCCCCTTTGTAGATGGCCTGCTGGAGTCCCAGGTAGGCCTAAAATCAGACAAACTGGATTGTAGAAGACGAGAAAATCCCCTTCGTGCTGGAGGTGATGTCTTACACTGTGCTTGTACCTCTGAGAGCCAATAAGTTCCACGAGTTCCCAGGTTTTGAAGGAAGCGGTCGTGCTCATGAGCACTGCTTGTATGCATACAGTCACAATCCTTGTCTGACAAGGAATCACTTGTAATGGTGCAAGACCTAACTCACCTCGGGTAATCAAAGTGTAATAGAGTTTTATCAGCCTCGAGCAGAGAAGCAGGTGACTTAGATCCTGAGCTGACCCAGGCAAGTCAGGTTTTCAGCAGTGGGAAATGCTGTTGAGTCCCATCAGATCCTGCTGAAAGCTTCTTGTTGGGAGGAGGATGGGGAGAGAGAGGCTACTTTGTCTGCTCTCAGAACTGGGATAATTATGAAATACCTTGGATCTGCTACCTGAAACTCCTGCCTTTCCCTAATGCCTTTCCCAGCTGCCAACATCTCTAACCATGGCAGTGATTCCAGGGAGGGTCCAAGTGACTCAGACCAGCCTGGTTTGTTTTGTTCCAGGACATCATTCAGTTGCACGTTAGCTGCCCTTCTGACAAGGAAGAGGAAAAGTCCACGAAAGATGGGGCTGAGAAAGAAGAAAAAGACAAGAATAAAGACAAGGCACCAAGGAAAATGCTGTCTCGAGGTCAGGTGCTCTTATGGACAGAGCGAGTCTGGTCTTACCCACTTTGGGGATTCTGCTGGCCAGGGGTGCGGTTGCTGGAAGCAGAGGGGTTATCTCTGCTGATGACTGTACAGGAATGTGTTATCTTTATCACATCCTTTCTGGAGCAAAGCATGGTGAGGGAGGGCAAGGGTTTCTCTAGATTGTCATGTGCCCCAACAGACTTGCAGGCTTCCTGTGCCTTTAGAGTGGTGTGGTGGCTTTTTAGATGTGCAGGTGCAAAACTAGGAGGAGCCACTGCATAGGCTCCTGGTTTCAGTTTAGTTTTGATTCTCTGAAAACCTGCCACCGGTGCCAAGATGTGAGGTTGCAAGGAGGTGAGCTCAGTTCGTGCTGTATGATCCTGTGTGTTTGATTTTGGGGCACAGAAATGGCTAAAAGATGCACATTTGATCTGTTGAGCAAATTGCACCTTAAATCTTTGCACGGAGGGCGTGCCTGCACCAGTGCAGATACAGTTACTGATTTACTGTTTTTTTCTGCAGTTACTTCTAAAATTAAAAAGGGTGTGAGGAAGGGGGAAGAACCGAGCCAGCGGGGCTCTCCAGTTAAGTAGCTTGAAGAATCAAAGGTGCAGAAGTCGCTTATTTCTACAAAAGCACGATACATTACACTTGCAGGGGCCTCCTGTAACTGTCTGGACTATCCCTCAATGTGCTCTGAGTGGTTGGAATGTGCTCTGAACAGGCTTCAGGGGCAAGGTTTCCCTTTGTGAACTGTGTTCTCCATCTCTTTGGCATCCTCCTTATGGGGTCTTGTGCTCGTAGTGCCCTGTACATAGCTTTCTGGTCCTCCTGCTGCCCACAGAGGCAAGGAATGCAGTCCCCATTTCTCAGATCAAGAGACTTGACCTCAAGGTCGCGTTCAGATTCTGTGCTAGAAGCTGGACTTTAGCCAAGGTGATGCAGGTCCCAACCCAATCAGTGCGGTAACAGGATGGGCCTTTCTTCCTCACTGCCTGCTGTGAATGGTCAGTGCTGGTAATGAGGCTGAATTTCCTGCAGCAGCCGTGTGGGGACATCATCCTCATGCATGTAGTGAGTCATTGCTGAGACACGTACCTCTTCCCTTCAACCTATTCTTCTATTGCAGTGTTTTGTTAATTTGTTCTGCTGCTATTGTTGTTTCAGATTCCAGCCAGGAATATACAGACTCCACTGGAATAGATTTACATGAATTTTTAGTAAATACACTGAAAAAAAACCCGAGGTAGGTCCCTAGTCAGTAAAAGAACTTGCTGATGGAATGAAGGGAGGGAGTACCTGGTGACCAGTGCTTCTCTAATTGACCCTAAACTCATGGTGTTTGTGTGTATGTCTGCATGTATCTTGGGAGGAGAGGGAAGCAGCAACTATGGAAAGTACCTGAAAGTGTGTTTTACTTTTTGGAATTCAGAGAGTCTTGCTGGAGCAGTGTGGAAACAAAAAACACAACTGCAACTTCATGCACTGCAGTCAATCAAAACGTGCCCATATATTATGGAGACAGAGAAAGAGGAAGAGGAATTTGTTTGAATGCAAGCAGGAAGTAATCTGGATTGCCTTAAAACCCTTTACAAAAATGACTGCCAAATATTAGCCTGCAAAGGAACTGCTCCCATGTCAGTAATAAACATCATGAAGCTGAATGCTGGCATAAGAATAGCAAAGCTGGAGTCTCTACCACTGGAGCTTCCAGCAGAGCAGAGATTCGGTATTACCAAAAGCCAAGCACAAAAAAAATATTATGAAAACAAGAACTCTAAACTGGAAAAAAAAAATCTGGCAATTAATTTACTATATAGGCAAAAATACAGAGCTTTTTAGTTCATTGCTGTGGAGGATGTGTGAAGCTCAGTTAATACTGTTGATTGCTCCTGGCGGGTACCACGCAGAGGAAGCTGTGCTTCACTATCTCTAAAGGTGACTTTTTGCTTTTTCTTTTTTTGACAGGGATAGAATGATGCTGCTAAAGTTAGAACAGGAGATTCTGGAATTTATTAGTGATAACAAGTAAGTGATCTTCAAGTTTGTGTTAAGCAAAAGAGGTTTGTAACTTGCAGTTTAGGAGCTTGGTCACCCAGGAGAGAAGAGTCTGTCTTTTGGACACGCTGTTCTCTCAGACATCTTCCACCTTCCCTTGCCCATGAAAGTGGAATGGAATAGAATCATGGAGTCATCTAAGTTGCAAAAGATCTTTGAGATACCAAGTCCAACCATCAGACAGACCTGTCGAGTCCCATCACTAATCATGTCCCTTACTGCCCTATCCACACACCTCTTAAATGCCCCCAAGAAGGAAGTCTCCACCACTTCCCTGGACAGCCCATTGCAATGCTTGATGACCCTCTCCATGAAGAAATTCTTCTCAATATCCAATCTGAACCTTCCCTGGTGCAACTCAAGACTGTTTCCTCGCATCCTATCACTTGTCACCTTAGAAAAGAGACCAATACCCTCCTCGCTGCAACCTCCTTTCAGGTGGTTGTAGAGAGCAATAAGGTCTTCTCTCAGCCTCCTCTTCTCCAGACTAAACACCTTCAGTTCCCTCAGTCAGTCCTTGTAAATCTTATTTTCTAGTCCCTGCACCAGCTTCATTGTTGTTCTGTGCACATACTTGAGTAACTCAGTATTTTTCTTTTGCTGAGGGGTCCAAAACTGAACATAATATTCAAGCTACAATAGAATAGGTGTCTGCAGCAGGGCTTGCAGAATTCTTTGTCTAATAGGATCAGAAAAGTCACTGTACATACTAATTCTGGCTCCTGTTTCTGCTTAGAAATAAGCATGTGCATTTTTGCAAAAGTTGATCTGGTTTCAGAAATGGCCTGTTCAGCTTGAGACCTTGAATCAGCCCAGTTCTGTCTGGCAGAGAGCTGTAAGCCCACGTTGATGCTCAGTGTAAGAAGCAGTGCTCGAGTGCTGACTGCTTCAAATGGGTGGTGTGCTCTGATCTGGGATCTGCTCAAGGCCTCCGTGGCCTCTCCTTTGCCTCTCTGTTTTGGTGTCTGATTATCATTGTCTGTTTCAAAGCCTTCTAAATTGTAATGCTTTCTTCCCTGTTCTCAGCAATCAGTTTAAGAAGTTTCCTCAGATGACCTCGTACCACAGGATGCTGCTGCACCGGGTAGCTGCCTACTTCGGCATGGACCATAACGTTGACCAAACCGGGAAGGCGGTCATTATCAACAAGACGAGTAACACACGCATGTAAGGGGGAGGGAGAGAGGACAAGTGGGCTAGCACTCCTTGCCCTTGCCCTTGCCCTTCCATTCGCTACAAGAGCCCTGGCATGGTCCAGAGCAGAATGAATTTTGCACCACATTTAATGCCTCCATAAGAAGGGCTTGTTCCTTCTCTGGAAGGGCCCAAAGAATCCTGCACTTCCAGTCCCCAGTGTTTGTATCTGCAAGCCCTTTCCAGCTCTCTTTAGTTCCCAGAGAAGGGTTAGGGGCTCTCATTGCTGTTAGACAGAGGAGATTTAACACAACAAACGTCTGTTCCCTGCTCCCTACAAGGCAGTGGTTTTATGGAGACAGTTCTACACCCATTTTCACCCTTCTAATAAGAGCTGGTTCTTCCTGCAGCCCTGAGCAGAGGTTCTCTGAGCACATCAAAGATGAGAAGAATGCAGAGTTCCCGCAGAGGTTTATCCTAAAACGAGATGATACCAGCATGGACCGAGATGATAATCAGGTAAGAGATGGCAATGAGTTACCCGCACACTTGTGAAAGTCAGATTAGACTTTTCTAAGATGAGGATGACTGTAAACTCCTCTTGGGTGTCCTGCAGAAACCTTTGATAGAAGCTTCCCTACCCAAACAGCAGCAGAAGCCTACACAAACAACAGCATCTAGATATATTCTGAAAACTTGACAAAATACTGTAGAAAACCAGAAAGAATTTGTGGGGTTTCTATGTGGGGTACCTTTCTATATCCTGAATATTGACTGGTGGCTGGGCCAGACTTTAAGGTGAAAGCCTTTACTAAGGTTTCCTTGGAAAAGTCCCAGAGCTGAGCATTGCCAAGTGTCTTTCCCATCTCTCACTGGGGCTTGCAGCAAGTCAAGCTGTGAAGTCATCAGGACCTCGCAGTGCTGCTGGAAGGAAACCATCAGCAAAGTGAAACGTTCTAGTTTTTGCACTCAGCAGCACTGCCAGTCCTCTGCATCAGGAGGAAGGTTGTTGTGATACAGGAGGTGGAGTGCACTGAGTCTTCCAGGACGTTCATCCCTAGACGTAGGTGTCCAGGAGGTATGTTCAAAGGCAAGGGCTGTGTCATTGCATCCAGGCGTCACGCACGTACTCCACAATCCACATCCACTTACACTGCTATGTAGAAGTATCAGCAGCTGACTACACCCTCTGCTGCCATTGGCAACTGCTGACCCGCTGAGCTGTGTTTGTCCCTTCAGATCAGACTCCCCTTGCAGGATGGGAGAAGGAGCAAATCTATAGAAGAGCGAGAGGAAGAGTATCAGCGGGTCAGGGAGCGGATATTTGCACGAGAGGTAAGCATGGGTGACTCACTTGCCAGGTACCTTCCTGGAACTTTGTATCAGAAGGTGTCCTTGAATATTCTAAGAGGTCAGATCTCAGCGTTGCCTTTTCTACAAATTTCACACTGTTCCTGGTACCTACCAGTGAATTCCAGCTCCTAACAAAGATACCTAGGACACAATTTTCTTCTTACAAAATGTCCAGCTTGGTTATTGTTTGCTTGAGAAGTCTGGTCCCTATGTCGAATTCCTCTAAGGCAGAGCTGTGTTCCTCACTCACATCTGGCTCAGAGAAGCTGCTGTGCTCCACCTGCTATGCTGAGTGCTGTCTGCCAGCTGGAGGCAGTTCTCTGTGCTGTGTGCCAAGTGGCAAATGCATGGACATGGGACAATTCCAAGTACTGATCTGCCGTGGGTCAAGTTTAAAGTCCAGCTCCTTGCCTGCTGCTCTGAGTTTCTGGGGGACGATTCTTTCCTTTGTCCTAAAGGGAATTGCCATGTGCCAGGCCAAGGAGGATGTTCAAGCAGCCACTGTGCTGAGTCCCTCCTCAAGTCATCAGGTTTCAGCTATACTCTCGAGCCGATGGTAGTCACAGAGTTGTCTTGCAGATGGACTCAAAGCCATCCAGACACGCTAGTAAGCAGCTCTGCTGATAGTCCTGGAGTAGAGCAGGTGCTGTCCCATATTGACACGACACTGGGTGGGTATATACCTACCTTTTCTCCATGTTCATGGGCAGAGCCAGAGTTTTGCATCTGACTCGCAGAGGCAGGGCTGGCTCTCACGTTGTGGACTGGGCTGAGTCCTCTGACTGTTTTTCATGGCTCTGATAACTCTGCAAGTAAGCACCCTTGTATGTCTGGCCTTCCTTGATTGTTCCACTGACAAAGTAACCATCGGCACTGCCTTTGAGCAATGAGGTAGAGATTTGAGGACTCAGATTTGGATATTCCTGAGGGATCTCGGGGTCACAGATATTGGGAAAGGCTCCTAGTGGGCCTGGATGGAGAGCCAGATGGGGTCTGAAGTGCAGAAGGCTCAGCAAGACTCCTGGGTGACCATGCAACTAGTGCCCAACCCCAATTGTGTCTGAGTCCCATACCGTTAGTGCTTTGCTCCTCTTTGCTTTGAAATTGCCTGGGTTTGTTGCTTTCAAAGTTATTAAGTCTCCCTTTTCTTTCCTTCCCATCTCCATGTCTTTTCCGTGCTTCCAGACTGGCCAGAATGGATATCTCACTGACAGCAGGTTAGTACTATTTAACAGACACCTTCTGTATCTCTGGCTTTCTCTGTGGAGGACTGCATGACTCTATAATGATGCTTTTTTCTGATGTTAACCGACAGAATCTCCAAAGAAGGCTTTTCTTCTAGTTCTCACAAACGGAGGCAGATTTTTAGGTATCTCTGTGATTTATTTTGTACATTGTCCTGCTGAGTAAGTTTGCCCCATGCACGGCTGCTTGAGAAGTTACTGAAGTTGTATTTTTTGCAACATCAATTTCCAAATCCTTTTTTGCCAACTGATCAATTAAAATGGAGCAGTGCAAGGTGGGAATGGCAGGCAGGAAGGGAAAGCCGGAGGACTTCAATAGTTTTCAAACCATTCGGCCTCTTCTTTCCCAGAGGTGTAGGAGAGCTCCTGCCCTTATAGTGACAGGGTCAGCAACCAGATATGGTGGAGTTGTCCCCAGTCCCCTGATCGTAACAGCTGGATGACTTAATGGTGGCAGTGAAGCATCTCAGGCATCCATTTCAACTAGAGTATGTTGCAGAGGGCAATGGGAACACGTTTGAGCAGCATTTCCCTATTAAGTAGTTTTTCTGTGGCTGAGAAGGCTGGAAGGATGGAATTAGCCTGAAGAGCCACCTTGCACAGCCCTCTGCCTGGCAGTGGAGGCTGTCAGTGCTACATGGATAAAAGAATAGAATGAAAATGGAGAGATCCTTGTGCCCGCTGCCCTCTTGTTTAATAGTCAGAGCTCTGGAGATGAAGCATCTCCGTGAACAGGACAGAAGGATATAATCAAGGAACAGCTTTGCTTCTCTCAGCCTTCCTGTGGCTCCGGCTGCCTTTGGAGGAATGCTGCAGTGGAAAATGAAGTGTCCTCAGCACAGTTACAGGGATGCTGTGCTGGAGCCTGCTGGTGGCGGTAGTGCTGAAGGCAGGACACTGTTTTCAGATCAGACATGGGGCTGTAGAAGAAGGCACCCAGCAAGTGGCAGGACGACAATTGCTAATGTGATTGCAGCTGGAGGAGAAGCCAAGGTGCAGGGCCAAGTCAGGGATCTGCTAAGAACTGGGTTTCAAAAGTCAGCCCTGACATGCCCCTTCTCCCCCCAAACCTCTCTGAACATCCTCAGAAGCAGCCTTCAGGGTTTAAGTTGAAGAGAGCCCAAGCTCAAGTGTGATGCTTGTTAGGTCACCTGTGATTGGGGCTGTGAAGCTGCATAGTCCAATTCCTTCACCTGTTTAGTGATAATAAACATTGCACTGGTTGCTTTTCCAGGCCAGGTATTCTCTTTTGTTCTCACACATTCCCAGCAGCCTTACAAGGACTGGTGCAGAAATGCAGAAAGTGGTCTTGCAAGGTCATCCTTGTCTCTAAAGCTCTGTGTTCTGAGACAAGGAGGGCTTTAGCAAGGGATCATGCTCTGACCCTTGCTGGCATCTCTTCCAGGCTGGCATCTGGTTAGGAAAAAGAGGCAGCAGCCAGCTCTCAGCACACACCAAGGAAGATCAGCAGTGTCTGGGTCCTCACGGTGCATGCCCAAGACGGGCTGTTTGTTTGCTGTCAGATTTCTGTACGCGGTGTCCGTGTGCTGTCTCACAGAGCCAGCTGCTGCCTGGGGTCACCGCCCTGGTGTGAGAGCTCGGATGCAGCACCGGTGGGTCCTGCTCCTGCCCCTTTCCCCTGGAGGTGTTGTCTAACTCTGCTGGTCTCTGCAGGGGCAACCGGGACAGTTTGAACCGGGCCTCGGGCAGCCGCCAGAGCAGCACAGAGAGCGAGATAAAGTCGCTGGAGCCTCGGCCGTGGAGCAGCACAGACTCAGATGGTTCCATCCGCAACCTGCGACCGCCCGTCACCAAAGCCAGCAGCTTCAGTGGCATCTCCATCCTGACGCGGGGGGACAGCATCGGGAGTACCAAAGGCAGCACTGCCAGCAGAACATCCCGGGCAGGTACTGGGTTGGTTTCCCCGTCTGCCTGCTGCAGACATGGGTTGGATGGATGGGGCTCATGATGCTATTGTGGTCAGTGACTGGTTAAAATGGGACATGGTTGACATCATCTGAACATGTTTGGTACCCAGAATATCCCAATTGGCTCACCGTCTGCTTTTTCAATACTCACCGTTAGATTACTGACTTCCCTTTAGCAGAGTTATCCAAGGCAGAAGTTGTGCAGTCCCACACCCTGGGACTCAAGCTACCAATCTTCTGTTATTTTCTCTCCCCTGCTGAGCTGCAAGTTATGTTCCCATTTCTTTCTCCTCCCCACAATCCCTCACAGCCCTAAGACTTACTCAGGATGAACCATCTGGCACTTTTCCTTGCTTTCCAGCAAAGGAGGTCCAGGGAATGGCATTACCAATTAGCTTGTCTCATCAGACACACAGTCTCATCACGTAAAGGCTGTGTTCGGTGGTATCTGCCTACAATGTTCCCCCCAAATGATTCACCCTGCTCCTGAGAGCAAACATAACAGCAGGGTGCTGGGTCTGCAGCTCTTGAAGAGCTCTTGAATACAGCTCAAGGGTTCAGGAACACCAAAGGGAGTTAGGGTCAGACGTCTCTTTGCCTGCTTCAGATCAGTTCTTTTCCATCCAGATAGCACAAAGCACAGCCCGTGTGGGGAATGGTGTGGTGGGACTTCACCAGTAACCTGCAACTGGCAACAGCTCCTTGAGAGGATGTGCGGTGCTCTTGGCACTGACAGTGGGGAGCAGAGTCCTTTATTTACAACTGACTGCTTGTGAAGGTCACTTGTGGCAGAGGCCTCAGAGGTCTTTGCTCTCATTTGGATGATCTGGTGATAAGCAAGGTAGCTGGTTGCACTTGCTGTGCAGTATCAGTGAGCAGAACCCAGTTCTCACTGGTAGGCAACGGGTCCCCAAACGCTCGAGAGCTGTCCAGCATTTTCTGGGGAGAGGAAGCAAATTGGTGCTTGTGGGTGATGAGACTGTTTCATAAGGATCTGTCCAAATAAAGGGGTGGATCTAAAAGGCAGCCAGGCTGCTCTTCTAGCACCCAGGCTGGCTTTGAAAACCAGACATTCATCTTGCAGTTTGAAGGTAGCTGCATCATCTCCTGGGACTCTGTTTCCATTGTGCTCAGGGCTGCGCTTACTCTGATTATTGCAACCACCTCCAAGACTGATTCATCAGCTGACGGGAGCAGTTATTTGAAGATTTGTCCCAGCCACGTGCAAAGCAAAGCAGAAAAAAGATCTGGGTTTTCACTCTTTCTATATTTTTCTTCCAGGTCTCCCTTGAGAACAGAAGCCAATTGCTCTTCAGGCTTAATATAATGGCGAGTGATTAGAAATGCCCGGGGAGGGGGGAGCTGAATTTTCACTAGAAAGATAAAAAAAAAACACCATATCCTCTGTGTTTGTTCTGTGCAGGAGGAAGTGCCTCAGGCTCTGGGGCTCTTTTCCCATGTCAGCATTCAGCCCCTGGGCAACTGTGAGCAAAATGTTTCCTTCTTCGCCCCATGTGGCTGATGATACCGGCTTCCTTAGCAGAATGCCTGAAGATCAGCTGTTGCAATGCAGTAGATCAGAGGCAGAATTAGTTAAATAACAGCTACGGGGCTTGGAGCAGTAGTTTCAAAGACCTTTTATTTCTGGAAGTAACACTGAAACAGTGAGGAGAGCACTTCCCAGCTGGGTGCCTTGCAGCGTGTGTCACGATCCTTCCTAACAATTTTTCCTACCAAGGGAAGGAATTGCTTTCAAACGCCGCCGCCACCCCCCTTTCCTTTGCTCAAAGGGTGTGCACGTGCTAGGTCTGTATCACCATTTAATGGATTCCTTCGATCCCCTCTGCACTGGGTGAACACTTGGACAAATCTCAACAGCACATCAGCATCCAAGCAGGGGCCTTGCCTGGCTGCAGAACTGAGCTGTGACTGAGAACAGCTCTCCAGCTTCTTTCCACAGACTGGTCTATGCCATTGAGTTGAAATGAGTATTGTCCAGCAGCTCCCTCATTTAGTAACCTCTCATCTCTACCAGCCAGGTTTCTCTTCCCAGCAGAAGTCCCATGGCATTTCTAGAGTCTGTCTTCTTCACAGACAAAACAGGACACCCTTCTGGACAAAGTGTCCAGCATACAACTAGATAAATATATTTAATATATAATAATAATAATATATATATATATATATATATATATATATATATTATATAAACTATATAATAATTAAATATATTATGTAAATATAATATAATACGATGGGTGTACAGTTGGCTGACGGATCAGGCTCAAAGAGTATCAGCAAATGGAATTATGTCAGGCTGGCAGACAGTCACTAGTGGGGTTCCCCAGGGCTCCATTTTAGGGCCAGTTCTCTTTAATGTTTTCTAAAATTAATTGAATGCAGGACTTGAAGGTATACAAAGTAAGTATGCATGTGACACTAAATTGGGAGGAGCTGTTGACTTCCTCAGGGGTAGAGAGAGGACTTGCAGAGAGATCTTGACAAATTAGAGGACTGGACAGTTACCAACTGCATGAGTTTTAACAAGAACCAGTGCCAGATTCTGCACCTGGGACAGGGCAACCCTGGCTGTGTGTACAGACTGGGGGACAAGAGGCTGTAGGGCAGCCCTGCAGAAAGGGATCTGGGGGTTCTGGTAGACATCCAGTTGAAGACAAGTCAACAGTGTGCCCAGGCAGCCAAAAGGGCAACCCATACCCTGGGGTGCCTCAAGCTGGCCAAAGGAGGGGATTGTCCCACTCTGCTCTGCACTGATGCAGCCTTATCTTGAGTACTGTCTGCAGTTTCATATAAAAAAAGACTGAAAACTCTTAAAGAGTGTTCAAAGAAGGGTTATGAAGATAGTGAAGGGTCTAGAGGGGAAGATCTGTGAGGAGTGGGGTCACAGGCTGTTCCTGTGCAGTGAGGGTGCTAGGTTGGGGTCAGGGAAGAGGACACCTGAGGATCCCCCAAGGTTCAAAACACCTTGGTTTGCTGTGAGGCAAACTAGTGACTTAGCCTGCAGCCCGTTTACCCCGTTCTTTTTGGAAGGAAGCTCCCTTTTGCACAGCAGCCAACACAATCTGGATGCAGTACAGGAGGGAGTGCCAGGATCCATCCCCCCCGCCACTTCCTACCCCTACCCCAGGCAATGAATCGTGACCTCTCTCTCATAGGTACCAACCCTGCTTTGCCTTTCTCTCTTCAAGGTCTGGTACTAGGTGCCCCTGAAGCATGCAGCCAACCCCCTTCTTCACAGCCCAGCCGTGGCCTCCTTCCCTGCACATCCCAGCAGTCTCAACCGCCACCACCCCAACAGCCACCACCGCAGCCACAAGGACTACCACCAGCACCCCAGCAGCAGCCAGCCATGAGCAACCACATGATATCGCAGGTGAGTTGCTGCACCATACCCAGGTGCTCAGTGGACTCCTTAGGCACGCCAGTACCAGCAGAGCCGATACATATCCAGGATGCTCTGGACTCATATTTGCCCAGCGGGGTTTTTGGGAGCACTCACACTTGCTCCCTGTTAGGGAGCGACAGCCCCCCTGAGCTGGAGGCAGAGTAGGGGAAGTTCAGGGAGCCTTGCTGTGTCTGAAAATGATGCATGACATCTCAACGTGACAACAGCCCTCCTAGCAAGGCATCTGTAGCCCTTTGGTGAGCGGCAGAGTTGCACTCCGGGACTGGCTGCTCTCCTAGTAGGGAATGGCACAAACTGCAGCTGGGTTTGAGCTCCCCAGTGCTGAGACCCCATGGCTAGCCACCTGATGTCCTGCAGAGAGTCAGACCTGGGACTGGGCCTGGGTGTATTCTCCAGACCCTCCCCAGGTTAAACCCAAGTGATGTTCCAGTGCCTTGTGGGGCTATTTATGAAGATGGAGCCCTAGAGAAAGCAGTTGTGGCTGTCGTCCTTACACACTTAGTTACAAAGGCTGTAAGAAACCACAGCACAAGAGCTGGCACATTGGGATAGCAAAGCTGCCTTGTGCTGAATAGGTGCAGAGCTGGGTAATATGTGTGGGAAGTGTCCTCAGTGCCCTCAGCTGAGGTGCTGGACCTCAACCTGCCTGTGAGTTTTATAAATGATGCCCCAGAAAGGATCCCTCATGCTTAGAGTGGTGCGTACGGTAAAGTACAAATGTTTTCGGTGGGATTTGGTGTGAGGAAGCAAGCCTCTTCAAGTACCTTTAACTGAAGATGATGCTAACAGATCTGTTTTTCTCCATGTCCTTTGCTGTCATTTGCCAACTGAGTGAGGATGGAGGGAGGCTGTAGTTCTTCGGATACTGAGACTCAAAGGCAACATCTCTGTTCTATAGATAAGGTGACTCCCTGAGGTGTAGCCAGAGTCCAGTGCTAAAGCTAGCAGAGCACAGCGCCCTGAGAGGGTGATTTGAACACACAGTGGTTTTCTGGGACTTGTGCAGGACCACTCCATCTTGCTTGGGCATTATTTTCTGTCTTCTGCTGTTTGGCTGTTCTCCTAATTGTTTAGCTCCTGGAAACACAGTTTTTTTGTGTATTTGACTGTTGGTGAAAAGCGTGCAGATGCACTGCTCCCCATGTGCACGCACCTTCTGTTTCACCAAAGGGCAAATCAGATGCTCAAAAAGCAGCCCAGTGCTGACCATCACAAGTCCATTGCCCAAAGCACATCGTGAACAGGCATCAGCAGGTCCTCCCAGCAATAAGGTGAGAGGGGCCCCTGCAGAAGGCAAGAGTGAAGCACAGGGGTCCTGGTAGGGGAGGCCAAGAAGCACGGCAGAGAAAGCTGGCAGGCAGTGCCATACATAAGTGGGCAGTGGAGTGGGAGAGGCACAAAGGTTGTGCTGGGGGGAAATGACTCTCCTGCTGCTGTTGGCCGTAGCTGACCTTTGTAAACTCGTGTCATGTTCATGCCAGGCAAGACCTGCTTTGTGAACACAGTCGGCTGTCACGGCTTCCACAAAGCAACTGGCCAGGCTGTGTGTCCTCACAGAGAGATGAATGCTCTCCCATTCTGCTCTCCGTGCTTTCCAACCCTCTGCAATGCCCACTTCTGTGCGTTGGCAATTGGCTCAGTTGACTAACCTTGTTGTTCCTTCTTTCTCTCCTTCCTCCTATCCTTCCTTCCCCCCCCCACCTTCTCCAACCCAAATCTCTCTCCTCTGCTCCCTTCTCTGCTGGTCTCAGCCGGTCCCAGCGCTGCAGCCTGTTCAGTATTCTCCAAGCTCCTGCCCCCAAGTCCTCTTGCCAGTCTCTCCACCCCAGCAGTACAACCTGGTATAAATCCCATTTCCTCTTCTGCACTGCCTCTGTTGTACTCGTGTGCTGTGTTTGTGTTGTATGAGCTTTTGCTAATCAGGTATGTCACAGACACTGCACCCAGTGGGTTTGGGATTCAGGGAGGCCCTGCGCTGCAGTGGGATGCCTGAGGCTGTGGGACCCACCAGTGCCGGGCACTGCTGGAGTGTCTGGTCTTAGAAAGAGGCTGGGGAAGAGCAAGTGCCAAGCCCAGAGTTCCACTGGGAAGAGCTGCTTGTGCCCAGCACTGGGGTCCGGGGGCCGCAGCTGCCCTGCAGTTCATGGTCAGCCCCTGTGTTGTCTTGTTGGGAATGACGTGTTCTGTGTGGCATGGTGTGCCCTGCAGGACACAGCATCCTGCCTGTGTGGGGCCATGTATGGCACCAGTGTCTGCTGAGCTGCTGGGCTCCCCAGCAGCCCACGTAACCCTGTCCCCGTCCTGCTGTACGCTCGTGGTCTGTGGCTCAGTTCTGGGGATTTTTCCTGGGAGAGTCCCTGCACACAGAGTTGGGAGAAGGCATCTGCCACCTACTTGGTAGAGCCATGTCCTACTTGCTGTCGTCCTACATGCTGTCCTCCTCCATCCTTCCCGCTTATCCCCAATGCAGGCTGACGAACTCAGCAACCCCTTCGGGCAGATCAGCCTCAGCCGGCAGGGCTCTACAGAAGCACCGGATCCTTCCTCCGCTATGTTCCAGTCATCCCTCATCTCCCAGCACCCGCAGCAGACTGGGTTCATCATGGCGACTCCTGGGCAGCCCATTCCCACCTCCAACTACTCCGCCTCAGGGCACACGGCCCCCACGCAGCAGGTGCTGCAGCCCCAGGGCTACATGCAGCCTCCCCAGCAAGTAAGGAGACGTGCGAACCCGGAGGGGACGTGCCCCTCAGCCCAAATCCATCAGACAAGGGGCTGCTGGGGAGCAGGCAAGAGAATAAATAGTTTCTTGGGAGCAGGCCCCCTCTTTTTCTGCTGCTTCTTTGTGTTGGATCAATACAGAGAGGTCAAAGCACTTGGCCACATGCTCCCTTGCTAGGCACAGTATGATTTCTGCCCCCTTGGCACTCTGAGCTCACAAGGCACTTGCCTGGGGAGCCCTCTGTCCGTTCCTGCCTCAGACTGGGGGAGGGACAGTGACCAGATTCAGGACTGACGCCTCTAAGCTCTCTTTGGGGTCTCGCAGGCTCTAGGATTATGGCTCTAGGATTGTTCCCCTGAGCTATGGTGAGAATTGTGCCTACTGTGCTCTTGCACTGCTGGGAAAAGCTTGGAAGTGCAGGCTTGGGAGGAGCGGGCAGGGGCTGCAGTTCCCTGAGGAGCCATCATCTGGCCAGAGCCAAAGCCCTGGTTGGTATTTTTTTCAGCAGAAGTCAGGCCAGGTGAGAGGGAAAACTGGTCCTGAGGGTCCAGCTTTCTTGATCCCACTTCTTATGTTCTCATCACCATGTTTTTTTTTTGTTTGTTTGTTTGTTTTTGTTTGTTGGTGTTTTTTTTTTTATAGATTCAGGTTTCTTACTACCCTCCTGGGCAGTACCCAAACTCCAGCCAGCAATACCGATCTCTCAGTCACCCAGTGGCCTACAGCTCCCAGCGCACGCAGCAGCTCCCCCAGCAAACCCAGCAACCTGGTAAGGAATGGGGGTGGAAGGGGGGAGGGAGCAGCACGTTTCCCTTCCCTGGCACTCCCTTGGCTCTTAAGGATCTCCCTTGCACTGTCTGGATTCTGGTACTCTTCCTTGTCCTAAGGTGCTCTTCTGCCACTCTTTGCTGGATTTGCTGGCTAGAGAGTGCCTCTTGACAGTGCAAAGCAAAGCTGAAACTTGGCCTGGCTGCAGGGGCTTTATTTTCTCTCCCTCTCAGCATGTAGCCTACACTGAGGTGCTGCAGGGTGCTGCCAGGAGCTTCCTTCAGCTCTTTTAACATCTTCCAGGAGGGAAGCCCTTTTCTCACTGTTTAGTAAGAGAAGGGGCCGAAGCAGGATTTCACCTCTCATACGCCAAGTCACAGGCTGCCTACCTTGGCCAGCTGCAAAACTGTTCCATTTAAATGTTCTTCTGACAGGTTTACAGCCAATGATGTCCAACCAGCAGCAAACGTACCAAGGTGTAATGGGAGTGCAGCAGGCACAGCCCCCCGGGGGGCTCCTCAACAGCCAGAGGAACAGTATGGGGGGCCAGATGCAGAATATGATGGGAGTGCAGCAGGCACAGCCCCCGAGCCTCCTCAGCAGCCAGAGGAACAGTATGGGGAGCCAGATGCAAGGTCTGATGGTCCAGTACACTCCACTGCCTTCATACCAGGTAGGCATGGGTTGCTTTTCAGTGAGGGGCTGCTGGGGAGGGGACCTCAGCTCTGCAGGCCTTGCAGCGCCCTGTTCCTGTGCATGAGGGACGGAGCCAAAGTCAGGCATGTTCGTCTTGAGAAGATCATGCATGTTTGCCAGCTAGGGTGGGGGACACGTTCACATTTGAACCAGTGTAGGGCAGCTCTTGAGAAGGACTGCATGCCGCTGCTCCCTTAGCCACTGTGTTCCACGAAGAGCTGAGAGGGGCTGCCCTTTCCTGGGCAAGATTGCTCCGGACAGCAGTAGACAACTGCCTGGTATCTCTTGTACCTTGTATGGACCTCACTGGCGTCTCTTTGGGGTCAATTCTCCCTGCTACATTCCAGACAGCTGCTTCTCTCCTCCCTGCACAGGTTCCCGTGGCCAACGAGTCCCAGAGTGTGGTCCAGCAGCCCTTCCAGCAGCCAGTGCTCGTACCGGCCAGCCAGTCCGTTCAGGGGGGGCTTCAGGCTGGGGGTGTACCCATCTACTACAGCGTCATCCCGACTGCCCAGCAGAATGGCACCAGGTAGAGCTTCTGTATCTCTGGCCTGCCGTGGGGAGGGAGACCCTGCTGCCAAAAGGGTCTCTTGTCCTACTCCTGCAGCTAGGGGAGGTGGTAGGGCACCATAAATGTCTCTTCAGCTTGCCCTGTCCTAAATCCCCTAGCCAGTGGTTCCTGGGCACAGCTGCCCTGCAGGATGCAGTGCTGCTCCCCCGGAGGCAGCTGTCTTTCCATGTACTGAGGGGGCTGCTTCCACATACAGTCCTGCTGGCTCTTCCCCATCCCCTGCAGTTTCTCAGAGCACTTTCTGCTTCACAGCCCTTCGGTGGGGTTCCTTCAGCCGCCCGGCTCTGAACAGTACCAGATGCCACAGTCCCCCTCACCCTGCAGCCCCCCACAGATGCAGCAGCAGTATTCAGGTAAGAGGGGTCCCCAGTCAGGGCTGGCATCAATTCTACCTGGGTTGGATCAGGTTTCAGGGGCAAAAGGGGTATAGGGTATAGGGGCTGCCGATTCATAGACCGGTCTCTCTTACTGCTCCCCATCCCATGGCTCACTGTGAGTCCTCAGGATGTGGCAAAGTGATTTGGCTTCACAGGCTGATGCTGGCCTGTGCCTGGTGTCCCCAAACCTTGGCAGGTGGGGTAGGAGCCACAGCGAGTTGCTGTGGGCTGCAGACTCCCTCTGCTGGCAGCAGGGCTTAGTGTGTCACCGGGGCAGCTCCTGGGGTGAGAGAGCTGGATCCCTGCGTCCTGTCCCAGCTGCAGGGGTGTGGGGTGGGGACCTGGTGAATTACTCCAAGAACTGGAGCTGGAACCAGAATACTTGGGCTCTGCGCCCAGCTCTGGGGTCAGATCCTTTGCCTGGGGTTGTGTTGTGATGCTCAGAGAGGTCACACAAGTTGTCTTCGGCTCGTCCCCTCTTCTTGCATTTTTCCTGGATAAAAAGTCATCACTCTGATGTAAGGCATGATATCAGGGATCTTGGCAGGGTTTTAGTAGGGCCCCTCTTCACCCACCTGGACAGGCAGGAATGGTGAAGGACAGAGTAAGGTGGAGGTGTTCTTGGGAAGAGTGCAAGGCTGCAGTTGCTGCCTCTTCTTCCACAGCGAGCAGCAGCAGTGTGCAGAGCCTGGGCAATACTGCTGCTGTCCTCTCTCCCCAGGGGTGTCTCCATCAGGCCCTGGCGTGGTTGTGATGCAGCTGAATGTACCCAATGGCCCCCAGCCCCCCCAGAACGCCCCTGTGGTGCAGTGGAGCCACTGTAAGTACTACAGCCTGGACCAGCGGGGGCAGAAGCCAGGAGACCTGTACAACCCAGACACCAGTGCTCAGGTATTGAGAGGACTGGGAGGAAGGCAGCTCATCTTTTGGGAGCAGCCTGGTGGGAGAAAAGAGGACGCCGGCATCCATGCTGTGTGCGTGGGCTGGGAGAAGGGGGTGGGCTCATCCCACGGTGGTGAGACAGGATCGGGACTGGTCCCAAGCACTGGGAGTGTCTGACCCTCTGCCTCCTGCAGGCCAGCACCCAGCTGAACAGCCCCATCACGTCGCCCACGCAGTCCCCGACGCCGTCTCCTGTCACCAACCTCAACAGCGTCTGCACGGGGCTGAGCTCCCTCCCGGTCCTCACACAGTTCCCCCGCCCCATGGGCCCAGCACAAGGTAAGGGAAAAGAGTGGGAACAGCACAGGGGTGGGTCCTTCCTGTGATTTCTTTAGACACCTACCGATATTTGCTTCAAATTTTGTAGGCGATGGGCGTTACTCGTTGCTGGGCCAGCCGCTGCAGTATAATTTGTCTATCTGTCCCCCACCACTGCTCCACAACCAGCCCAACTACAACACACACCAGGTAAAACGGGGGCTGACCCCCATCCATCCTTCTCACTGCTGTGGGAGCAGAGCAAGACCCCCCCCCCACAGACCACACTGGGCTTAGAATTTCACCTTGTCCCTGGCTTTGCCTAGAAGCATTGTCAGCCCCAGGGCCTTGGGAGTGTCCTGGAACCAAGGCTGTGTCCTGGGCTCCTCTAACCTCAGAAGCACGGTGCCACTAAAAGGTGCCAGGGGTGCAGGTTTCACCCAGGTGTCTCCATTCCCCCTAATCACATTCGGGCTTGCCCACCCGCTGCCCCGGGATGCACTGGGAGGCCACCATTTCTCCTCGGGTGACGTGCTGCTGTTTTTATTCTTTAAGGGACAGACTGGAATGAAACACGGAAACCGGAGCAAGAGGCACGCCCTCAAGTCAGCATCCACTGACCTTGGGACAAGTGATGTAGGCAAGTGACCTTCCTCGAGCAATTCCCCCTTTGCCCTCTGCCTGGTCCCTCCTGCACGGGTGTAGGTGGCATTGGCAGAGATCCCGGATGCTCCCTCTGTCCACACAAGCATCCCACAGACCAGTTCCTGCCCCCACCACCTCCCCACACACACCCCACAGCCCATGTGAGGCCTGACTGGGGCGTGTGGGGATGCTCGGTCCCTCTCAGCTGTGTGCAGAGGGAGGTGAGGGGACAGGGGCTGCTCAGGTTGCAGTGAACGCTGCCTACACCGATCAAAGCTTTTGCAGAAGGGAGGTGAAAAACTATTTGAAAGGCAGGGATGGGCACCAGGTCACCTGGGCCCTATTGATGTCCCCCATGAGGGTTGAAATGATGGAGCAGGTGTGGCTGGCAGGCAGAACTCAGGGTTTTTTCCTCTGTCAGCAGACAGCGACTGCCCAGACCTCTGATACCTTGTTCCCACCGTTATCCTCCCAAGCACCCCTTCCCTCTAACGTGCCAGTTTCCCAGTGGGGCCAGGAGCTGCAAAGCCCTCATCTCTGTGAAGAGTTTTGGGATCTTCCAGGAGTGGCTGCCAAGGATCGTTTCCCTGCTGTTTCCCTCCCAGGAGTCCCCAATTGCTTGTGTCAGGCCAGAAGGAGTCTGGCTTCTCCCCCCAGTTGTGCAAGCCTTGCTGGCTGGGCGTGAGCCTGGCCTGTAGGGCGGGCAGTTTGCATGGGCTCTCTGGAGGCTCCGGATGTGTCCCCCACGTCCCCTCCTCGTCACCAGCAAGCACAGCGGGTCACAGGGGGCCCTTTAAGAGCAGCTTGCCTGGGGAGCTGTCCCCCCTCCCTGCAGCTGGCATGTTCATTCCATGCCATGTTAATATTAGCAAAGAATCCATTCAGCCAGCCCTCCTCTAAGCCCAAAAGCCGGGGCTGGAGCCAGGAGGCAGCAGAAGTGTTTGGGTACCACAGGACAGAGGCAGAGAGTTTGGCACGACGCTGGCCTGGGCACACGAGGGGATCCTGCTCCCTGTGGGGGGAGCACAGCGGGCAAAGTCACATTCAGGGTCTGCGTATGTCAAGGTGCAACAGCCGTCTGTCTGTGGGTCCTCCCTGCCAGGGCAGAGGGTGGGAAGGTGGGGCAGGACACCTGGGAAAGCCCAAACTGAAAAGCCAAGCCCAGACAAAGGAAACGAGGAGGACTCGGTGCTGCTGGAGCCCTGCGAAGCAGCAGTCCCCTCTTGGAGCTGACTCCGGGGGACCAGCAAGGGTCAGGATGGGGCACTGCAGGGACCAGGCTGGTAGGGGCGGCTTGAGGGGGAAGAAGTGTCTGGCTTCAAAAAATACATTCCTATTGTGGGGGCAGCTTAGCAAAGCTCTGCTTTCATGGGCGAGGTAGAGACTGACCACTCCAACCCCAGAGCCGGGGAGGCAGCAGATCCCTCCAAGCTGTCGCCACCCTAGAACCGCAGCTGCTGACATGTGCTTGTCTTCCCATCGCAGTGCTGGGCCGAGTGCTGGAGGTGACGGACCTGCCTGAGGGCATCACACGGACAGAGGCTGACAAGCTCTTTACCCAGCTTGCGATGGCTGGTGCCAAAATCCAGTGGCTCAAAGAGACTCAGGGGCGTCGCGGAGATGGGGTTGGCGGGGACAGCAACGGGACTCCAGAGAACAGCAGACACACTGACCTTGCTGCCTTATACACCATCGTGGCCGTGTTCCCCAGCCCGCTGGCTGCCCAGAATGCCTCCCTCCGCCTCAACAACTCCCTCAGCCGCTTCAAGCTGCGTGTGGCCAAAAAGAACTACGACTTGCGAGTGCTGGAACGTGCCAGCTCACAGTAGGGCTCATGCATGGGCACAGAGCACACTGGACTGCAGGCACTTCCCTCTGCCTTCTCTCCTCCTTTCTGCCCTCCCTTCTTCTCGCCCTCCTTCCTGGATATATTTATATGGACTTAATTAAGAGACAAGAAATTGATTTTTTTTTTTTTTTTTGGAGTGACGCCCATGCCCACCCACCTTACCCTGTGTATATTGTTTTGTTAAGCACTGTGTTGAACTGCACATACAGGTGTTGATTGGTATGTTCACTGCACATTTTATTTAATCTGGTTATTATTTTGGGGGGGTATTTTTGTTTTTGTTTGGGGGGAGGTTGTTTTTAAATATAAAAAGAAAACTTGTCCATCACTTTAATGCTGCTTTACCATTCTCTGTCAGTACCAGAGCTAGGGGTTTTCTGTTTGCTTCTTTGAGGTAAGATGACAGCCAGAGAGCCGAATGAGCTCCCTGGCTTTCAGGAGGGTGTGCTCCTGCCCCGGTCCTGCCCCATGCTTGATGTGTGCAAGGGCTCGTGGCCTTGCCAAGGCTGAGAGCTGAGACTGGGAGAGGAGCACTGCACCCTTTGACCTGGGTCTGGGTCCCCCTTTCAGATGTTCATAGCCTCTTTTCCCAGCAGCTGGGCCCCACGCAGCTGTGTGGGATGGGATTTGGGGTGTATTCCCCGGCTGTATTCCCTGCCAGGGGGCACCAGGATTAAATGGGAGCAGCCCTTGAGCTGCTAGATGCAACCCTCCTGCCCTGCAGGTACAGGAGTTGGGCTGGTACCAACCTCACCGTGGCACTGCACGCAGCAGCTGGAGCCTCTTGCCACACTTGGACGCTACCTTCACAAGCAGGTGGAGAGGTAAAAGCTACCTGGAAGGGCTGGGCTCCAACCCCTGCTCCAGGGCCACCTACAGCCTCTCGGGGACAGAGGTCCAGGACCTCTGGCACTGGGGTTCAGCTCCAGGACCACAGCACCCAGCACAGGCAGCAGTGGGTTCCCTGTGCACGTTTCTGTCCCAGCAGACCAGCAGGGTTTTCTGCCCGGGACAGCCACCAGAGCCTGGTACCCGCTGCTGCCCCCGCTTTCCTTTCCCTCTCCCAGCTGCGGGGGCATTGAATGCAGCAACAAATGAGGCAGTGGGGCTGGTGGAGTACTTGACGTGCCCTGGCTCTGTGGCTGCCCCGTGCCAGGGGGTGGGTGGGCCGCTGTGACGCCCAGCAACCCACCAACGCAAATAGCCAACGGCTCCTCCACCCCGCTCCCCTCCCGGCTCGCGCATGGGCTCCAATTTCTCGGCGTCAGCCTCCGCCAGCGCTCAGCTGTCGGCTCCCCTCTGGCCTGTCACTCCCGCTCTCCACGGGACTGGGGCGGCTGCCCCCCTCCCTGCACACCCAGCGCATTGGGCTGGGGGCTCCACAGCCAGCAAAGGCTCTGACACCGGCCACCCACCCCTTGCAGGGTTTTTCGCCGCGGGACGTGAGCTCCAGACACGGCGTAAGTTCACAGCTCCCCTTCCTCATGGCCACTGACCCCCCCCCCGAGCCCTCCCCCACCCCACACACGTCACTGCAAGGCCCCGGGGCCCCTTAGCTCCTGCAGCACCCCTTGCCCCAGGACTCCCCAGCCCCCATCGCTGTCTCCTGGGGCAAGGAGTCATCCTGGGGGGTTTCCGTGGGGGTATGTGGGAGCCTGGGGTTAGGTAGCACCAAACATGGTGATGTCTGGGTGGAGGGGCTGTGCAGATGGTGGGCTGGCTGGCAGAGCTGGAATTGGGAATGTTTTGGGGGATGCAGGAGAGATCCCATCCCCTTGGTAGCGCTGGGCTTCTGGGGAGGAGAAAGCGGGGCTGTGCCGTGATGTCGGACAGTGAAACATGCACGCCTGTCACAGGGGGCCAAGAGCGGCACCGTTTGCAGTTTAATTGTGAGATGGAGATGTCTGGGCAGAGGTGACGCATGCAGGTAGCCCAGGGTCTGGCTCACAGCACTTGGCACCGTGTGTCTGAGCCTGCGAGCAGCAGTGCTGCGTGTGCTGGGCTGGGAGCAGCGCCCGCTGCTCTCCAGTCTCTGCAGCAGGGCCCCCGGAGGTGCTGGGCCCTGGGACTTGTCCCCAGCAAAGGTGGCCCCTTCCTGGGGCAGGCAGGGTGGCAGGAGACGACACCGCCTCGGGGGATGCTCCCCATCCAGCAAGGTCTGGGTGTTCCTGCTCCCTCCAGGGACCTGCAGTGGGGCCAGCCCCAGCCAACACCGTGTCTCTGTTTTCCCCCGGTAGTATGACAGAGAAGGAAGTGCCAGAGCCGCCAGCTTCACCCGCTTCAGGTGGGAAACCCAAGAGCCGGGTAAGTGGGTACCTGCAGGACAGCTTGGGCAGGTGGGGGAAGCACAGTCCCTGCAGCAGCTGCAGGAGCCTTTGTGGGATCGGGAAGGCCTACCAGGCCCCAAGGCAAGTGGGGCTCTAGATGGCCGTTTGCCAGTTTGCAGCGCTGCATCCCCACGGACTCACAGCTGCTCCTTTTGTGGGGACCTCACTGGGCTGGGAGAAGGACCCCATCCTCCCAGCATTTCTGCCCCAGGGTGCTTGGGATCTACCCCCACCTAGGGGGGAAGAAGGGGTCTCTAGGTCAGAGCGTGGAGCAGAGAGCCGGGCACCAGGTTTTCTGCCTGCCTTCCTCACCGCTGCACCCGCAGTGCACGATGCATCCTCTCCTGTCCCAGCAGCTACAGAAGCTGAAGCAACTTTTCCAGCGAAAACCCAAGGAGGAGGTGGCGCCAGAGCCGCAGCCCAACGGGGAGCTTGTCAGCCCCTCAGGGGGACCCATCTACTACATCTACGAGGAGGAGGAAGAGGAGGAAGAGGAGGAGGAGCCTGAGCCCCCTCCTGAGCCCCAGAAACTTGTCAATGACAAACCCCACAAGTTCAAGGATCATTACTTCAAAAAGCCCAAGTTCTGTGACGTTTGTGCCCGCATGATCGTCCGTGAGTCCCGCGGGTGCGAGGGCTGGGGGCCGCGGGCAGGGCGAGGGCTGGGGGCCAAGGCTGGCGAGGGCCCGAGCCCAGCCGTTCCCACAGCTGCAGTGTCACGTTGCCTCTCCTTTCCCCCCCGCCACCCCCCCCACGGCCAGTCAACAACAAGTTCGGCCTGAGGTGCAAGAACTGCAAAACCAACATCCACCACCACTGCCAGTCCTACGTGGAGATGCAACGCTGCTTCGGTAAAATCGTGAGTGCTCCCCCCCAGCCCTGGGCTCACGGCGCCTCCCCAGCAGGGAAAACCCCGGCACCGCAGCGGGGAGCGAGCGGCTGGGTCCCTGCGGCCGTAGCCCCGGTGCCGTCACCCCGTCACCCCCCTGCCCTCCTGGTTCTGAGGGGTTGCCCAGCACCCTGAGCTACCTCCAGGCACCACATCCACCACCGAGCCCCCATGGGTCTGGGTCTGGGTGGTGGCGATGCTCTGACCCCCCCCCCATCCACTCCTAGCCCCCAGGGTTTCGCCGGGCGTACAGCTCGCCCCTGTACAGTGACCAGCAGTACGCCTGCGTCAAGGAGCTGCTCTGTAAGTAGCGTCCCCGTGCCGGGGCTGCCCCCCCTCTCCTCACATCCCGTGGCCAAACCCCTCTCACGGTGTCCGTGCCCCAGCAGCAGCCAACAGGAGCGACCCCGTGTTCGAGACCCTCCGGACAGGCGTCATTATGGCCAACAAGGAGCGCAAGAAAGGGCAGGATGACAAGAAAAATGTGAGTGCGGGGCTGAGCTGTCACCCCAAAGGCACGAGGGTCCTGGCCCTGCAGCCTGTGCCCCGGTGCCACCCCCGGAGCTCCCTGCCCGCTGACTGCTCTCTGCTTTGCAGCCTTTGGCTGCGATGATGGATGAGGAACCCGAGGCCACAAAGCCAGAAGGGGGCAAAACGGAGGGCGGTGAGTTCATGGGACAGGGAAGGAGCTGCGGGGAGGACTGTACAGAAGGGCCCCCCCCCCAGGGTGGGATCTGCCCTGCAGACAGGGGGTCTCCAGTTCAGGTCTTGGATCTCCTGAGCATAAGAGGTCCCAGAGATGAGGCTGGTGCCATGGGTGGGGTGGCAGCAGCAGGAGAGATGTCACCACCACCACTCCCCTCCCATTTCCAGGCACTTCTGAAGGGGACAAGAAGGCTGAGAAGAGCACGACAGATGATAAGGTATGCATCATCCTCACCCTACACCCCAAAGGCTCTGAGCCCTCCCTGCTGAGCTCCCTGGGGCTGTGCCCAGTCTCCCTGTAGCCCTGAACCCCCCCTTTCTTGCTCTCCAAGAACAAGAAGCCCCAGCCGGGGATGCGTGGTGGCTATCTGCAGTCTCACTATTTCGTGGCGCTTTATCGCTTCAAAGCCTTGGAGAAAGACGACCTGGATTTCCCGTGAGTTTGCAGCCACACAGTGGGCATGGGGGTAATGGGGGGGAAGGAATTGGGGTGTCCAGCGGGGATGGGGAGATGTCGTCACCTCAACAGTGAGGTTCTTGGAGCCCGGAGGGTTCAGCCACTTAATGAGGGCAGAATTTAGAGCCATGCTGGCTCTGGGGTAGGTTTTGTGGATTTTCTGCCCCTATGGGTAAAGCATCGAGGGGGAGCCCTGGCTCTCACTGAGCCAGCTCTCCCAGCTCCCAGGTTTTGGGCACAAGCCTCATTTCTAAGGTTGCTGGTGTTTGTCTTTTATGGTTCCGCTGATTTATTGCACCCCAGACTTGAGGCTGAGCTGCTCACGTACAGGACCTGTCCATGAGTCCGTGAGCTGTATGCATCCTCCACATGGAGCCCTAAGAGTCTGTGCCACGGGAAGAGCAATTTTCCTTTTCTCCCATAGCAGGGTGGTCCCAGCCCCCCTCACACCAAGCCCTTCCTTCCCTTTGCAGGCCAGGGGAGAAGATCACGGTGGTTGATGACTCCAATGAGGAGTGGTGGCGGGTAAGGCTGATATCCTGCAGACACAGAGGGAAGACATGCAGGGCTTAAAGAAAAGGGAGAGCTCGACTGGAGGTGCAAATTGCACTCCAAGGGAGGCACAGCCCCCTAAATTTGCTGTGTTTTAATCAACGCACAATCTGCAGGCTGAGGGTATCTGGGGGTCTTATAGATTGACTCCAACCCCTGCCTGACATCCATCCATGGACTTCTTTCAGGGGAAGATTGGTGAAAAAATTGGCTACTTCCCCCCGAACTTCATCATCCGGGTGCGGGCTGGGGAGCGGGTGCACAAGGTGACTCGCTCCTTCGTGGGCAACCGGGAAATTGGGCAGATCACGCTCAAGAAGGATCAGGTGAGGCAGGACCATGTGGTCACAACCAGTGCTTTTTGAGCCCCCCCATCTCTGCCCCAGCCCCCTTTCATTAACTGCCCCCCTCCCCCTATGTCTATCTCCCCCAGCCCCCTGTCCTGGACCCTCTCTGTTGTCCCCCTCTTCCTGGGGGTCACCCCCTTCCCCTGCTGACCGGGGCACCTCACCCACACCCCTTTCCCCACCCCCAGATCGTGGTGCAGAAAGGTGAGGAGGTGAACGGTTACGTGAAAGTCTACACCGGCCGCAAAGTGGGGCTCTTCCCCGTGGACTTCCTGCAGGAGATCTGAGCAGGGCAGCATCCCGGGGCCCCCCAGCAGGGGGGACGGATGGACCCTGGCTGCAGGGAGCTGCGGAGCCAGGCAGGGATGGCTGGCACCCTGTCCCTGATGCCTGTGGTGATGGGGCCTTCAGTGGGGACCGTCTCCACCAGGACCGGGCAGGCCAGGGGCACGGGAGGTGCCTCTCTGGGGCTGTTCCCCTCTGGGGCTTTTGGTGCCCGCAGAGACCCTGGGTGTGAGGAGGGGGCTGCTTGGATGCCACCCAGCTCCTGCGCCTTGGGTGGTGGATGACTCGGGGGTGTCAGTGGGGTCCTGTCCCAGTGCTCTGGGCTGTGTAATTCTGTGTTTTGGCAATACATGTCTGCTCCTGAGCCCTCCCCGCTTTGAACGTCCTTGAGAGGGGGGGGGGTCACCACAGTGCTGCTGCGGAAGGGGCTGCAGTGATGCTTTCCTGCGTGGCCCACGGTGTGACACCCTGTGCGGCACGTTCCTGCCTCGCGTGTGTGCCTGGAGCTTCGGCCCAGCCTCCCCCAGGCCTCGCCCACACAGGCCCCCTCTGCCCCCAGCTCCTCTGGTGGAGCCCTGGCACCCAAGGGTGCTCCACGCGTGCACCGAGCTGGCCCAGCCTCGGCAGGGGCCCCATTTTCCCCCGGCCTGCACAGGGCTGGGGCCGAGTGCTGGCAGTGGGCCCAGCAGGGCCCGAATAGGGGCTGTGGGTGACAGGTGACAGTGCCAGGGACGGGTCAAGTCCTTGGAACCATGGGGCGAGCACCGAGCCAGGAACAGGTGCCCGCCCAGGACGGCGGACAGGGGGGCTCCGTCCAGGCCCCCGCAGCCTCGGCCCCTTGCAGGGGCAGCACTCGGGGGTCCACAGCGAGGACTGGGGCAGGGCCCACCGAGGTCATAGTACCCATGGGGACAGGGATGGGGACAGGGCCACTGGGGCCCCTTGGCAGGGCTCCCAGTACCAGCCTCAGCAGGCCCCATGCAGCTGCCCCGGCCTTGCCTCTGGGCTGAGGGGGGGCGCTGCTGCTGCACGACGTTCCTCCATGCATATGAATGCAAATTTATGCAAATCTATGCAAAAAAAGCTCAGCTGCAGTGGTGCCGCCTCGTGGTGTCTCGTGAAGTAGCCCCAGCCCAGTGCTGCCCCCCAAGGGGCTCCCCAAGACCCCACCGCTGCCCCCCACTCCTATGTCTGCAGGGGTCCCGGGTCACACAGCAAGGCCCTCGCTGCCTTCAGCTGCACCACCACTGCTGGAAGCAGCCCCAAAACAAGGCACCACCACCCCTCAATTCCTGCACCTCAGTGCTCAGTGTCAGACCCCCAGGAGGGGGTGACAGCCCCCAGCCCCAGGGGCATTTGTTCCTTGTTACCCAGCAGGCTGGGGCCAGGTTGGTATCGGGCACAGACACCCTGTCCCCCAGTACAAGTGTCTCAGGAGCCAGCTGGGAGGTGTACTGGGTATACTGGAGGCCCATAGGCAGAAGGGAATGATGAAAAGGGAGGGGGGGGTGCGGGGTGCCACACACCACAGCATGCCTGGGGGCAGCACATAGCCTCCAGGACTGCTTCCTCCCTGCTCATCTCGTCTCTGCCAGGCAGCTTTTAAATGCGGAACCATTAAAATTTTCCACCTCATTTGCAGCTTCTCATATGGTTAATTTTACTGGGACTGTCTATTTATTTATTTGCAGGGCCCCGCAGGGGGGTGCTGAGGAGGGCTGGAAGCTGATTTGCTGCATCTGGGAAGTAGGGAGGAGAAGGGGGGAACCACCCAGGGAAGGGGTAGGACTCCAGCTAATTTAACAGCTGAAGAGAACAACTTAATTAGAGTCATCTGGAAAATTGGGTAAAACCCTTTCATCGCCCCCCCAACCTACCCCCAGGCCCCTTCCCTGCCAGTAGCCATGGACTTCCCGGGAGGCTGCGCACGTTTTGGGGTGGGGAGGCAGAGCTGGGGCCCCACCTCCCAAGCAGATGGCCTTCATTACATGCAGGATCTAATTGGATTGATCAGCAGTTAATATGAAATTAAAAGGTGATTCCCCCCCCCCAGCACCACATGTGCATCCTGGCTGTCCAGGTGCTCCCTGCAGCCACTCCGGGCTCAGGGGTGCGGGTCCCTGGCAAGAGCGATGCAGGCAGCAGAGGAGGGGAGGGCTGGGGGGCTGCTGGTACCTAACGGGGCACGGGGCTGAGTGCCACGGCCATCCCGCGTGGGAGGGAAGGATGCTGCCAGGTGGCCATGCTCACCCACTGGCTGCACACACCGGTCTGTGTGCTTGTAACACGCTGTGGCTGCAAGGCACAAGGTCAGGGTGTGCTCGTGCTCCCCATTAGCTTGCAGCCTGGTTGTGACCCAGCTGTGACACACAGGGGCAGTGACTCTGCTGGTGGGGGGACAGCCAGTGTCCCACTGCTAAACCCTCTGCAGCTGGGTTATAGGAAGGGGTCTGCTCCCCACCCCACCCCATGCGTCACGTGGGGAATGTCAGAGTGGAGGAGCCACCCTGACCTGCTAGATTAATCACCTCAATTTCTCTGTACGTCTCACAAAAGGTCAGGAGTCCTTGCGAGGCTCGAAATTAATTGAGGTACCGCTGCTCTCGTGCTGGATCCATACATCATCCCAGGAGAGCAGCCCCGGCAGGGAGGGGATGGGGCCCCCATGCACCATCCTGCAGGCAGCGAGCCCCAGGCAGCACAGCTGGAAGTGGGGGTCCCAGGGCTGCGTGGGCACCCCACAGCCTGTCCACTGCTTGTCCCCAACCAGGAGGCCTGGCCCCCAGTGCCCCCCGCCTGTGTGGCTCTGCCTGAACCTTCTCCTCCAGCTGGGTTGATGCGATGATCAGAGGATTGTTCTCAATCCTAAGGCAGAAAAAAAAAAAAGCATTAAACTAAACCAAACTGTCTCATCTCCCCTCCCCAACTGCCCTCCCCCCCCCACCTGCCATAAATCAGCATAAATGCAATTTACATATTTATGGTATTTATCCAGTAACTGTCCTGTCCCAGATTAAACGTGCCCCAGGGATCACCCCGGGCTCCTTATCTGTGCCAGGGTGCTCCCAGGAAGGAGCAGCTCTGCTGTGGGATTCGAGCGGGGCGCAATGCGCTCAGCAGCCGCCTGCATCTCCCCCACTCCCAGCGAGTCCAGGGAGAGGAGGATGGAGAGGAAAATCCAGTGCTGAGCAGCAGCCCTGCCCCACAGCCTTGCTCTCCTGCCCAAAACCCCTTTCTGCTTGGGGTCGGAGCCCAGACCCTGCTGTCTCCCACCCAGCCCAACACCTCTCCTTGGGGTTTTCTCCTGTCCCTGCTTTCCTGGTGACCCCCAAGCCCAACTGTGCTGTTGGGGCACAACCCCCCCCCCCAGGCCCTCTGCTACCTGAGTGCCCCGACCCACGCAGGACCTGTGTCATTGAGGGCTGTGGGGACCCTGCTTGTCTCCAAAGCGAGGGGTGTCTCTGGCTCCGGGGTGCTCCCTGCCCTGGGGTGTCCCCTGGCTGTGCTCCTGTGCAGGGGGGAGGTTGGGGGCCGCAGCTCCACTCTGACAGCTCCTTGTCAGCAGTAATGACCGGCTCTGAGTCCAGCCAGGCCCCAGGGCTTGGTGCTGAGCTCGTTAGGGGGGATTTAATGAGGGCAGGAGGCAGGCGCTGCCTCTGGCTGTTTGTCGCAGCCGCTCTGGCCTCAGCCTGCCTAGACTGCTTGGGTGTTTGCACGGGGCCCCTGGCAGGGCTCATTCTGCTGCCCCCCTCACCCCCACCTCTGCCCCATGCTGTGCCCCCCAGCTCAGCCCCCAGTCACCCACCACAGGTTCCTACTCTGCCACCCATGTCCACCATCCTGGAGCTGATAGGACTGGGGCATCCCGATGCTGTTTTCCCCCAGCCCAGGGGGTGAGGCTGCACCCCCTGGAGACAGGAAACCACGGAGGGGCCACTTGCGCTGCTTTTCCTCACCTGGGGTCTGGCAAAAAGGCTGCTAGGGCTGAGAACGCCCCGCTGAGGGGCAGATGGAGTAAAGCCGGGGCTGTGGGATGCAGCCGGGAGGTGCCTCCCCCCTGCCCCCTGCTCCGGGTGCTCAGGGTGCCGGCGGGGGCTGCTCCAGGCAGTGCGGGGGCTCTCCAAGGTGGGGAGAGCCCAGGTGAGAGGGCTGGAGGCTGAGCCTCACGCCCATGGTCCTGGCTGCAATTTGCACCCTCCGTGCTCTGAGGCATCCGGGAGTCCTCCTCGGCTCAGCAACAAGCTGCGTAAACAGGAGCCTGCAGGCAGTGTTAATTAGTTAAATATTTGGCAAGGCAGAAGGCACAGGAAGAATCTGAACAAGCCGGAGGGGACAATGCGCTGCCCTCTGCCCCACTGCCTGCAGCAGAGCAGACCCCAGGCATCCAGGGACGATCTGGTCCTGCTGGGAGCAGCTCACGCCTGCTGCGGGCTCCGCAGCCCACCAAGGAGCCCTGGGTCTGCACGGGAAAGGATGCTGGTGAGGAGGGGTCCCCAGAGACCCCCAGCCACCCCACTTTGCTGCCTAACTCAGAGTCATGCAAGCTGGCGGCTCCTTGTTCACAGCCCCTGGTGGGCCCAATCCAGAGGTCCCAAACTCGTGTTTGCCCCATCAGTTTTGTTCATGACCTCAGTGGCGTGGTAAAATCCACCTGGGCGTTAACCAAGGGCAGCGCTGAGTTGCAGGGGGGGCACAAATTTGCCTCCAGCTGGGGGATGTCCCTGACGAGGGCTGTCAGAAGGATTCTGGCTGGTGTGGGGGTGCTGAGCACCATCAGTGGGACCTGGCATTTCAGAGCAGCCCCTGCCCCCCCGGCTGCCCCCAGCCCTGACCTCCAGACCGTGGGGTCTGTCCTCCCCAGTCCTCAGATGAGGCTGAAACACCCCAAAGCCCAGCTGGGGAGCGACGACCGTATGCAGCTTCCGTCCCCACAGCCCCTGTGATGTGAACTAAATCCATCCTAATTAGCACTGATTTGCATGGGGAAATTAAAATTAATCTAGCCTGGGTTCATCGGAATTAGTGATTCTAGTTGGGCACATCAGAAAGTGGCAGACGGACAGACAGGGCAGGGCTTGATATGGTAGAAAGCCATCTGCCCCCCCCCCCCCAACCTCGTGCCCTCCCTGGGGCTCTGCCCCATGCCCCTGTCCTGGCCCCACAAGACCCCAGCACAGGGCTCAGATGCCTGGGGTCAGTCCCTGGGTCTGGGTGCAGGGGGGGTTGGTGCATCCCCCCCACCCCAATCCCATGGCTGTTCCTGGCTGCAGGACAAGGAGAGCAGCGCTCGGCTGCCCCCACTGCCCCATCCCACGCCTGGTTTCTGGCAACGGCAGGAGGGCGAAGGGCACGAAGGGGCCGGTTCCTGCACCTCCAGGGTGGGAGATGCTGCAAGACCCCGGGGGGGGGAGGTGGGGGACAACAGACAGGTGTGTGATGTACACACACATGCACTCATATCGGCATGCTCCCGTGCACACATGGCCGTGCATGGCTCCGTGTGAGTCCTCGCACACCTCCTTCTGTGCATGGTTCCTTACACACCTGCGTGCGTGTGGCCCCCCGTGCTTGCCGTGCAGGAGTGAATTCTTGTGGAGCCCCCCCGGCCTGGCAGGGAGTGGGCACAGCGGGGGGAGCCCAGGCCATGCCCCCGTCAGCAAATTCCTGTCCCAACCGTCCCCAATTCTGGCACTGCTAAGCCTGGGGGAGCACCGCGGCTCATTGGTATGGGGTCCGTGGCAGCGCAATGAGCAGAATGATCAGCACGCTCATGAAAAATTAACCAGGCAAAAACAGCTGGGCAGGAGCTTTGTCTGCTGGGGCTGGGGGGGGGCGGCACGGCGTGGGCAGGCTGGCGTCGTCCAGGCAGCTGCAGGATGGGAGCTGGTGTCTGCCTCTGCTCCACAGGTCATCCCCGCCTGCCGCACGCCTTCCAGCCCAAAAAGCAGGGCCGTCAATCTGGGATTGTCCCAGCCCTGTGGCAGCTGCGTCCCCTGCCCCGTCCCTGTCTGCTGGGGCACGTCTGGTCGTGGTGACCCCATTGCTGGCCCACGGGATTTCAGTCTGGCTGACAGGAGCGAGACCTCCATCTCCTGCGGCCGCATTTGCAAGTCAACCACGAGCTCTGCAGCAGTGGTGGGGGCTACCGGGGGACAGGGACGGGGGCACCCGGGGAGGGGAGCAGGAACAGAGCAGCCTTTCGTTGCTGCCCCCCCCCCCCCCCCCCCCTCCCTGGACATCTATGGCTGATTTGGGGAGGGGGTGCAGCTTTTCTATAGAGCTGTTATTGCCACCACCACCACCCCCCCGCCCATCCACAGGGCTGTAAACACTCAATTAAGCACGAGCGCCTGGTCCTGCCTTCCCTGTCGCTGCTGGTAATTATGTAGGTTTTTCGGTGTCAGGCACCGCGGGGAAGCGCGATTACAGCTAATTGGAGCGGCTCTCCCCAGCCCAGGCCCTTCTGCAGCTGCTGGAGCTGCCATGTGACAGCAGCTCTGCACCCCCCCACCCTGAGTCTCGCCCCCCCCCCAGTTCTGCACCACCACCACCCCCAATTTACACCCACAGGGTGCTTCCCACCTGCCTGGCTGGAGATGTGGGGATGGGTGAGGATCCCGGTGGGTGTCTGTGTGCCAAGCAGACCCTGAAGGTGGGGGTTTGCCCCCCCCCCCCCCCCCAAGATATTTCAGGGACCCAGAGGCGCCCTAAAGGCTGCAGCAGGATGGGGTGCACGTGCCCGAAGCACTGCCCAGGGCTCTGCTCTGCTGGCAGGAGCTGGCTCAGCCCCGTGCATTGCTCACAGCACCGAACGCACCCAGGGCGCACGGGTGCAAGGAGCCCTGAGGCAGCCAGGGGAAGGGTGGGGGGGGTCCTGGAAAGAACGGGGCGCCTGCTCTGTGCCCCGCCAGATCTTGGGGTTGGCGGGGAGACCTGAGAACTAAGGGGGGAGGGTGGAGAAGGACCCAACGCCACCCGTCCCGGCGGAGACGCATCAGGAGCACAGCGTCTGCCATTGATTTCTTATTATGGAGTTCAACAAGAAAAATGAGGTGCTGGGGCTGCGGAGCAGCAGCCGTGATTTGTCGCCTTCGTGCCGTGTCCTGGCGGGGATGGGAATTGATTTGGGCGTCGCTGGCATCGCTCAGTGGGGCTGGGGGGGGACCAAAGGGGGGACCGGGGGGGGTCGGGTCCTTGGAGCCGTGCGCCACGAGAGGGCGCCGCAGGACTCCCGACGGGTCCGGGACGCCCCACGGTGGGCGGGGGGGGGGGGCGCGGACACGCGTGGGCTGCTCGTGCAAGAGCACGGGGCCCCGGGGCGCACGCCTGGGGGGTGCAGGGGTTGGGGTCGTGCCACGGTCCCGCATCTCGGGTTGGGCACACACGTGTCCCCGTGCATCGGCCGGGCACGCTCAGCACCATCGTGCACACCTCGGGTGTGTGAGCTGCTGCTGGGCACAGCTCTGTCCCCACCAGTGTCTTTGTCACGATGAAGGAAGAGGCTGTGATGCTTATTAAATCGCATCAAGGCGGCGTTACAGCAATCGGCAGCTGGCGACCCCGGTTATTTATAAAACAGGCGTTTGGAAATCGCAGCTCTGGGCTCGGGCTTTTCTTCAGAGAATTACGGAAAAAAAAAAAAAATAAAAAAATAAAATAAATAAATAAAAAGAAAATAAAAATCGATGTTGCAGGACAAGGCCAAGGCGGTGGTTAATTGCAGGGTCGGTTCTAGGAAACGCCTCCAGCAGCCACGGAAGCGGCAAGCTGCCCGCTGCCATCCTGGAGCCCCCGCCTGCGGTGCTGGATGCCCCTCAGCACCCCAGATGCACCCTGCAGGCCCAGGGCTGGGTCTCTGGGGACAAGGAGGGGTTTTGTCTCAGCTGTCACTTGCAGTATCTTGGGGGATTTGGGGTCCCGAGTTATGAGGGCGGTGCCCCCAATCCTGCAGCAGTTGTGGGTCAGGAATCGGCTTTCCTGGTGCTCATCACGCAGTGCCCTGTGATTAATGGGGGGAATTAGGATGATAATAGCCCTGTAAATGAAGGTGCCAGCTATAAATGATGTGTGCCTGTGTTGGGTGATGGATGGCACCGGGGCCAGCCCTGGGTGCTGGCAGACAGGCGTGCTCAGAGGCACGCTGCAGCCAGGGCAAGCACATAGGGGAGCAAGAAGGGGGGGGGGGGGGGGGCATGATGTCACAGCGATCAGTGACATCACGGCATGGCCATGACATCACACTCAGCAGGAGGAGATGGGGGACAATCCCAGCATGGCAGGGAGGAAGGGGTGAGGTTGCCCCACCGTTATCTGTCTGTGCAGTCCATCGCGACATGTCTCAGCAGTGCTGGTGGTGATGCCCCTTGTGGAGCTGCTCCTTCAGCCCCTGCCCCCCAAAAAAAAAAACAACACCCCCTTGCCAGTCCCCTCAACCTGTCCCTGTCCCTGTCCCTCTCCCCCTGGCTACCTCCTCTCCTTACGAGGGTCTGGAAGACCCCCAGCACCCAGCCCCTTCTGCCTGTGCTGAGGCTTGTCCTACAGCACGCCTCTGTGGGGCTATGAAATATATCCCGTTAATTCACCATTTAATTATTGGCTGTTTGTTTATTGTTTGTTTGCTTTAGATGATATGAATTTTTTATGACGGTTTCCATTGCGCCCCGGCCAAAAGCCAGGGAGATTTACAGCTTTGGCACGAGCAGCACCGTGTGGCTCCATCCAGCCCCCTAAAAAGGGGACAGGCCTAATTATCAGAGGGGTAGGACTCTATTCTTGGAGGGGGTGCAACTCTGTGTCACCCCCACAGGAGGTCTGGGGTCTGCTCCTTGCAGGGTCTGGGGGTCTGCCTGGGGAGCAACAAATGGGGGCCAGATGTGGGGCCAGGGGGGCAGTGAGGAGGCTGTGGGGTGGGGAGGGGGTGTGGAGCTGGCTGGGTGCTGGGGGAGGCATGCGGGGACAGGGGGGGCTGAGTGCCAAGGCTGGGAGCTGGAGGAAACAGCACGCTCAGGTGCAGGCACGTTCAGCCCCGAGCTGCAGCATCTCCCATTAATGAAGCACTTCATCACCGCGGCGTTGCAGGGGGGGCACCCAATTCGGGATGATAAATTCCCCGCGACGGCCCTGCGCTCGCTCGCAGCAGCCGTGATTCTCCTTCATCTTGAATAATATTTTTGGAGTGGCTGTAAAATACCCGCCGCAGCAGCTGCGAGCAGCAGCACCAAGGCCTGGCAGCTCCCCCCGTTCCCCCCACCGTGTTTGTCTCTCAGCTGCTTACCCTGACCGGGCTGTACCGGGGGGGGCCCTTATATAGGGTCTGGGACTGCACTGGCACACGTGGGATTGTGTGTTGAGTGTGCAAGCCTACGTCCTGCCCATAAAGGTGTGTAAGTGTCCCTGTGGCCATGCACATCTGATGGGATCGGGGCAGGGGTTGTGCACACAGACGGGTGCAGCAGCACAGGCTGGGGGGGGGGGTCTGTGCACAGGTAGGTGTGAGAGCACGTCCGTGCAGCTCTGCATCTGCAGCTGTGTGTCCCTGCCTGTGCCTGCTCGCTGAGGTCGGGGGCTGTAATTCTTGTCTCTCCAGGAAGTATTTGAGGGCTTGGTCCCCCCCCCCTCAAGGCTCCGACCCTTCCGCTCCGCATGGTGCCAGGCAGAAGCAGCCATGAAGAGCTCGAAAGGTTTCTATCTGCTTGGATTGATGGTGTCTCCCTCCCGGGGGGGGCAGGGGGGGTTGTGCTGGCATCCTCCCAGCACTCGGCAGGGCTGAGCCCCCTGAGATGGCCGCTGTCACAGGGGTGGGCTCGCGGTGCCCAGGAGAGCGCCTGAGCAGCAGGGCACGAGCTCTAATCACCATAGAAGAGGGAAGTGCGGCACAGAATTAAATGCTCTCTTAATTATAATCATTAATGAGCATGGAGGCAGCTGGGCTTTGCAGGCAGGGAATCCCACTGCTTCTCCAGGGGAAGTCCTGGGCTTGTCTGCAGGGAGCTCAGAGCTTGTGGGGTGCTCCAGAGCAGGGCTGGCTCTGATGGGGCCGAGTGCCTCCCCCCCTGCCAAGGGGATCCTGGCGGTGCCTGTGGGGTCACCCTTGCACCATGTGGGCACGTGCCCCATCACAAACCCTCCCGCACAGCTCTGCCCCGACCCTGCCCATGCACGCACCCCACGCCACCGTCCCTGCACCGCGGCAGTCGCTGGCAGAGGAAGGCAGCGAAGGACGCGAGCCGAGGGCAGGATGCACTCTGTCTTGGGGAGTGGCACTTAATCAATCCCATTTCAAAACTCTAATTATATCAACAAAGGCCTCAACACGGCGCTGCTGGCTGCGATTCAGGTCTTGTTTATTTATTTCCACGCGCTCCGGAGAAGTTTCTCCCCTTTGTCCTCTTAGACTTAGGCTGAGAGAAAGGAGGTGAGGATGAAGTGGCCGCGGCGGAGCTGGGCTGTGTGGAGGGGTGGCAGCAGAGCTCTGTGCGTGCGCCAGCCAAGGCTGGGCTGGGGCGATTTGGGGGTGCTGGCCCCCCGCAGAAGGGGGTGCATATCAGGGATCAGCCCGTGCCCATCACATGCAGAAGGTGCCCCGAGGAGCCATGGGCTCGGCTGCTGCAGGGCAGGATGCGGCCAGCGGCCGTGGGGATGGATGCCACGTCCCTGCCTGCTGCGCCGGGCTGCCGGCTCCGCCAATCTCCCCAATCTTTTGTTAAGAGCCAATGGGTACAAATAGCTGGTTTCCATATGCACGGCAGCATCTGTTACTGCCAGGGAGATTTGCATTGCTAAATGTAAATTGGGTGTTATGTCATTTATCATAAAGGGGAGGGTGGCGGGGGGTGCTGAGGGGAGGCCGCAAACATCGGAGAAGTTGTCATAACAAATCACACAACTCATCTTTCGCCCTAGCAGGAAGGTGCCGAGCAACCTGGGAGGGCTTTGCGTGTGGAGGAGAGGGGCTGGCCCCTCATCCAGACGGGGAAACTGAGGCACGAGTGCTGGGGGAGGGCATCCAGGGGGTGTTGTGGAGAACCCAGCCCCACAGCTGGTCGCCAACCCAGTGGTGGCAGCTCGGGACAGGAGTTGTTGGAAGGGGCAGAGCGTGGCTGGGGCTCCGCGGTGGATGCTCGGCTGCCCGCTTCCAGCTTGCTGCCCCTGGGCCGGGATCCCCGTCCCGCCCCGTCCCTCCCAGCCCTGCTGCAGACGCCTCCCCGTGTGTCCTGCCCTCCTCCAGCCTCGGCCAGCGCTCGGAGCCTCGCACCACAGCCAGACCTCCGGCCCCGCTCCCTTGCCATGAAGGGCCCCCTGCTCGGAGCAATGTTCTCCCGGCACGTCAAGCGGCACCCCGGAGTGAGTCCCCCATCGCCCCTCTGGCCGGATTCCCTGCATCCTTCTGCCCCTCGCCCCCTCCCAGACCCCTTGGCCATTACCCCTCCATCTCCCTTCCCTCCCCTGGGACGTGTGCCCTGCGCCCACCCTCACCCTTCTCTCCTTATCCCTTATTCCTCCTCCACCCACTGCTCCCTCCTCCAGCTCCGCTTCCACCCCAAGCCTCTTCTCAGCCCCCTCTGCCCTCCCCGTGCCATCCCAGGGCTTCCCCCCCCCCTGCTCGCTTGCTGTCCCCTTGCACTTGGCCCACCTGGCTCCTGCAGCACCCCACAGGTGCTGGGGGGGTCCTGCCCGTGCCCCCCCAGGTGAGCCACCCACATCCAGCACCATTGGGGTGCAGCAGGGCTGGGCTTTGTGTGCATGGAGGGGTTTGTATCCAGCCTCACTCACTTGGCAGTTGCATGGGTGGACGGAGGGCGCTGCTCCCTGCTCGGGGGGGGGGTCTTTGGAAGAGGGTGGGAATGGAAGCTCAGCGTGCTGCTGGCCAGCCCCCACACAGCCACTTTGATCCCGGTTTGATGTGCCAGCTCCTGTCCTTCCAGCCTTCCCCATTCCCTGCCACCGAAACCTTCCAGACCCTCCAAGAGGACCCCAAGAGGACCACAGTTGTGTGTCCCCACCCTGCCAGGAAGGTCCCCCCCCCCCATGGCAGGGCTCTTGCCCCTACCAGAGGGTCCCCGGTGTCCTCCCTGCATCCTGCCGGGGGCTGGTGACCCGCGCAGGGTTGATGAGCTGCCGGTGCCGGGCTGAAAGTCACGTAAGCGCTTGGCAGCTGGGTTTGTGGGGAGGCAGAGCTGCCAGGCTGGAAAGGATGATGAGCTGTGGCCGAGCACCAGGCCGGCTCCGGTGCTGGGAGGCAGGCGGCCAGGCAGGAGGCGCGGGAGGCTGGGGCCTCTCCCGTGCTGGAGGACGCCCGGCTGATTCTGCAACTGCCGGGAGAGCGCGGGTGTGCAGCAAGGGTCGGGGCTCTCGTGCCGATTTCGCAGCGCAGCTGCAGGACAGGGATTTGGGGCTTTTCTGCTCATGCCCCACTGCGGTGCCTGCAGCTGGCAGGCAGAGATTTGTGCATGGTTTGAGGGTCCCCGAGCAGCGTGTGTGAGGGGCGCTGGGCCTGGATGCCCGTGCCTGAAGCACCTGCAGCCGTGCCGCAGGGCTGGTGCCAGCAGAAGTTGCTGTGGCGGTTTCTGAGACGTCGTTTTTCACACGCGACCACCCGGGCAGGTATATTGGGGCTCCCACCTTGCAGCAGAGCCCCCCCACTGCCCACCCACCTGCCTGGCGGTGACCCACGGCCGTGCCGAGCCCAAGGAGCCTGGTGCCGGTGAGGTGCAGGAGCCCTGGCAGGACGGTGCCCTCGCCTCACCTGGCACCCGCACACATTTTCTTTCTCCTTCCCGCTGCTTTTGCAGCCAGTGCGGTGGGATGAGGGCCAGGTCCCTGCTCTGTCAGTGCTGGCTCTGACTCTCCGCAGGCTCACGGTGAGGTGCGGGTGGTGGCTGTGGCACAGCTGAAGGGTGCCCGAGGTCCTGGGGCACACGTGCCTCACTCTGGACATGGCCATCTGCAGCTGCCACCATTAGGGTTAAGGGGCAAACATTCCTGGGCAGCTCAGCCCCACAAATAAATGCCCACAAGCAGCATTTTAATGCTCTGTATTAAGGTCAGGCTCGTAACGTCTTATTTATTTCTGGAGGAGGCTGTTCCCAGAACTCTGTAGCCCCCTTGCCTGCTGCATGCCTGGTCCCGCTGCTCCCCCTACCTTTAATTCTTCCCAGGCATTAATTACCCAGAAGGTGTCAGCAGCAGATGGTGAGACGGATCCATCGCCCCGAATCTCCTCCAACAGACACTGCAATTCCCGGCGCTGTGGAGTTCTTCTTGATTAGCCGGCGCGGCTGGGTAGTGGCTACTGCCAGATCCTCTTGGCACCTGGCCGCACACAGCGCAAAAGATCATTATCTGCTGATGCCTCTAACCTCCCGAATCGGCACCGGCATCTGCCGGGCGAGAGCACGGCGTGCTGCTTGGCTTGGGTTTTGGCGCTGCAGAGCAGGGTGTGGGCCATGCAGGGGCACTGGGAAGGATGCGGGGTGGCCAGCGAGGACTGAGGGGCAGCGAGGGAGCCCGTGGGGAGTGGGAGATATTTTATGTCAAGGTGCCTTCCCCACAAGACACCTTCCCTGTGGGGGTGCTTGGTGGAGAACAGCTCAGGGAGGTTCAGCTGGATCCTGTTTTTTGTGTTTTGGAATCCCCCCCCCCCACCACCCAACAACCCCCCAGCCTCATCCAGGTGGGGAAACTGAGTCACCGCACAGCAGGTGGGCGGGTGGGGGGTTCGGAGACACTTGCTGCGAGCTCGAGCTGCCAAACAGCACTGCGGATATAACCCAAGAGCTCAGGTGCTGGCAATGCAAACCGCGCTGAGCGCGAGGCGCTCGCTGTGCACCACCGGCCCCCGCTCCCGCGCTGCCACTAATGGGCACGGCGAGGCGCCGGCCGTGTTTGCCTTCCCAGGGGCACAGGTTGGCGGGAGGTTCATTACACTCCGACCGTCTTCCCTGGCGCGGGGGCCACAGCAATTTGGGGGAGGTCAGAGCTGCTGCGTCTCAGCTCCGATTGAGGCCGCGTCCCCCTGGGCACCGGGGATTGGCAGCACGAGGAGGGGGGAGTGGAGACGAGGAGATGGAGCTGCTCACCCTGCAGTGGTGAGATGAAAGCCCTGCCTTGGGGGGGGGGGACTGCTCGCAGGGACCCCCACCATGGTGGCCAAGGCAGCACCAAGTGGGTAGCTGAGTGCCCCCCCCCCCGTGCTGTTACCGCTTCTCGGAGCCCTGCCTTGCCTCCAGCAGCACAGCGCAGTGAATGCAGCACCTCAGCAGCAGCAGGGGATGCAGCCCCAGCTGTCCTGTGCTTGGCAGGGACGTGGGACAGGAGGACACAGAGTGCTGGACCTGCGGGGGGGGTAGCTTTCTGGGGTGGGGGTCCATGCTCTGCCTGCAGACCGAAGGGACCCCATGTCCTGGGGGGCACCACCAGTTAGGTGCAGGTACCCTCCAGCTATGCCGTTGAGCACGGGGCCGGGCCGGCAGTGGGGAAGCGATTTCTCATTCTAAACCCAATTCCTCTCCAACATGAGCCGATTTTTCTCTCCCTCTTTTAATTCAGTCACTCAAGCTGACAGCTACACTGTGTACTGCAGCCCAGCTACAGGATTGCTCTGCCATATTTCCCCTGTAAATCTCCCAGTGTGTCAGCTCTCCCTTTCACTCTCCAGTCGGCCTGATAAATATTCATTTTATTGGGGTATTTTTCATTTTTCTCTCTCTCTCTGCAGCTCGTTCCCCTCATTGGCTTCATCAGCGTTGGACTGGGCAGCGCTGTGCTGTACTTGCTCAGGCTGGCCCTATACAGCCCGGACGTCAGGTATGGGGGTGCCGGCACGCAGCCCACACGCACCATGCACCCAGCACAGCGCTGGGGGCTGCAAGGTGCTCCCCCCCTGCTCAAAAACCTCTGTGGGGGGCTCCGAGGGGTGGGCACGGACCAGCAGCACTGGGGAACGAGGGAAGCCGATGCCCTGCCTGCCCTGCCCCTGCTTTGGGGTGCCTCAAGGCCCCCTCCAGCCCTGCGGCTCCAGGAACAGCTGGGGGGTGCAGGGAGGGGAGTGGGAGACGGGCACGCTCCGAGGAAGGGCAGAGGAAGAGCAGGGTGGGCGCAGGAGTGACGAGGCAGATAAGAGCAGCGTGCGACTGATGGATGGACAGACGGACAGCCAGACAGCCGGCGTGGGGCTGGCTGGATTGACAGAGGGCCAGGGAGGGCTGCGAAAACAGCGGGCCAGCTGGCTGCTGAAGGGCTGGGGCGCGAGGTTGGAGGGGTGGCTAGGCAGATAAAAAACCGTGCAAGGACGAATGGCGAAGGGGAGGAAGACGAGGTGCAAGGATAGATTGATGAGGAGCAGAGGCTGGATGGATTGGCACAGGGAAAGGCAGGCACGCCGCAGCGTGCGAGGCATTTTTTTTTTTTTTTTTTTCCCCTTATAACTGAGTGGCCCACGGTCCCTGCAGCCCCACGCTGTCTAATGCCTATCTAATATTTGTTTGCTCCGGGTAAAACGCTCATTGATTTAATTTGATGCCAGCTGCCCAGGGTACTTAGCTCAGCAATTAGCAGATCCAGGCACCTTGTCTTTGATGGTGGAAGCGCAGGGGTGTGCGCCTGTTTGTCAAGGGGGGGGGGGATAAAACAACAGCAGCCCGCCTAGCACATTAATGCCACTAAACAGCTCCAGGGGTCTGCAATCACAGCGCAGCTCCCCCCCTCCCTGCCCCAGCACACGCATCTTCCGAGATGGAAAATTCTGCTCTTGGCCAACACCAGCGGATTGCAGGGGGAGGGAGGGAGGGAGAGGACAGGAGCTGCTTTCTCCAGGGTCTCATCCCACGGCTCCGCTGGCCTTCTGCAACCCCCCCGGGACAGGACAGAACGTTTCCTCCTTGGTCAGAAGCCAGCCGGAGCCCCCGACCCGCCGGCACAGCAGATGCAAGAATGGTGTCCAGGATTAGCCCTGCACAGAGATAGGGCTGGGGGCACCTATGGGGGTGAAATGGGGAGGGGGTGTCTGTGGGCCCTACCCCTCCCCTTACAGGTGCTGACAGCCCCATCGCTTCTTGCAGCTGGGACCGAAAAAATAACCCCGAACCCTGGAATAAGCTGGGCCCTACGGACCAGTATAAAGTGAGCACTGGGGTGAACTGGGGGGCCTGGCTCTCTGGGGAGGGGGCACGGGCACCTTTCAGGGACCAGCACCACGCTGTGCTTGGGGAAGAGGGGGGAACAGCATCAACCCTGGGATGGAGGCAGGGGGGCACAAGCCCTTGAATGCCCCCACCCCTGCTCATACCCCTCCCCTTTCCAGTTCATGGCAGTTTCCACCGACTACAAGAGCCTCAAGAAGGACCGGCCCAGCTTCTGAGCCTTGTGCCAGCCCCCCCAGCACCTCCTGCAGCCCCCCCCCCAGCACTGCTGCCCTGCTCCACAACAGCCCCAGCACCAGGCTGGACCCCCTGCACCAAGCCCCCTCACTCCAGGCCTTCCCCCCCTGTCCTGCCCTGCAGCAGCTGCTGCTTGCACCACCTCTCCCGCCAGCCCCATCTGCATCAAACACAGAGACCGGTAATAAAACAAATGGCTGAGGGGAGCGAGGAGGATGGCTCGTGGCTTCCCAGGCCCACCAAACACAGGAGCAGCCCCAACACCCCCCGCCATGCGAGGGCCGGGGGCTCGCGGCCTGCTGGAAGCCGCGGTTCCCAGCCCTGACCCCGCAGCTCCGCGCTTCCTCTCTCCCACGCTCCAGGGGTGCCCCCGGAGCTCCCCCGCGAGGGTCCTGGCCCAGGGGAGGCCACAGGAAGCCAGATCTGGGGAGGAAAAAAGAGGAGGGCTGGAGGGGGGAGTCGAACACAACCAGATGCACTGCATGCATGCGCCTGTTCCCCGCCCCGCGGCCTACGTGCCACACGGCACGGCCTGGCCTTTGCCACGGGCAGGGGGGGGCTGCCTGGTGCTGTTTGGTTTGGCCAAGAAGGAGAACGAAAGGCCAGGATTTTAGGAAGGGACGAGCGGGACGTGCCTAGGGCTGGCAGCAGGGGGGCTGTTGAGGCTCCGCCACCTCCAGCCAGGCCGGGACCGCGGGTGCTGCCACTGTCCTCATGCCCCGTGGCATGAGGGGCACAGGGAGGGGTACTGGGGGGGCACTGGGGTAGGGGAGAGGGACACAGGGGACAACTGGGGGCACTGGGACCATGTCTGGTGCTGATGGGGGCCTGGGGATGCCATTGGCCGCGTCCTCCCCTCGTCTCCAGCCCCAGCTCAGCACAGCCCACACACCTCCAGGCAGGCAGGCTCTGCCCCCACTTTTATTAGCGTACCCCCCAAGGAAAATTGCAAGACTTCCTCGGGCAGAAGGGAGGAGGCTGGAGCCAGGATTGGTCCCGTCCCACCCCACAGGGGTTGGTTGGTCTCTATACCCTAATACTGAGCAAGATGGGGGGGCACCTAGGGAGAGGAGGTGCCCAGCCCCAGAGGTGCTGGTGGGGACGAAGGAGAGCAGGGAATGCATGGGATGGGTTCGGCTCCCCCTCGCCCCAGAGTCCAGGCCTGGCAGGAGAGGCAAGAGCCCCCCCCCCTCAGTGGTCACTGAAGCCAGGCATGGGGAAGGCACGAGCAAAGGTCTCCACGCGCTGGCGAAGCTCTGCCAAGCGCCGCTGCGTCTCCGCATCCTGCAGCAAGAAGGTCTTGAACTCCTGGAGCTTGCCTGGGTGCAGAAGGGAGAGGGAGAGCAGGTGAGAGGGGCATGGGGGGGCACGGCAGCCCCATCCTGCCCCAAACAGAGGTGCCCACTCGCAGCCACAGCCCAGGGCCCTGCCAACTCACTGGTTTTGCTCTTGACATCCAGGGCCAGCGCTATGCCTTCATCGATGAATCCCACCACTTTCTGGAAATCCTCCTCGCGGAAGTGGCGGGAGGTCAGCGCGGGGGCCCCTAGGGACACGGACACGTCAGGGCTGTGAGCTGCACCGGGGGGGTACACCCAGCAGGAGCCAAACCCACCAAGCTGCTCCTAAGGTCCCTGAAGTGCTCCCAGACCCCTTCCCATAAGGGGTCCTCAAAGAGGGGTGAAGGGGAAGGGAGACGTCCTGGAGAGACGACAACCTGGGGACCCCTCCCCTGGGAAGGGGCTGGGTGGGGGCAGGAATCTCCTTCCCAGAACAAGACCTGTCCCTCACCCAGGCGCAGCCCTCCCGGCGTGAGCGCGCTCTTGTCCCCCGGGCATGTGTTCTTGTTGGCCGTGATGGAAACGAGCTCCAGGACCCGCTCAGCCCGGGCACCATCGATGCCCTTGGGCCGCAGGTCCACCAGCACCAGGTGGTTGTCGGTGCCACCTGGGGAGCAAGGGACACAAGGTGAGTGGTGACAGCCCCTGTCCCCTGCAGCCCCCCTGCAGCCCCGCTCCCTCTGTGCCACCTCCAGAGCCCTTCCCCTTGTCCCCTGCGGCCAGGATGGAGGCAGTACCTGACACCAGGGTGTACCCGCGCTGCAGCAGCGCCTGTGCCATGGCTTTGGCGTTCTTCAGCACCTGCTGGCAGTACTGGCGGAACGCAGGAGAGCTGGCCTGGGGGGGGACAGACCGCATCCATCAGCATGGGGCCTGGCACAGCCCAACCCAGCCCTGGATCCTCCCCCCGCAGACCTGCTTGAGGGCCACAGCTACAGCAGCGATGGCGTGGTTGTGAGGCCCCCCTTGCAGGGAGGGGAAGACGGCGAAGTTGATCCTGTCCTCCAGATCATAGAGCGTCTCCTTGCCCGTCTTCTTATCCACCGAGCGCACGCCCTTGCGATAGAAGATGAGGCCTGACCTGTGGGCAAGAAAGCACGGCGCTGCTCCTCCCAGCACAGCCTGGCCCCTCTGCACCAGTGCAGCACCAGCACCATCACCCCGCTGCTCTGGGCCTGCCGGGTGCCCTCCCTCCTGCCCCAGGTCTGGGGGCTGCCCCCAGACAGAGCATGAAAATCCAACTGCTTTGCACCCCCACGGGGCGCTGGAGCCTTCCCCAGGGGTGGCAGCGGGATGCGGCCTCACCTGGCGCCACGCAGGGTCTTGTGCGTGGTGCTGGTCACCAGGTCCGCGTGCTCGAAGGGCGACGGGATGGCCTTGGCGGCCACCAGCCCGCTGATGTGTGCCATGTCCGCCAGCAGGTACGCCTTCACCTCCTCGCACACCTGGGGACGTGGCAGTCAGGGGCTGGCCCCGTCCCCGCGGTGCGCCCGCACCCGGGCGGCGAGGGCTCCTGTCCCCGTGGCACCGCGCCGCCTCCCCGCACCTTCTTCATGCGAGCGTAGTCGATGAGGCGGGCGTAGGCGCTGGTGCCAGCGATGACAAGGCGAGGACGGAAGAGCCGCGCCGTCACCTCCAGCTGGTCGTAGTCGATCAGCCCCGTGGCTGGCTGCAAGGGATGGACAGACAGCGAGATGACAGACGCACACCTCCCCTTGCAGCTCGGAGCCCGCAGAGCATCGCGCAGCACGAGGACACAGCACACGGGGGCAGTGGAACAGGGGACAGCAGGGTGCTAGGGCACCCCAGGGGCACTGCTGGGGCTCAGCCAGCCACCCCCTGACTCACATCGAGCTTGTAGGGCATCGACTCAAAGAAGATGGACGTGGCTGAGATCCTCTTGACATCTGACATGTACCCGTGTGTGAGGCTGTGGGGGGAAAGCAGAGGTGCAGGATGAGGCTGGGACCCCCCCCCAAGGGGTGCAGACTCCCAGCTGCCTCACCCCGGCACCTACTGGCCCCCGTCAGGCAGGTCCAGCCCCATCAGGCGGTCGTGGGGCTGCAGCAGGGCTGTGTAGGCTGCAAAGTTGGCCGGAGACCCTGAGTAGGGCTGAACATTCACGCCCCAGCGGGCAGGGTCCAGGTCAAACGCCTCCAGAGCCCGCTGCTCGCACAGCAGCTCGATTTGGTCCACCACCTCAGCTCCCCCGTAGTACCTGGGGGGGGGGAAAGGAGGTGGTTATAGGGTATCCCCCTCTGCGAACCCCACTGGGGACCTTGGGGGAGAGGAGAGCTTCCCTTCCGTACACCCCTGCTGGCCCTGGGGTCCCTGCGACCCTTCCTGCAGCTGAAGACCGACTGCAGGAGGACCCCTGAAGCTGCCAGCACCCCCCGGCCAAGCCCAGAGCCCGTGACCCCCCTTTTACCTCTTGCCTGGGTACCCCTCCGAGTACTTGTTGTTGAGGCAGGAGCCCAGGGCCTCCAGAGCCGCCCGGCTGCAGAAATTCTGGGGACGAAGAGGCTCAGAGTTGGGGTGCCACAGCTCGTGGGAGACGGACCACCGCCGTCCCCGCTCCCAGCGCCCCCTACCCCACCTCGGACCCCCTACTCCACCTCGGAAGCGATGAGCTCCAGCCCTCGGCACTGCCGATCCTTCTCCTTCTGGACCAGGGACCACATCTCGGGGTCGCTCTCGGCAAGGCTCTCCTGCCCCGTCCAGCCAGGCAGGTGCCCGACGGCTGCTGCCGCGGCCGTGCCATGCTGCGCTCGCCAGCTGCCAGCACCCAGCTGGGCGCATCGCTGCAGAGCCTGGGTGGGACGGGGGGGGCTCAGAGGTTGCCACCCCTCACGGGCAGCTCCCAGGCCCCGATACCCCCGAAGCACCCTTGGAGCTGTGAGCAGCAGCACAAGGAGCAGGACCCCGGTGCTCTGGCTCCCGCTGGCACCCCACAGGGTGGGTGTGGGCAAGTGGGACCCCCCCCCCCGGGGGCTACCCCAGCCCATAGCCAGAGCTTGAGCAGGGTACACGAGGGTGCGTGCAGGGGAGCCGCACGTGCGTACACGTGGGCACCTGGTGGGATGGGGGGGCCACCAGGACAGACAGCCCCCCGGACGGATGGATGCTAGGACAGATGGACCCCCAGCCCCTGGGGCCGGGGGGGGCCGGGACCCCAGCACCCCTCAGTGCACAACTCCAACCGGCAGAGCCACGGGGTCAGCCGGGGGGGGGACCCCACGGATCCTGGGGGAGCCCGGCACGTGTGCTGGAGGGGGGGGACCCCGAGCACCCCCAGCCCCATTCCCCACCGCCGGCTTCATGCCCGGGGGGGTCCCCACGCACGTGTGCGGCCCCGTCCCGGTGCCGGGTGATGTAACCGCTGCCGCCCCATTGCATCACCCGCCGGGCCGCGGCCCCCCCCCCGGCGTGGGGCACAGCGCGGAGCCGCCCCCGGCCCGCCCCGTCGGGCAGGGGCCAAGGCCGGCGGCTGCCCCCGGGGTCGGCACCGCGACCGGGGACTTTGGGACGGACGCGAAGGTCGCGGGGGGGGGGCACGGGGCAGGGGGGTGGAGTAGGGGGAGTGTGTGGGGGGGGTAAAGGGCACGGCTGAGAGGGACGAGAGGAAAATGGGGGGCGGAGAGGGGGGGGGGCGGGGCGTACCGGGACCCCCTGCGGGCAGCGGGACCCCCACAAGCAGCGGGACCCCCAACGAGCACCGGGAGCCCCCCCACCCCCCCCCCTCCGTGGGCACCGCAACTCCCCTGCAGGCATCGGGACCCCCCCGAGCACCGGGACCCCCCCGAGCACCGGGAGCCCCATGAACATCCCCCCCCACCCCCACCTCACCGCCCTCCCCACCTACATCTCCCCCTCATCCCCCCAGACACCGGGACCCCCCCCCACCGACACCTGCACCCCCCCCCCCCAACCTGTACCGGGCCCCCCCCCGAGCACCGGGCCCGGCCATCAGGACCCCCCGCACCCCCCCCCCGAGCACCGTGACCTCCCGTCTCACCGGGACCCCCGAGGGCACCGTGCCCCCCCCCCCCCCCAGTCTCACCGTGCCCAGGCGCAGAGGCCACATCGCGGCCGGCTGCAGGCGGGTCCCGGCCGGGTCCCGGTGCCCTCCCCCGGTGCCGTCCCCGGTCCCTGCCCCGCCTCCCGGGGGGGCGGGGCGCGGGGCTGCCGGTACCGCGGGGCACGCCGGGACCCGGGGGCTGGGGGCCCCCTCCCACCGTAGAGGGGGGTGGGGGTGGTGGTCCCGGGACCGGAGCCCCCCCCCCCTTCCCCCCCCATCGGCCGCTCGGCACGCCGCACGGAGCCTTTTCCATTTTTTTTTCCTTTTTATTTTTGTCATTTTACTTTTATATATATATATATTTTAACTTATTTTTTTTTTCTCCGTTTTCATTTTTCTTTAAAAAAAAAAAAAAATTCCCAAGAAGCCCCCTCCGGGGCACTAGGACCCCCCTCCCCCCCCCCGAACCCTCTCCCCGTGGCCCCCGGGAGACTGCGGGTGCGGGCAGGGCGCTCCCGGCGGGCGGGGTCCCGGGGGGGGTGTCTCGGGGTGCTGCCCCCCCACCCCCAGCAGCTCGGGGACCCCCCCGGGGGTGTCACCGTGTACGCACAGCCCGGCTGCCCCCAGACGTGGGCACCGAGCCCGGGACCTGCCGGGACAGAGCCCACGCGCGGGGGGCTGAGCCTGGCCACAATGGGGTGGCAGGGGGGAGGCAGCCCCCAAATTCCCGTGCAGGAGCCCCCTCCCCACCCGCCTCGGTGCTCCCCGGCCGTCAGCCGAAGTAGGGCTTCTCGTGCTGGAAGTTGGAGTCGGGGCAGACCTTCTGCACCAGCTTGTAGTCGATGCTGAGGAAGGAGATGAAGATGCAGATGACCTTGAAGGGCTTGGCGCACAGCCAGGCGGCGTGGCTCTGCGTGTGCTCGGTGAAGCACACCTTGGAGGGGTCGTAGAGGCAGGGTTTGTTCTTCCTCGCCCTGTTGGTCTTCTCGTACTCCACGTGGCAATTGAGGGCCTTGGCCGGGCGCCCCTCGGGTAGGGTGCTTTGCTGGGGGGGCAGGCGAGGGGGTGGCGGGGGCGCCGGCACCAGTACCTCGAAGCCCACCGCCTTGGAGGGGGGCACGATGCTGACCGAGACGTTGCCCAAGCTGGAGGAGTTGTGGCGAAAATAGACGCTGAAGGTGCCGTTGATGTGGTCCACGATCTTCCCCGTCACCAGCAGGCTGAACTTGAGCGTCTTGATGTTGAAGTAGAAGTCGCCCCAGCCGAAAATCTTCTTGGTGCGGCTGGACTTGAGCGAGGGCTTGCGCCGGGCACGGGGGCTCAGCAGCTCCCCGGCCGTCCCGTTCTTCTGCCAGTCCCAGGGGCTCTGCGCTGCACCGAGGGGCTGCCCGGCGCCCCGGGGGAGCTCAGCCGGCATCAGCCGCCCGGGGTCGAGCATCGGGGGCTTTAGGGTGCCATAGGGGACATCCTTGAGGAGGCCAGAGGTGCCCAGCTCCAGGTACCCGAGGGTCTTGGCGATGTGGCCCTCAGCGCACACAGTCTGGGGAAAGAGGGCAGAGGCTGCACGACTGCGTGCTGCCTCCCCTCCATCATCCTCCTGCCTGGCCCCACATGTGCATCCCTCCTGCACCGTGCATCCCTCCTCTGCACCATGCATCCCTCCTGCACTGTGCTGTCCTCGTGCACCCTGCATCCCTCCTGCGCGATGCCCTCCTGAACCGTGCATCCCTCCTGGGCTGTGTCCTCGTGCATCCTTCCTGCACCATGTCCTCCTGCACCGTGCATCCCTCCTGAACCGTGCTCTCCTCCTGCACCGTGCTCTCCTCCTGCACCGTGCATCCCTCCTGCACTGTGCTCTCCTCCTGCACCCTGCATCCCTCCTGCACCCATCCTGCTCCCAGGGCCCCTCCTGTCCACCATGCCCCAGCCAAGCCCAGGTCCAAGCAGGGCTTCACGCTGCCCGCATCCCCCTGCACCAGCCTTCACCAGACACACAGCAGCAGCCAGGACCGATTCCCCAGCATCACCCATGTCCCCGTGATGGGAAGAAGCGGGGCGCTGGGCAATTTGTTATTGCCTGCCCCGCTTTATCTGAGCCTATTAAAACAGGGGGATGAGGGGCAGCAGCATGCACAGAGAGGGGGAGGCAGCGGAGCCCCGCACCGCCTGCCAGGGAAGCCTAATTGCATTACCCAGCGCCTCTGATCTGCAGCTGAAATTACAGAGACTCCCGCCAGGCTGCTCAGTGGCTGCTCCGCCCTCCAGGATAATTGCACCGGGGCGGACGCAGATGAAGAGTGGGGTGCATTGTTTGCAGAGGGGCACACGTAAGGAACAAGCGGGTCCCCCTCGCCCTGCTGGGAGGGCACTTTCTGTATTCTGCCAGGGGAGGGAACCTGCATCTAAAGCAGAAAAGATGGGCAGTGGAGGGGGGGGGGGAGCAAAAGCTAGAGCTAAAACATCCCTGCACCAGCACCACCACGGGACCAGGGCCCCAGGCACAGGCTCCCAGCAGGGTGAGGAGGGGCAGCACCTCTCCTGTCATGGCAAAGCAAGGCAGCAACCCGGCATCTCCTTACCCTGGGCCCCCATATCCAATGTCCCACATCCGAGCATCTCCCGTGTCTGAACATCCCCCCTGTCTGAGCCCGCCTGCCTCCCCCCTGTCCCTCTTTCTGGCTGCTCCTGGCTTGGCACCTGGCGTGCCCCTCGCGCCCTGCCAGCTGCTCCCGGTGCACACAACGCTGCTCCTGCCGCCCCGGCCTCGTCAATCACTGTCGCTGCGAGCTGGCAGGTGCTGGGCTGTGCTGGCAGGTTTTGATCTGGACACTGACCTGTTTCCCGAAGGGGATGTGGGGAGGAGGAGGAGGAGGAGGACAGCGAGTGGAAGCGCCAGCTGGAAGGGCTAAGGTGTGGGGGGGGGAGGCTGCTGGGGTCTCATCCTGGCACCGCAGTCCTGCAACACCACCAGCACGGCTCAGCACTGCTGCACGCCTTGTGGGCACCTCCCGTGGGCCCCCACCAGGGAGGGACAAACCCCAGTGTCCCCACACTCCCTGCAGCCACCTGGGGCTGTGCGTGCGGTCATGTCTCTGCTGGCCACCGTGAAGGATGGCACAGGCTGGGTGCTGCCACCTCTTGGCTCCGCTGCCCGATCCCCTTCCTGCTGCTTGTGCTGGGCTGAGCCCATAAATCTGCCCTGACGTGCCGGGTCTCGCCTGCGCCACGCCGCCAGGAGTGCACAGGACCGGCTGATGGACGAGCCCCTGCGTGGGGAGCCGGGTGAGGGGAGCCCCGGGCGGGGGGCGCTGAGCCCTGGGTCCGTGGGCAGGGCAGGAGATGAGTCTGCGAGGTCTGAGCCCGTGCGGACAGGGGTTGCGCTGTGGTGTGAGGCTGCGCCGAGCATCCCCGTAGGCCCCCGCTTGGCCCGGCCATCCCCCTGGCTCCCTCTCCAATCTCTCTTTGAGCACGGCTGCCGCGTTCGCCCTTATCTATATTTCAACGCAGCTTCAAAGCCGGGTGCCGTTACCAGCCAGGGAGAGAGGGAGGGAGCGCGGCAGGACCGTGAGATGGAGAGGGAACTGGGGGAGGGGGGAGAAGGGCAGCCCCCAGCCCCCTCCAGCTGGCAGAGAGCCATTTCGGGGTGGGCACGGCCTCCCCAGCAGGACCCCGCTTCCCCTCCACCCCAGCTGCCCTCCCACCATTAATCCCCTGCTAGCACATATCCTATCCAACAGCCCTGGGAGCCCCCGTGTCACCCCGTGGGGACAGTGGCCTCCTCCTTGTGCCATGCAGAAAATCAGTCACCAGGGAATGAGCACCGGGGGGGGGTTGTGGCAGCACCTGATGTATGGCCCCAAACCCACCTGAACCATCAGAGAGGGGCCAGGGGCAGTGCGGGGGCTGCACCTGTGGGGGTCTGCACGTAGCCACGCATCATCCACGCCCCACAAACCTTTCTGGAGGTTTCTCAGCTCTGCACTCCCCTTCCATTTGGAGCTGAGAGGCAGGATGCCTGGGGTCTCTCCACCAAGACCTCCTCCCCCTGCCTCAGTTTCCCTTCCCAATTCATCTCCTCAATGAGAGGGGTCAGATGGGGATGGCATAATGAGGATGGGGGCGTGATGGCGATGCGCTGGGGATGGGGAAGTGATGGGATGCAGTGGGGAAATTCTGGCCCCCCCAGCTCATCCCACAGCCTCTCCAGGTGGGGACCAGGCTGCCACCCCCCCCCCCCCCCAAGCCCCCATTCCCTCCCCAGGAACCTGGGATGTTGGGGGAGCCAGGGATGAAAGGGAATAGCAGAGCAGGGCTGCCACTGCCGACGCAGCCGGGGCTATCGATTGCGGCACAAGCGCGGCGCAGACCCCTTCTGCCCGCAGTCCCTCTGGTGCAGCTCCCCTGGCCGGGGGGGGCAAAGTGGGCTGGGGGGGTGGCTCGGAGCCTGGCCATAGCGAGCATCTTCCACAGCAGCGGCCGAGGGGAGCCAAGGTCACCCCTCTGCACCCTGCCGGTGCTGTCAGCATTCAGGGCAGGTCCCACGCACACCTCGCTTTAAATATTAATGTTCCTGCTTGTTAGTGGTGGGGTGCAGCATGCGCACACGTGCACATGAGCCTTTGGGATGGATGTAGGCGGGGGGGGGGGGGAAGGGGAAAGGGCCTCGTCCCGCTGCGGCCGCCCCAGCTGCGGCACGCCACGCGTGCACGTGGCTCGGGGTCGCTTGGGTTTCGCTGTTATTCACGCGTGTGCTCCTGCATCTGCTCGTTACCCTCCGACGGCGTTACACGCTGCTGCTGCTGCTCCCGAGCTCCCCGTGCACTTTTCTGTGCATTCGCCACGTGTCTGCAGGCCCCCGTGTTAGGTTCTACATGTGCAAAAGCAACCGGGCAAGGATGCGGGAAGGGCTGGGGGCGGCTGCGGAGGGACTGGGAAGGCTCCCGGTGCCGGCATCAATTTGGCTTGTCAGGGCCGGCCGTGATGGCCGCTCACATCCCATTTGCTGGCAAAGCCAAGCGCCGTCAGCAGCTCCCCTGAGACACGCGGTCACCTTGGCGGAGGGGAGCAGAGCAATGCAGGGGGGACTGCTGGGGACAGGGGGGGGAATGAGCTCCAGTGCCCCTGCAGCAGCACCCCAAGATTGGGGCCCTGTCTAATGGGGTACAACCTCGAAGCACAGGCTCCCACCCCAGTGGTCCTGGACCCCTCTGACATCCCTGCAGCCATCCTGACCCCAGTCTCGGAGGGACGTCAGCTGAGCAGGCACTGCTCCGTGGGTTGGGCTCCCCAGCTCTCCCTGTGGGCCCGGGGTCAAGCCGGTCTCCCCCCTGTCACCCTACTGCCTTCGTTAGTGCAAAGAGATTAATTGGAGGTGGTGAGCGACAATCCCTGCGGGCCCGCTCCCCCCCGCGCGGCGCAGCCTGGGGCGGTGTGGCATTTCCAAAGGTTAGCAGCAAACAAGGTGCTTCTGACAGCTCCCATTTATCTCGCGGGCGCTGCGCGGGTGCTAATGCGGTGGCAGGGTGCCGCGGTGCCGCGGCAGGCTCTGCCAGGCTGCGGAGAGGCACCCGAGCATGCACCTGTGCGTGCCGGGGCGTGCAACGCACACCCAGCGGCTGCGGGTGGGGAGGGAGCAGGGGAGGCGTGCGGGTGCCCGTGTCTGTGCGCGCTGCGCACGTCTGCGGGTGCCAACAGGTGTGCGTCAAAGACGTCTCCCAGCGCCAGCACATCCCAGCGCACACCTGCACCGAGGGTGTAGACGAGCGCAACAAATGCCTGCGGCTGCTGGCGTGCACGCATCCTGCTGAGTGTGCACGAATGGCTTCACGTGCCCTGCACACCCTTAGGTGCAGCTCCGTGCGCACGCGTGCACGGTTACACGCGCACACACGAAGTGAGGCTCTGCGGCGGTGCTTTGCCGGTGAGACACCGCCCCTCGGTGCGTGTGTTCGTGTGCCCCCCCCCAGGGTGAGAACGGTCACGTTGCTGCACGCTGAGTGCCCCAGAGCGTGGCCGTGGCTCACCCCAAGCCTCGTGGGTGCGCAGAAGGCAGCCAACGGGCACCCACGCGCAGCAGCAGCTCCTCGGTGTGAGCGCAAGGAGTCAGCCTGCTGCTGGCACCCCCGGGCTAGGGCCAGGGGTGTGGGCAGGAGCTGGGGGCTGCCCCCGCAAGCTGAGCCCCAGCCCAGCTCTGTGTCCCTGCTGGTGAGGAAGAAGGAGCCTGTGCTGGAGGCTGCTGCTCTGCCAGTGGTGAGAGCTCAAGGGCACAGGGACAGCGCAAGGGGAGCCAGGGGGCTGCAGGGGTGCGCAGCCGAGCAGGGTGTGCATGGGGAGGGGACAGCGGTGAGGGCTGCAGGGCACTGGGCAGGTTGGGGGGGGGACATCTCAGCACACGCCTGCAAAGAAAAGCAATGGTAGACGAGCTGTCCTGGACATGAGCTCAGCGCACGCAGCTGATGGCCACACCGATCCCCCGGCCTCTGCCTCATTTCTGGCTGGGAGGGGCGCAGGGCGCAGGACCCGCAGGCAGCAGGAGGGCCGGTGGGCTCGCCGGTGGGCTCACCGCCGGGTAAAAGAGCCCAGAGCAGCTCCCAGAGCCAAAACCACCGCTGACACCCCCCGCCCTGGCTGCAGCTGCAGGTACCCGCGAGGCAGCGCCCAGCTCCCGCTACGTGGCCCGCGGTGGCCTCACCCCCGCAGCCGGTGACGAAGGTGCCCAATGCCTCGCGGGGCCGGGAGGGGGCTGCCTCCCACCGCCACCTCTCCACTCACCCCCAAGCAGACACCTCTCTGCTCTCAGACGGAACACATATGCAAATGCTGCGGCTTTATTAACGCGCTCGGCACGCGCTGGCTAATAAATATTTCATAGCCCGAGTAGGACTTTTTTTTTTTTTTTTTTTTTTTTCTCCCTCTTCTTCTTCTTTCTTTCGTTTTGGTTCCTTTTCCCTGTCATTCGTTTCCTGCCTTTTCTTTTCTCAGCTGCTGTTTTATTTATTTATTATTTTTAAGGGCTTCTTGGTGAGACAGGAGCTGGTATGTGGCTGGGGGGGGGGGAAGAAGGGAAAAATGTACACCCCCATCCTCCCCCCCCCCCCCCCCCCCCCCCCGGCTGGAAAAGAAAAGTGCTGTTAAGAGCAAAGGAAAATATATAATAGAAGGGAGGAGACAGCACAAGGCAAAGGATTCAGGGCTTGTGTGACTCATTGGACTCAAGGAAGAAAAGAGAATGAATGAGAAAATGAGGAGATAAACGGAGCAGGAAGGGGGAGAGGGGGGCGCAGGCGGCCGCGCACCAAGGAGCTGGAGAGAGGGTGGCGGGGAGGGACGGAGCTGCAGTGCCGAGGGGCTCGGAGGCGATGGAGATGGCACCCAGCAGGGGTTCAGTGCTGGGGGGGGGGACGGCAGCACTGGGGGGCACAAGGAGAGCGGGGGCCACACAGCACCGGGGGCTCAGGACAAGCTTCCAAGGCTCGGGGGGGGGAACAAGGCACCGGGGCATGTTACAGGGTGCGGTCAGCCGGTCAGGATGGCACGCGGGGAAACTGAGGCAGGCATCTGAGCATCCCCGGTGAGCCAGCGAGGCCCAGCCAGGATGCCCAAGTGCCCCCTCGTGGCTCTCCCTCATTTTCCCTGGCTCCTGCCCTGCCTGACCCCTCCGGAGCTGCCCTGGCTCTTCAGCGGGAGAGGATTTTCAGGGGGCTGCAAAGAGGGGGCGGCTCCCCCCATGTCCCCCCAAAGCAGAGGGCTCCCAGGCCCACAGGGACTCAGCCCCCCGGTTCTGCCCAGCTGCCTCCCCCCTGGCCTGTTCCCCCCCCCCCCCCCCCCTTGCCTCACCATTTCACTTTATTATTGCAATAAATGTAGCCATAAAAGTGGCAGGTATCGGCGTGCGAGGAGATCGCTTCTCCTGAGCTATGGAAATGTAATTTCGAGTGTGCCCGGGAAATTTTATAAGATCTTATCAGGCGGGATCATAAATTGCATTTCCAGCCCCTTCCCCCCCGCTGCTCCGCACCCCCCTCCCCACGAGACGGGTCCTGCGCGAAGGTCAGCGTGGAGGGGGGGGCAAACTCCAGGTCCCCTCGGTGGGGACGCAGACACGGCAGGGGGCTCGGTGCCCCCCCTGTCCGCCACCCACTGCTTTCCCAGGGCCACCCAGGATTTATTCTCCTTGGGAGGAGCAGCAGCAGGGCACGGCCGCCCTCCCCTCCACACCCTCCCCGCTATCAGTGGTCGATGCCGACCCGCTGGGAGACCCTTGGGCAGTCCCACCCAAAGCAGCGGGGCAGCCCCCTGTCCTCCGAGAGCCCCTCTGCGCCCTTTGGGGCTGGATTCAGATTGATTTCCACCCCCCGACCTGCCCAGGCTGCCGGCCTCAAGCAGGTGTAAGGCGAAGGGATGCGGAGCATCGCTGCGCCCCACCAGGAGCCGAGGCTGGAGGTGCCTCCGCTGGTGCCAGAATTGGCAGAGGAGAATTCGGAGGCTCCTTGCCCCCGTGCTGCCAGCCACAGCAAAAGCAGCGAGCGGGGGCTGCTGCACGCCGGGCTGCAGCAGCAGGCAGCCCCCGTCCAAGGAACAAGGGCTGGGGAGGGAGGGGGGGGGGGGGGGATTAATTTGGGGAGGGGAAAATTAATCCCACTCCAAGTGCAGGTCCCCGCAGGCTCTTTGCAGCCGATCATTTCTGCAGGCTGGGCGCTCATTTCCACAATGACTTTCCTTTTGCAACAGTGATCAGGAAGGAAAAAAAAAAAAAAAAAAGAAAGAAAGAAAGAAAGAAAAAAAAAAAAGCAGGGAGGGCGGGGGGAACACGGGCACAGGGACGTGATTATTTCTTCAGTAGCAATCCAAGCGGCTGGAGAGGAAGCTTCATCTTTCCTGGGCCATTTACCTTCAGCGCCCGAGCGCGAAGGCTGAGCCAGGCAGCTCTTCAAAGATGCTGGAGCTCGGCCAGGGCAGGCGGGGGGGCAGGAGGATGGCGCTGCCGGGGTCTCAGCACACCGGGGTCTTGGCACACCATTGCCCCCCCACCCCGGGTTGTGCCAGCGCCCGTGAGGGCTTCGGTGCCCTGGGATGAGCTCCCAGGGAGGTGTTGATGCTGGAGGGTGGGGGTATAAATCATTAATCTGGGAGTGTTAATTGGTCCGGGTGTGATTAGTGGCAGGCCAGCGGTGTTCGGGGAGGGATGCTGTGGCAGGAAGCGCCCGTGGGTGCCTCGGTTTGGGTCCCCCGCTCCCGCGCCAGCACCCTGCAGACAAGTGGCAATTAGAAACAAGGCGGGGAGGGGGGGGGGGGGAAGCAATAAAGCAGACCCCTCAACCAAAACAAGGCAGCTGAACAGGAATGGGTCTGGCTGGGGGGCACCCAAGGGTGCTGCCCCCCCCTCCAACTGCTACCAGCCCCCCCTCAGCAGGAGGCTGAGCAGCGCCACGCTCCAGGCTCCAGCCTTATTGAATCTCCCAGCTCAGGGTGCAAAGGGCACCACTGGGAAGAGTTATTAAAAAAAGGGAAATGAGTCGCTTGGAAACCTTCTTTCGGAATAACAGCGCGTGTTTGTTTGGCGATAGATTAGCTCAGCCATGCTGAGCACACAACACCCGCTGCAAAGCCAGGCGGCTCGGGGGAGCCGCGGGAGCTGCACGGAGCCGTGCGGCACCGACCCCTGCAGCTCTCAGGGCCCCCCCCCGGCGCCGTCCCCCTGCCCCGTCCCCATTTCTGTCCTCCAGCCTCACCTGGGGCTGCGGAGGCTGCAGGGAGAGGGGAGGCAGCAGCAGGGCAGGAGGCTCCCGGACCTGACCCCGGGGAAAGGGGGGGGGGGACACACAAAGGGGGTGTCCCAGTGCTGGCTGTCCCCGCGCAGCCATGGTGAGGGGCTCTCGGTGCCTTGGAGCTGGGGGTGAGTTGAGTTTGCTGGGTCTCAGCCAAGCCCCTGACCCTAAGCCAAGACACACGGGACGGCACTTTGGGTGGGAAAACGCCCCTGCTGGGTGCAAACGGGACCTTGCCAGCCAAAATCACACGTAGCCGATACTCCTGGCACGGGGGGGCTACGGCGCCTTCCCCCCCTTTGCCAGCACCTGATGGGAACGGTGCCATCCCCCCCCCGCACCCCCACCCCCAGCTGCTGGCAGCCCCATGCCCGGCCCCACTGGGACAGGAGGGTCCCGCATCCGATCCCCACAATCTGCAGCCACCTCTCCAGCAAAGCGCCCTGGGGGGCCCAGGTTCCCGTCCCCAGAGCTGTCTCACGCCCTCCCCAAAATTCCCTCTTCCCTCCCCTTGATGCTGCGGCTGCTGGGGACGGGGTGAGTCACCCAGCAAGCGAGGGGACCGCGAGCACAGGCTGCTCGACGCCAACGGCAACACCTGCATCAGCTCTTCCCTACACAGCCCCAAAATTAAAGGGGGGGTGGGGGGTGGGAATGCCTCACACTTACCCCACTTGGAAAGGTGCTCTCTGAAGCCTGCTCTCCGGCTGGTTTTGGCTTAAGAAACAAACTGGAGGGAGGAAATTGGGGGGGGGGGGGAGGAGTGAGCCACAGAAGGGTGAAATTCTCCCCGTTAATAAGAGCTGGGGGAAGGGGTTTGGGGGGGGGGGGGAGTTGGGGGTGTCCTTGCACCAAAAGGGCTGTCGGCAGCTGCTTATTGCCAAGGCCATCTGTCAGCCCGCAGCCCCGCGGCCGTGTGACAGCTCTCGGGTGACAGCAAAGGGGAAGGGACCGCAAGGGGGTGAGTTTCCCAGAGCACCCCCTGCACCGGCCTCGCTGCCAGCACGGCCACAAGGCAGGATTTTCGGGGGAAGGGTTAATTCGGGAAGGAAAAACCTGGTGGCAGCGCTCCAGGTGCCTCACGGGGTGCACGCAGCCAGGCAGGGACATGGGGACCCCACAGCCAGAGTGGGGACCCGGGCGTCCCAACTGTCCCCAAGATTCCTGTTCCTGCCCACGGCTCGGTTTGGAGCTGGGGTTGGCACCCCAAAAAGCTGCCGGACGGGCACTTTTCCTCTGCAAAATGACGGCTGCTCCTTTCCGGAGCCCAAGGACGGCCGCAGGAAGCACCCGAGAGCTCTGCCCAGCCCATCCCGCACGGTTTCTCCCACTGCCAAGGGCCCCCCCCAAATTTAACACCCGATGCCTAGAAAAAAAATTCAATGCACGGACGTGAAGGAGCTTCCCACAAAAGGTGGAAGGAGGATGATGATCTGGGGGGGGGGGGGGGTGGCAGCGCTCCCACCTGCCCCGTCCTGCACCCGGGCAGGGGCAAGGAGAAGGCGAATCCCGGAGGGAAGCAGCCCCAAAGGGCCATGGCTTTGGGGGGGGGGACACAGGGACAACCTACAGAGACAGGCCCACACCAGGCTGGGCGAGCACGGCCACCACCCCAGTGGGTAGATGCAGACGGACAGACCCCTGGCAGGGACACACAGGCACAATGGGGGGGGGGGACGGACAGGGGGGCACCCCAGGGGTCCGGGTCCGTCCTTTCTGCACCAAGAGTGCTCACGAAGACCCCAAGTGGGGCTGGGGTGCCCCAGGTATGCAGTGAGCACACCCCACCACACGCCACGTGCCCCCCCCATGGGGGGCTGCAGCTGCTTTTGCCCCCCCCCACCCAGTGCAGATGCAGGGTGTTGGGCTCCAGGGTGGCAGCCGGGGGGGGGCCACAAGCAGGACCCCCACTCCCCAGGCTGCTGGCTGCGCCCAGCGAGGGCTGAAAACTTTCTCCCCAATGGGCCCAGAGGGCAGCAGGGGTGTGGGGGGGGGGCACCTCCTTGCCTTGTGCCCCTCGGGGTGGTGACGCACCCTGCAGCCCCCAGCCCCTTTTTGCAACCCACCCCATGCAACACCGAGGGTCCGGGGGCTCCGCATACAGCGAGAGGCTCCCACACCTGCGCACCCACCCCATAAGACGGGCCCCACACCTCATCCCCCCCCCCATCTAAATCTGCCCCCCCCCCCCAGCCCCATTCTGGTGTTTGCAGGCAGGGAGGGGGGGGGGACAGGGGCAGCGCCCTGCTCCTGATTTCATCAAAACAAAACCATTTGTCTTGAAGCAGCTCCAGCACCGACAGATGCTCTGCGTTAGATGGACACGGGGAGGGGGGGGGTCACACAGAGCCACCCCCACATGCAGACACACACACGGCTCTCTCTATACATTTATATATATGGACGTGCAGGGAAAGAGCACGCCAGCGAGAGACAAGTTGCGGGAGCCTTTGCCTGGGGGGGGGGGGTAGGGTTATGCGTGTGTGTGTGGGGGGGGGGGGTCCCTGATGTGCATCCAATTCCCGGGAGGGAATTGACTCGTTTGATTTTATTCATGAAACACGGAAAGTAAAAATGGAGTGTCAGGAAATCAGAGCCGCCGGGCACTCAGCCTGCACCCCCCCCCCCCTCCTCACGGCAGGGCTGGGGGGGGGCACAAATCACCCTCCCCCCTCCCCTCTTCATGACCACCGGATCCAGAGGTGGCTTCGAGCCCCAAGCCCTGCGGTGGGGGGGAGAGCACGGCCGGGTGCAGAGGGGGGGTGCCGGGGGGGGGCACCCAGGGGTGAGCAGCTTCGGGGGGGGGGGGAGCTCCCAGTTCTCAGGACAGGGGATATTGCTGCAAGCATCACAGTGCTGGGGGGGGGGGGCGCTGAATTTGCAGCCCCTCCTCAGGCAGGAAAAGGGGCAGAGTCTGAGGTAGATGCCCCAGCTGGGGGGGGGGGGAGGAATATGCCCCCCCCAGTCCCCCCCAGTACAGGTAGGGGCTGAGATGCAGCTGGAGCTGGACAGGACCGAGGTGTCCCCGCTGCGGGTGCTGTCACCACTCGCCCCCCCCCTACACCCCCTATGCCTGCTGGGGGGGGGACACCCCTGCACCCCCTGTCCCCGGGGGGGGGGGGGTCTTCATCCCTCCCCCCGCTGCAAGATCGTGCCCCACTGCCCCCATGAGCACCCCACGGCGTGCTGGTGGGGAGGGGGGGGCGGACACGACCCCCCCCACGCGTGGCCGCCCCCACGCTTACACCCGGCTCCGTCTCGCGTGTCTCGCTGCCCCCCCCCGCACCTGCCAGACGGCGCCTTCCGCGCTTTGCAGCGGGGTGGGGGGGGGCCCGGGGGGGTGAATTCACGGCGGCGGGACCGACCGTGAATTTTTGCCCCCCCCGACTCCCCCCCGGCCCCAACTCCGCCCGGGGTCCGAGCGCGGAGCCCGGGACAGCCCCGAGCCCTCTCCAACTTGGGGCGAGCCGGACCCCCCCGATGTGCAATCCCTGCCTGGTGCCCCCCCCCCCCCACCTCGCCGCACAACTCTCTTATTCCCCTCCTTGCAACACCCCCCCGCCGTGATCGCCCCCCCCCCACCCCCCCGTAACTATCCCAAATCCCGGTGACCGCCCGACCCCTCCCGTGACCGCACGGCCCCCCCCCGGGGCCCGAATTGCACCCCGGGCGCCAGGATTCCCCCTCCCCAAAATTTCAATTTCACCCCCCCCTCCCCAGAATTCCTCAACCCCCCCTCCCCAAAATTCCCTTCCTCCCCAGAATTTTCTCCCTCTCCCCCAAATTTTACCCGAGCATCACGCGTCACCCTCCCCGGTTAAAGCCCCCCCACCCCGCTCCCCACCGGCAATATCTCCCCCCCCCCTTACCCCCACCCCCCCCCCGGGTGGAGGCAGCAACTTTGCCGCCCGGTACCTGCAGCAGCAGCCAGGGCCCGAGCAGGGGCAGGCGGCACCGGAGCATCGCGGGGCTCGCCGGGGCTCCGGGGCTCCGGGAGGGCGGCGGCGGCGGCGAGGGGCGGCGGGAAGAAAGTTGGAGACTTGCTGGGGCCGGGCGGCGCCTCCGCGGCGCAGCGCCAATCCCGGCCCCCCCCCCACCCCCCCTCCCCAAGCCCCCCCCTCCCCTCCCGCCCCGGGAGGGGGGGGCACCGGCACCGGCACCGGGGAGCGGCAGCAGCAGCCCCAGGGAGGGGGGAGCAGCTCCGGTGCCCCCCAACCCACCCAAGAGGCTCTCCCGGGGGGGGTCACTGCATGGGGTGGTGCGGGGGGGGGTCGTGCGTACCCCCCCTCTCCACCTCTCCCCTGCTCACCTTCCTTCTGCCTACCTCCCCCCTGCCCTTCTCGCCCCCCCCCACAGCCCCCAGCGGGGATGGGGACCCCCCTACGGGAGGGAGTGTTTTGGGGGGGGGGGACAGCCCGCAGGTGCCCCCCTGCACCCCCAGGGTGCCGTGCACACCCTGGAGCGTGCAAAGCCCCCCTCCCAGCCTTTGCAACCCCCCCCCCAGCGTTGCAGGCTGGCCACAGGCCCCGTGTTGCACGCAGATGTGCACGCGTGTGCGTGCAGCTGGGCACACGCAGATTTGCACACGTGTGCACGCAGGTGCACACGCATGCACACGCGTGTCCATACAGATGTGCATGCGTGTGCACGCACGCACGCAGACGCACACGCATGTGCTCGTGGTTCTGGGGGGCTCGAGGCTCACAGAGGGTCCCCCAGGTGTTCTCGCCCCCCCCAAGCTCTGCAGGGACCCCCCCCCCAGCACTCCCCGTTATTGCTGCGCTCACTGCGAGCACCGTTATTATCTCCTTGTCTTCCCCGGGAAGCCACCGGCAGGGGTTTTGGTAGCAGCAGGGCTGGGGGGCAAGCGCAGGCTGCAAGGGGGGGGACACACGGAGGGGGACATTGCAGGAACGCGTGTACGTGTGGAGAGAAAATGAATAAAAGGTAAAGGGGAAACGAGGAACAGGGAGAGGGAGCGGAATGAAGGCGAGAGCCAGAGAAAGGCGAGGGCAGCGCTGGTGCATGCCCCATGCAGCCCCCCCGCCCCATGCAGCCCCCCCGCCCCATGCAGCCCCCCCGCCAGCCCCATACGTTCCCTTTAGCAGCCCCCCAGCCTCGCCAGCCCCCCCCCCCCCAGCAGCCCTGGGCAGGGGGCACCCAGCACCCTACTGGGGCTCCCAGGCCCTCGCCCTGCCTCGGGTCCATCCTCAGACCCCCCCAGCACCATGACCCCACAGCAGACCCCCCCCCCCGGGCACCCCCTGTGATGTCCCCTGGATGCTGCCTTCACCCCCTGCCTCGCCCCCCAGCCAAGGGGGGGTTTGGGGTGGCTGGGGGCTGCGTGGGGCCGACCCCAGCCCCTGTCCTGCTCCTGGGAGCCTCGCCTGGGCCCCCCCCGGGAGTCTCACCAGGGGTCTCAGGCAGGGCTCAACCCCCCCCCCCCCCCCCCCCAGCCCCTCTCCCACCCAAGTAACAGCCCTAAGAGCTGTGGAAGGGCAGGGGCGAGGCGAGGGGAGACGAGCGAAGGGCTAAAAAATATATATGCATTGAATTGGAAGAAAAAGAAGAAAAAAAAAAGGGGGGGGGGGAACGGGGGAGGAAAAAAAAAAAAAAAAAAACTCTGGAGGAGATACAAGAAACCGATAAGTGAACAAAGAGCCGGGATGGAAATAGATCTGAGGGTCGGGCCGCGCCGGATCCTGTAGCGGGGCTCGGGGCCTTCAAAGGCAGCTGCGGAGCCGGGGGGGGGGCCAGGGGGGGGCCGCGGCCGCCTCTGTCCTGCTCCGCTCCCCACGCGTGGGGGGGTGAAGGATCCGCGAGGATCGGGGCGGGGGGGGATAAGGTGGGATAGGGGGGAAGGTCTGCACAGGGGGCTGCAAACGCTGGGGGGGGGGGCGCACGCAGCCCCCCCCCAATTTCTCCCCCCCCCCCAGCTTCGTTCCCGAGGGCGGCGGCGCCACCTGGCGGCAGGAGGGGGGCGCAGCGCCCCGCCGGGGGGCTCGGGGAGCTGGGACCCCCCCCCAGCAGCGGGGGGCACACACGAGCCCCCTTCCCTCCCTCCCCCCCCCCAGGCAGCCACAGCCCCGGCAGGATGCGCCCGCAGCCCCCCCTACCCCCCCCCCATTGCCACCAAGCAGGAGCCTGCGCGTCAGTTTTTACAAATTTTATTTATAACAATATCTGTTTTGTTTAGTTGTAAAGTAATCCAGCAAAAATTATTAAAACATTTCCCCCCAATAAAAGGATGGGGTCGCCCCCTGCCCTCCCCCCACATGCGTTTATTTATTTCTACTATAAAAGCTAGGTCATTTCCATGGTTTGTTTGTGTTTTTTTTTTTATGTTTTTGTTTTTTTTTTTTTTTTCTTTTTCCTGTTAAAAAATGTGCATGTCGGAGAGCAGGCGAGGTGGGGGGTGGTGCCAGAGCGAGGTGGGGGACCCTGCGCCGCAGCGGGGCTGGGGGGGCTTCGTCCCCGTCCCCCTGTAACAGTCGGGCAGAGCCAGAAGGGGCCGAGATGCTGGGGAGCAGCGGAGAGAAAGGGGGGAAAGGGGAGCAGCGTGGGGGGGGGGGCAAAGAGGGGGTCTCAGGGGGGGGCTGCGGGTGGGGGGGGGACTGGAGCCGAGAGCCGGGGTGGGCGCGGGCCCTGCTCTGCCCTCGCCGCCTGCGGCGGTTGCCCCATCCGCCGCCAGCCCTCGTGGCGGTGGCCCCGCGAGCTCGTCCTCGGCCGTCCTCGTCCCGGCACCTTGGTGCCAAGCCCGTGCGGGGAAGGGGTGGGGGGGGGGACACAGGGGGGTAGCGGGGGAAGGGAGGGGGGGGGGGCCCCCGATGTCGAGAAATTTCAACTAAACCAAAGCCGGATCTGGCAACGAAGAGGCGCTGAGGCCAGGTGCTGGGGAATATACAGGTAATAATACTGCTCACATAGAAAAGTAATAATCCTTCATTTGTACATTTATACAGTGGCTCTCGGCTCCCCCCCGCCCCCTGCCCGCCCTCCCCCCCCCCCCCCCCACATCCCCTCTGCCATGGGTGTCTGTGCCAGGCCAGCAGCGGCCCCTCGCCCCCGCGCCGTCCCTACGCCAGGGGGTCCGCCAGGTCATCGTCTGCGCCCCGCGACAGCAGCTCCCGCTTCTCGTCCGTGCTGGCCAGCGAGTTGCGGCTGTTGTGGGCACCCATGTACAGCGTGGCGTAGACGGGGTTGGTGAAGTTGGTGGGCTGCGGAGAGGAGGGGGGCGCAGGTCAGGAGGGGGCACAGACACCCCCTCCCCAGCACAGCTGGTCCCGGAGGGGACCCTCGCCCCAGGGTGCCAGGCACAACGGCCACGGTGCAAGCCTGAACTGGCAGCAGTGCTGTCAAGGCTGTGGCTGTCACCATCCGTCCCCAAACTGTCCCTGAGCCCCCCAACCTCCTCTGCACAGAGGGCAGCCCCCTCTCAGGCTGGCCTCGCCCACCCGAGGGCCCTCCTGAGCCACGCAGACCCTGCTCCGCACCTTGTCAGGGTCCAGGGCAAAGTCGGCGTCCAGCAGCTCCCCCACGTCGTCGTCGGGCTCCCCCTCGTACATCTTGTAGGTGGGGTTCCCGATCTCCACGTTCATGGCACCGTTCGTCATCCGCTGGTGCTGGAAGCCCTTGGCGCTGGGGAGGGCACAAAACACGGGGTCAGGGCGCAAGGTGCAGCAAAGGGGCCTAGATCCCCCCAGCAGCCCCCCCTGCTTGTTTGAACCACGCAGCCAAGGCGTTTTCAAGCCCGTCTCGGCCCAGTAACATTCCCCCAGGACCCCTGGAGTGCCCCCACTCACCCCTTAATCCTCCACTTGTACCAGACAAAAGCCACCACGGTGAGGAGGATCAGCAGCAGCAGGATGGGGATGATGATGGAGGCCGTTCCTGTGGGACAAGGGGTGCGGGTGCTGGTCAGGGTGTGTGGCAGCTGACACCGTCCCCATGGGTCAGAGCTGGAGCAGGAGCACCCCATCCCCACCCGGAGAATGGGGCTCAGGAGCACCCCCCAAGCTGGGAGGGGGGTACAGGCTTCTCTTCCCGACCCCCACCCTGGGGCTGAGCCTCCCAGGGCAGGGCGTGCTGTACGTACGGTTGCTCTGCTGCTCGCTGACGATGAAATCCTCGCAACGCGTCCCAGTCATCCCCACCGGGCACCTGAGAGCACGGGGAGAGCAGCGGGGTTAGCGGGGGGCAGGACATCATGCGGGGGGGTGGGGGGGAGAGGTAGGGCACAGACCTGTGGGTCAGGGGGTGGTTGGATGGAAAGGGGGGGGGGGGGCACAGATTGGGGTCTGTCAGTCATGTGCTCCCCGTGCTTAGGGGGCAAGAAAATAATCCTTTACCCTCCCTGGAGACCTTGGGGCCCACCCATAGCCCCCATAAGCACCGTGGCCAGCCCCCAGCTCTGCTTACAGGCACTCGGGCAGCTGCGTTTTGTCGCTGATGGAGCAGGTCCCGCCGTGCATGCAGTAGTCATCACAGGTCAGGCAGCTGGGAGCTATCTTGCCATCGGGGCAGCTGTGGGGCAGAGCGGATCAGGACGCAGGCACCCACGAGCTCCCCTCTGCCCTGCACCTGCCCCACAGTGCCCCGGACTCTGCTGGCTCATCCCACTGGCACCGCCCGGGGCCGTGCTGTGCCATGCCCGTGGCTGCTGGGTCACCAGGATGGGCCCGGGCAGACCCCTCCACCACTGCGTCCCATCACCCTGAGGGCTCCCACCGATCTGAGCTGCCCTTCAACAGCCAGACCCCAATTACTGAACCAGCACCTCGCAGCCTGGATGATCCGGCCACAGGATACAAGTTCCTTCTTGGGTCTCCGTGCCCACCCAACCCCTCTCCCTCCTTTTGAGTTCACCAGCCCTGGCACGTACATGCAGGACACTTCTCCGTTCTGCTTGTTGATGCTGCACTTGCCCTCCTGGCACCGGGAGCATTTGTTCTCCTGGCACTGGGCGCCCTCGAACTGCGGGGGGCAGCGGCACTGCTTGACGCCGCTGGCCGTCATCTGGCACACCCCCTCGTTCTCACAGTAGTCGAAGCACTGCCCTGCAGGGGATAGCAGGGCCAGGGTGGGTGGGGGGCAGCCCCACGCTGGCCCCCCTGAGACCGACCGCAAGGCTGCTCGCCACCCTGCTCACCCACAGAGCACCCCACCGCCCCGCAACCCCTGGAGAGCATCCCCCAGGAGAGCGGTGCCGCCCAGCGGTCCCCAATTCCCGGGTGCTGTCCCCAGCCGCCCTCGCGAGCAGCACTCACGGTACTGGCAGCGGTCCCCGATGAAGGAAGGAAGGCAGCGGCAGTTGGGCTGGTTGCCCTGGTTGACCGTGCAGCTGCCGTTGTTGAGGCAGTAGTCGGTGCACACTTGCTGGTTGCACCGGGGCCCCGTGAAGCCGGTGGGGCAGCGACAGGTTGGCATGCCTGAGAAAAGAGCTGTCAGGGTGCTGCTCCGCTGCCCCGTCCACCCAGGACCAGCCCGGCCCCCGCAGCAGCCCTCACCTGACGGGGAGGCAGCGCACATGCCCCCATTTTGGCAGTAATCCCAGCACTGGTTGATCTGGCACTTCTCGCCGTTGTAGCGCGGCTGGCACCGGCACTTGGCCTGCTTGCGGGCGTTGAGGAAGCAGCTGCCCCCGTTCAGGCACACCAGGTCGCAGGTGTCGGTGGTGGGCACTGGGGGCGAGGGGGGGAGGTGAGTGGGGCCGTGCCGTGCCGCCCTGGGGCAGCCCCCAGCCTCCTCCTGGCCCCTGGGACCACTCACCGACGGCGGAGGCGGTGGGCGAGGGGATGACCACGCAGGTGCCGTTGTCCAGGCGCTTGCCGTTGGGGCAGGTGCAGACGGGGCCGCTGGGGCTCAGCAGGCAGAGCCACTCGCACTTCTTACGGTCGCAAGGGTTGGTCACTGTGGGGAGGACAGAAGGGATGATGTGGGGTGAGGCACGGCAAGCTGCCCTGGCACCCTCCTGGCAAACAGCCCCAAAACAACCCCATCTCCCAGTGCCTTCAGGTCACCAACCGACAGCTTTCCAGTGCGCCTGGGTAGCCCCTGTCCCACGTGAATCCCCTGCTTTGCCAACCGAGGGGCCCCATTCTCCCACCCTGGCCATATAAACTGCTCAAGAAATGCTGAGTCCTCTGCCAGTGCTCCCCTCATCCTTTCTGTGCCAGAAGGGACACATCCTGCCCCAGACCAAGGGCCTCGGGCCCGACACGCACCCTCCGGCTGCTTGTACTGGTGGTAGAGCACAACATCGGTGGCATGATTGAGGCCCGACGTCAGGTTGGTGACAGACTTGTGCCCGAACTTGTGGATCTTGAAGATGCGGTTGTTGATGTAGGTGACACCATAGATGTAGTCCTCAAAGATGTCAATGCTGAAGGGATGGCTCAGCCCTGGGGAAGCGAAGAGAGGACACGAGCAGTCAGAGGTGGCTCAGGAGCTGACAGCACAGCTGGCCAGTCGCTGCCTTGGACAGGGATGATGGATTTTGGGCTAGGGCCTCCCACCCTGTACAAGGTGGGCTTGCTAGGGGATTGTCCTGCTCCCAAGCCAGGTCACAAGCCACGTCATGGGCCCCCAGGGAGCCTCGTGGGACCCCCAACCCAGGGACATCGACCTTGGCCAGATCAGCCTCTTCCCTGCTGCTCCAGGGGCTCTCGGGGCGCTGCTCACCTTTCTTGTTGTCAATGGCCACAACGGGGTCCGTGCCGTTGAGCCGGATGCTGCCGATGACGGAGAGCTTGGCGTCAGCCCAGTACAGCCGCTCGTTGTGGTAGTCCACAGCCAGGCCTGGTGCAAACACACCCCAGTGAGGGACAAGCCCGTAGCCCACCCAAAGCCCCTGCTGGCCAGCAGAGCCATCCGCCACCCTGCCATGCCTTCATGCCCTGTCCATGCCGGTCACAGGGCTCAGCTGTGTCCCCCTGCTGTATGCCAAGGCCTTCACCACCCCTTGTGCCCCTCCTGGCACCCATTTTTATTCACCTGTTGGCCACTGGATGTTGTCTTGCACCAGGGTCTCGCGCAGTGTCCCATCCATAGCGGCCGTCTCAATCTTGGGGTGATTGCCCCAGTCTGACCAGTACATGGTCCTGTGAAGGACACAGGCCGGTCATTCTCATTGGGGGAGTAAGGAGGGAAAGAGCAAAACAGTCCAACAGCCCATCAGAGAAACCCTCAGCCTTCTCCCAACGCCATCCTTGAGGGGCTAGCCGACTCCAGATACAACTCACGCTACCAGTGGGGCACAGGAAGCTTCTACCACGGAGGGCTTATTGGTAAGGGACTGGGGTGAGGACAGAGTAGAGAGGAAGTGAGAAAGGGCTGGAGTCTCACCCCCTAAGCGGGTCAACTACGATGGCGTGCGGCTCATCGATCATGCCTGAAATCAGCGTCTTGCGATTCTCGCCTTTCATCTGCGCCACTTCAATGACATCCCGCCCAGAGTCCGTCCAGTAGATGTTCCCAGCAACCCAGTCGATGGCGATACCCCGCGGCATCTTCAGCCCAGAGATCTGGGAAGGGCAGAAAGGAGGAAGGGGTCAGGGCCGGACCCCAGCAGCCTGGCCACGTGCCTCCTGCCACGCGGGGACAGAGCTCACGTTCAGGTGGGTGACGCCACCGTCGATCTGGCGCCGGTTGCGGTTGGAAGCGGTGGAGGCGGCAGAGGAGGCCGGCAGCTCGCAGTACGAGATCCTGCCCGTGTGCCAGTTGGTCCAGTAGATTTTGTTGCCCTTGACGTAGATGTCCATGGCATCGATGCGCACGTTCTCGTCACCCTGGAAGGCCGGCTCGTAGGCAGAGTTGGGGTTGAAGGGGTACATGCTCCGGATCTTGTTGTCATCCGCGATGTAGAGGATTTGGTGCTCTGAGCCTGCGGAGGAGGAGCTGTTAGTGCAGGACAGGGAGCCTGGGGCCAGCCCGGCTCTGTGGTGGGGCATGGGACTGGGTCTCTCAGCACCCCTTTGGGCAAAAACAGATGGACAGGAGACCCCTGAGAGGGCCAGGCTGAGCATCCCAGGAGGAAGGATGGGATGGATTCTCCCCAAGAGGCAGAGAATACAGGGGGAGAAGGAGAAGGAATGGAGGCTGGAAGACATAAAGATATGCTCAGGATTTGTGCAAGCCCCAACCTTCTGCCTTGCACATGTTGTCAGTCTTCATGAAGTTCTTGGCGCAGCTGCAGACATGGGAGCCTTTGGTGTTGTTGCAGAGCTGGGAGCAGGTCCCGAAGTGCAGGCACTCGTTGACATCTGGGCAGAGGGAAGATAGGAGTCATGGGGGGACAAGGAGGGTGTTTCCAAGCAAGGCCAGGTTCAGGCCCTCTCTGGGGGCTGTGCTGTGCTAGTAGGGCTCAGAGACCCCATCTCTCCCCCAGTGCCCCAAGGACACCGTTCGTGACACCCCCGCCACTCCAGGGATATAAAGGGGCATCTTAGGGGTGAAAGCCAGCCCTAAACCCAACAGCCAGACCTCAAGTGCTCCCCAGCAGTGGTGGAAGTACCTTGACAGGAATTCTTGTCTGGCACCTTCTGAAAGCCTCTGCGGCACGTGCAGTACGAGGTGGGCTGCGACTGGATGCACTGGGCCTCATCTCCACACATGGTGGTGTTGGTCATGCAGTCGTACGACTTGTGGTCTGCGGTGGGAGACGCGGTCAGCACCCACCACCCCACAGCTCCCCCCACATTCCCCCTCGGCACCCCCCCAGCCACCCACGCACCGTGGGAGCAGGACTTCTCATCAGAGCCATCTCCGCAGTCATCAAAGAAGTTGCAGCGGAGGTTGGCGCTGATGCACTTTTTGTTCTCACACAGGAACTCGTTCTTGTCCTGGCTGCAGCTCTTGGGCTTGGCCGTGGGGGACTCTGTGGGAGCACGGGCAGCAGCTGTGACGCTCTGCGGCCCTGGGCACCCGGCCCCACGGGTGCGATGGGGTGAGAGTGGCCGGGGCAGGGTCCCAGGGTACTAGCGCTCGCCTCCCGATTTTTGGAAGGAGGGGGGTGAAGCAAACTCTATCGCCTGGGTTGAAGCCAGGGCCCTGTGAGGCCCAGCCAAAGGACAGCAGCCAACCCAGTCCGCACTCACCACAGTCCTTCTCATCCGTGTTGTCTCCACAGTTGTCGATGCCGTCGCACTGTCGACCGATCCACAGACATACCCGGTCGTTCTTGCAGCGGAACGGTCTGTTGGGGGGACACTGGAATTTCACTGCACCAGCAAACAGAAACAAACGGTGACGGTGAAAGGAGACGCCATAGCCAGGCTGTCACACTTGTCACAAGCTGCCGCTCGGCCTCTGCCCGATCCCAGAGTGGCCTGTCCCACAGGTGCGAGCAGGCTCCAGAGACTAAAGCAAAGAGACTGAAGCAAAGACAACCATCCGTTGCCGGCCCGCGCCGCGGGAAGGCTCAGCCTCTCTGCCCTGTCCTCCCCCAGCCCCAGCTCTCTGCAAGGCAGCTCTGGAGCAGAGCCTCCCCCCAACCCTGTCCTCCTGGCACAGCTGGAGGTGCCAAGGAGAGGTGCCCAAGCCCCTCGGGGTGCCAGCTCCGGCAATGCCTCCCTTCACTGGCCGGCGGGTGCCAGGGCGACTGCACACCAGGAGCGGGGAAAGGCAAGGCAACGTCACTCACAGCACTCCTCGGGGTTTTCGTCTGAGTTATCCCCACAGTCGTCCTCCCCATCACACTTCCAGGCCAGGGGCTTGCACAGCGTGTTGTTGCACTGGAACTCGTCCAGGGGGCAGGTGCGAACTGCAGGACAGCACGGGGCAGGAAGGAAGCCACACATGAGCCAGCAGTGTCCGGGTGCTGCCCCTCCTGCTTCCAGCACAGCTGGGGACCCTGAGGGGGCTGCGTACATGTCTGACCCCCCCACCCCACTGGAACTGGGCTTATTGGTGCTAGCACCAGCACTGAGGGGAGATCTGGTGTTTGACAGGACCCTGCTGCAATGGCCAACCTGCACTGCTGCTGCCAACCCCACAGCCACAGCATGGGCAGACAGCAGCCCCGTTACAGGCCTTGCGACCACCCCACAGGGATACGGGGCACAGGGTGGGGGGCACGACCAGCAAAGGGGGCAGGAGGAGCGGCGCAGCACTACCCTTTACCTCCAGTGCCGCAGTCTTCCTCGTCAGTGCCGTCCATGCAGTCGGCGTCAGCATCACAGCGCCAGCGCATGGGGATGCAGTGCCCGTTCTTGCACTGGAACTGGTCGAACTCGCAGCGGGGCGTGCAGTCTTTCTGCAGCGGAAAGGTTGGGGACAGAGGTCAGCAGGGACAGCCCCCACCGTGGCAGGCTCCTGCCCCGTGGCTGCAGCCAGGAGCAGGCCCTCAGACGCCGGCTCTCCAGGTACTGGGGCTGCCTCGCAGCGTGAGGGGGACCAGTGGCAGAGGCAGATCCGGGGGATGTGGCCCCGCTCCCACATGCAGGCAGGGAGGTGGGGGTGCTGGCAGAGAGCCCCCCCGCCCCAGCACCGTACCTCATCGGAGCCATCCGCGCAGTCGTGGTCCCCGTCGCACTTCCACCTGCCTGCGATGCAGCGGCCGTTGGCACACGAGAACTCGCTCTCCGAGCAGGGCCGAGGTGCTGGGGGCAGACAAGAGGGGGGAGACCCCTGAGCACAGGCTGCGGGGTGGCAGGGCACCCTGGCTGACTGTCGGGGGGGGCACGGAACGTTAGGGAAGCTCTTTGGTGCCATGGCACTGGGGAGAGGGTGGGTGCGCAGTCGGTGGGCAGAGCCAAGACCCCTGCCCAGCTCCAGCCCAGGGCTCCCTGCAGGGAATGGGATCCACGGGGGGAACGCCACAGCCACACAGACCCGGTTGTGGCAGCTCCCTGCCGTGCCTGGTCCTCACACCGTTCCCCCCAGGGCGCTGCTGCAGGAGGGGACACAGTGGAGCCCTGGCCAGGCCTGGCAGAGCCCCCATGCCTGCGCGGCCACTTTGCAGGGCGGTGGGGACAGAGCCCCCCGCTGGGCCAGCAGCTGGCACCGAGCTGATCTGCAGGACCACAGCACAGTGCGGTGTCCTGCCAGGGATGGCTCTTGGGACCTGTCCCCTCCCCAGTGGTGCAGGACGTGTCAGGGCAAACATCCCAGCTGGCTGGGAGAGCAGAAGCCGATAGGAGTGGATTTAGGGGCAGGGGGTGTACAGGCAGAGTAGAGGGGGGCAGATGGGCACAGGTTTTGGGGCCAAGAACAAGCCATGCGTGGGTCCCAGTGGTGCCAGGGAGCAGGACTGGACCCATTCTGCCCACAGAACCAGTGGAGGGATGTGCTGGTGCTGATGCTCTGTAAATCCACCTGGATTGGTCCAGTCCCAACCCCTCTGCCCTCACCTGGAACTTACTGTCTTCATTTTATTTGAAAGAGGCTGCACATGGAATTAAAAGATTTTGGCAGGAACCTACCTCTGAGCGCCCCATAACGACAGTGTGAAAATGGAGAAAAACATAAGATGAAGTGAAATGGCACAAACTCAAAAACACGACATGAAAGCAACAAAAAAAGAAAAAAAAAATTTACACCCTAGAGGCTTCAGGGAGACAGGGGCATGTGGGTGGCCTGGGGTGGCAGAAGAGGGGGCTGGGTCTGCCAGGACCCCCGGGGCCATCTGCAGACCCCAGTGCTGTCCCACTGGGCTCTGGAGGGAAGGGATGGGGTCCCTGGTTGCCCGCAGCACCCCAAGGACTGTGTCACCCCCACAGACAGTCACGGTCCCCTGCTGCTCAACAGGACAGCGCTGGCACAGCTCAAAAAACAAGTGGCTGCTCATTAAGGGGCAGCTACAGCTTCTCCAAACCAGCTGTCTTCCTGCACCCCTAGACCAGGTTTGTGGTTTGGGTCCAGCTCATTCCAGACAGATCACATCTCCCCTCCAGAGGGCAGGGTGTTCACACACCCGTAGGCAAACCACCTCAATGGGCACTGCCTGCCAAGCTGGAGCCAAGGCACAAGGTGATGGCATAAAGCCGAGCTGCTCCACGGCCAGCCCTGCTCCACCACGGTGATGTCCAGCAGGCGAGCGTGACCGCACGATGGGCAGGACACTGCCACCCAAGAGGGTGCTGAGCTTCACCCCATGCCTTTCACCTGCTGCCACTTCTGGCCTCTCCCCAGTGTGGCCAGGAGCACCCGGGACCAAATTATCCAGACCTGTGGGGCCAGGAGGCTTCCAGCCAAGGGCAGAAGGCTGCTCCCAGGGCTCCCCAGGTACCAGCCCCCAGCCAGGCCATGGCTCCCTCCCCATGTGGCAGCTGGGTCACCAGCAGGTAGAGGGGCTGGGGGGACCTGCACTGCCCCCTCTGCACCGTGCTCCAGGGCTAGTGAAAGCTGGTGAGTGGCACGTACTGCAGCTCTCCTCATCCGAGTTGTCCCCGCAGTCGTTGTCATAGTCGCACTGCCAGCGCCCCGGCACACAGCGGTTGTTCTTGCAGCGGAACTGGTAGGGCTCACAGGTGCGTTCATCTGGGGGGGACAGGGACAGGCATCAGCATCACCCACGTGCACAAACGGGAGCAGGCGTGCCTGTTAGCAGGGCAGGCAGCGCTGCTCGCTGCTGGGCAGCTGCACCAGAAGCCTCCCTCCGACCCAGCCTCACCCACACAATTTAGGAAAATTAATAGATAAAATGTCCCCAACACCCAGGGCAATCAGGAATCAGGACACGAGGCACCCTAAGGGTTGGTCTCCCCGGCCCTTGCTCACCGCATTCCTCCTTAGGCTCATCGGACCCATCCCCGCAGTCATCCTCTCCGTCACACTTCCAGCGCGCTGGGATGCACCTGCCCGAGTCCTTGCACCGGAATTCATCCACACCACAAGTCATTTGTGCTGGGGGCAAAAACAAGATGACACGCATATGGGGAGGGGAGGTGGCATCGGCACTGCCCAGTCACATCTCCTTCCCGAATGCCTCGTCCCCGCAGCCCGGAGCTGCGCGCAGCACCCCTGCATGGTACCGACGGGGCAGGACGCCACCCGTTCGTGCAGTCCTCCGAGAGAAACATCTCGATGGGACAGATCCAGGCAGAGCCACATCACCCGCTGCCCACAGCACCTGCAGCTCTGCTGGGACTGAGCAGGGACCCAGCTCCCGCAGGCAGATGCACGCGGGCAACTGGCCACAGCGGAGCTCCTGGTGCCTGGAGCCACCCAGCCCTCTGCCCGCAGGCTGCTTACTGCAGTTGGCAGGTTCATCAGAGCCATCCACGCAGTCGTTGTCCCGGTCACACACCCAGACGCGGGGGATGCAGCGCTTGGTGATGGCACACTGGAACTGGTTGGGGGCACAGGTCACCTCCGCTGCAGGGGGAGAGGCAGAATCAGGAGAGGCAGCGGGCAGGCAGGGCTCTGCCAGCCACTACCCCACAAAATCCACCCCGCAGTGCAGAGAGGCACACAGATGCTCTAGGAATCAAAGCAAAGCACCCAGGCCTCCTTGGTGACCACGTGCACAGGAGGGATGGGGAAAAATGCCTTCTGATGGCCCCAAAGGGCTCCACTGCTCCTCGGGACACAGCAGCTGCACGGAGATAAAGCAGGGAAGCAACAAGATCCTTCGGCCGTGCAGAAGGCTCGGTGCAAAGCCATGGCAAACACTGAACTTGACACTCTGAGGGAGGTAAGGATTTGGTTTCTACCAGCAAATAGCAGCGTCAGTAGGGGCTGCAGGGTGACAGTAGTCAGAAACTCTAAGCAGAGCAGGGGAAGGACAAAGCTCCATGCCCAGGGGTAGGATCACCCAGAAAGCCACTCTGCTGGTAAAGACAATACCCCAAGACACAGATCTGATGCAGCACTCCTCCCCCCTGCCCCATGTAGGTTCCCCATCCTAAAGGCTAAACAGCTCCCCACTCACGGCAGTCCTTCTCGTCCTCGCCGTCACCACAGTTATCCTGACCGTTGCAGCGGAAAATGCCGGGGATGCAGCGGTTGGTGTTGGTGCATTTGAACTGGCTGGGCAGACACACGTGGATATCTGGGAAGAGAGGTCACACCGTCAGAAGCCGAGACAGCATCTCTGCTCTAATGGGGTGCCGCAGCCCTGCTGGGGTTTGAGGACCACGAGGTGGGGTGGGGAACCTACCACAGTTGGCCTCGTCCGAGTTGTCCTGGCAGTCGTTGTCTCCATCACAGATGAAGGCTGGGTTGGTGCAGATCCCAGTGGAGCACTGGAACTGCCCTGGTCTGCACTTGAACTCAGCTGTGGGGAGAGGAGGATGGGGTGAAACATCTCTGGGGAACATTTTCAGGGCAAACCTTAACCTCCCCCTCTTCCCCCTTTGGGTCCCTTTGCAGGAACTCAGCAACCAGCACGTGGAACGCTGGGCCCTGACGGCTGCGGAGCGAGCAGCAGCTGGCTGCTGCCTCCCATCGGGCTACACCTTGGGCAGGGAAAGTGAATTATTATGCTCCAGGCTCCATGAACAGGGTAACTTTCCCCTTCACCAGTGCCGTCCCTCAGCCAGGACAGCAGCAGGGTTTTCAAGGACCAGTTGTGGGAGCAGAGCCCGGCTGCTCTGGCTGGCACGGAGGTGCTGTGGGGCTGTTGGTGCCCTCAAAGGGGCAGGTAGCACAGCCAGGGAGCTGGGACGTGGTGGGCTGCCTGCAGTCCCCTCAGCACTCACGGCAGTCCTCAGGCTCATCCGAACGGTCCCCGCAGTCGTCCTCGGTGTCGCATTTCCACCAGAAAGGGATGCATTTGTCATTCTTGCAGACAAACTGCGAAAGAGGGACAAGTTTGTGAAAGCAGCTCAGATGGTGACCCCAGACGGGAATGGAGGCCCCAGGTGGCATTGACCCCAGGGCACCCCCTCTGCCAAGGGCCCTGACCTCTGTGCCATCCCTTCCCAGACACTCCTGTACCTCGGTGCCCCAACCTGTCCTAAGCCCTCCACCCCGAGTCCACCCTCCACAGCCTCTGGGGTTTGGGGAGGACAGCGGATGGGCAGCGTCCTTCCAGAGCTGCCTCCCTCCCCTCGGACACCCCAGGAGTTGCAGTCTGTATGTGCTGGGAAGTGCCACAGGAGGGAGGTGTTGCCCACGCCAGGAGATGACATGTGCAACGCCACCACCCGATGCACGGAGCCTGCACCAGCGCTCGCACAGAGCCGCAGCAGCTGCCACTGCTGGAGCAGGATTGAACCTCGCAAGAGCAATGTGTGTGCAAGCCCAGGCACACGCTTGCCATGGAGACATCTCCACAGGCAGGCTGGTTGTTACCTGGCTGGCTGTGCAGTTGGAGACGCAGGTCTTGCCATCGCTGCCCAAGTAGAAGTTGGTGGGACAAGCACATTTGTGCCCCCCGCCCGGCGAGAGGAGGCAGAGGTTGCTGCAGCCTGCATTGTTGGTCTTGCAGGGGTGGTTGGGAACTGGGGAGACGGCAGGGAAAGAACTGCAGGTCAGACCAAGGGGGAGGACCCGAATGGTGCACAACACCCCAGCTCTGAGCCCCTCCTCACCATGCACATCCCTTTTTTGCACCCCGTCTCCTAGCCTGACAGCCCCTGGTCTCCATTTGCACCCTGTGCCCTGCCCTGGCCCTCCTGCGCTGCTGCCCTGGGCTCCTCTGCAGAGCCAGGGCCCCCCCGCACCCCCTGATGCCTGCGGCTCACCGTCGGGCTGGCGGTACGGGTGGTAGATGTGGATGTCCATGGGGCGGTGCAGCGTGCTGATCAGCAGGGTCTTGTTGGCACCCGTAGTCTTGTGGGCTCGGTTGATGGACTTGGTCTCCCAATCAGTCCAGTAAATGAAATCCTCAAAGAGGGTGAGGGCGAAGATGTGCGGGATGTCCTGGCTCAGCACTGTAAGGGGGAGAGGGGGGGCTCAGCAAGGGGCTGCCCCCAGCCCTCCCACCGTGCCCGCAGCCCCACACAGCACAGCCTCTCCTGCTAGGGAGCAAACGCTTTCACTTGCTCAAATGCACGGAGGAGCTGCTGGAAGTGGGGACCCCAGCCCAAAATCCTGGCTCCACACCCCCAGGACCAATCCTAAGATCCCCCGAGGGACCGGAGGAGCCCCAGCTCTCACCCGTGTGCCTGTTGGAGCCGTCGAGGCTGGCGAACTCGATGTAGTCCTCCCGAGCATCAGCCCAATAGATCCGACTGTTGATGTAGTCGAGGGTGAGGCCGTTGGGCCACGTTATCTTGGTGTCAACAATGACGCTGCGGTTGGTGCCGTCCATGCCAATCTTCCCGATCAGGGAGTGGTCACCCCAGTCTGTCCAGTATAGGTAACTGGGAGGGAAAGAGAAGAGCAGAGCGAGGCTGAGTCCTGCACAAGCCAGAGCAGTGGTCACGCTCTGCCTGGCGCGTGGGCACGGGGGTGCTGGGGAGGGAGAAGCTGCCAGGTGTCCCAGAGGACAGGAGAGAAGGCCCTGGCCCCAGCAACAAGGTGGCAGAGAGGCCCCCAGCCCCAGCCCTAGGTAGAGGGGAAGGTCCCAGAGGCTCTCACCCATTCTGCACGTCCACCACCAGCGCCCGGGGCTCACGCAGGCCCGAGTTCACCAGCACCGTGCGGTAGGCGCCGTTGAGCTTGGACACTTCGATGGTGTCCCGACCTTTGTCACACCAGTACAGGTTGCCTCCCACCCAGTCCACTGCCAGCCCATCGGGGTTACTGAGGCCAGTGCGGTGAAGAACCTGTCGAGAGAAAATGGAGAAGTAGGGCCTGGACAGGCAGAACCAGGTCCTTCCCTGGGCCAGGAATGGCCACAACATCCCCATTCCCCCCAGCGCACAGCTCCTGCTCAGTTCCCTTTCCTCGCTCCTTTCTTCCCCAAACCCCTCCCTGCTCACTGCTTTGGGGCAGCACGGAGCCCATCTGATTGGGATGGTGCTGCAAAACATCCTGTGGAGGTCTTGTAAGAACATGTGTGAACCTTGTAGGAACCCGTGGTGACCCTATGACAGGGCTTGTGTCCCCTTCCCTGGTGACACTGCGGCCAACCTGGGCCCCTACAGGGAGCAGGGAGGGAGCCGCAGCCTGGGGGCTGCCTCTGTCCCCCACCTGAACGTTGCTGCCGTTGATGTGCATGCGTCGGATCATGCTGCCCTGCGTGGTGACGTCTGTCCAGTAGATCATCTGCTCCCGATAGTCAAAATCCAGAGCCACGGCGTTGTTCAGGCCCTGGGAGGGAGGGAGAAGCACTGAAACCATTCCACCTGCTAGCACAGGGTGTCAGGGGCTTTAGCGAGCCCCCAGCCACAGCTCCCAGTCCCTGAGCAAAGTTAAAAGCACCCACAGACTTGTGGAGACCCTGCCTTATAAAGGTCTGCTGCTGAAGAGCTGCTGTTTACACAGGACCCCGTGTATATTCACAGCAAGAGCCGTTGTTTATACAGGGCCCGTTATCAGTGCAGGAAGGCAAGAGCCCAGACTCGCGGGCTGGGAGGTTTTGTGTGTGCTGGACCCCCTCCAAGCCCCAGCTGCAGACCCCAGCCCCGCAGGCTGGTGCCCCCCTCCTGCTCCGCACCTGCTTGAGCAGCGTGTAGTTGGAGCCGTCCAGGTTGAGCTTCCGAAGGTAGTACCGGTTGGCAAAGATGAGGAAGGGCTCTTCATCTGCACGGGGGATCAGGAGATGCATCAGGGGTGAGCACAAGGGCAGGCACACGGAGCCGCTTCCCCCTGTGCCCTGCGTGTCCTGGCTCTCCTCCACGAGCCAGGTGCAGCTGCTTCACCTCCGGAGCACCGCGACCAACTCCAGCGCTCGCAGCATCCCGCTGCTGCCACAACAGCATCCCTGCCTCTAAACCCCGCTCACCTGTGACAGCTTTACAGCTGGTGGGGTTGTCAGGTTTGAGCTTGTAGCCCTCTATGCATAGGCACTTGAAGCTGCCCAGAGTGTTGATGCACTTCTGGCTGCAGGGGTAGGTGGTGGAGCACTCGTCGATGTCAATGCACGTCTTCCCGTCATCCTTCAGCCGGAACCCAGGACGGCATCTGCACTGCAGGAGGCAACCAGGAGCTGTTAGCCACAGCCAGGGCCTGCACGCTGGGAGGCGAGGAGCACCCCACGGGACAAACGGGCACAGGCACGGGCAGAACAGCACGCACAGACGCAAGCTGGAAGTGCCCACGTGCGCACTGCGGTGCAGGGCAGAAGCAACGCTCATGCTACAAGGGCCATGGAGGAGGCAGGGAGCACGGGAGCATCGCTCCAGCTCCAGCTGCCCAACCCAACTGCGGGCCCCTACCTTGTACCCGATCTTGAGGTCCTCACACTCCTGGGAACAGCCGCTCATCTTCTTGTTGAGGCACTCGTTGATGAAGCAGTTGAGCTCATCCGAGCCGTCCGCGCAGTCGTTGTTGTTGTCGCAAAGCAGCGCCTCTGGGATGCATTTCCCGTTCTTGCACAGGAAGAAGGAGTCGTTGCACTTGTTCTCTGCAGCGGGCAGAGAGGCAAAAGCAGTTGTAAGCACAAGAAGCTGGGCAGCCCCACTCCCCCAGCCCCGGCCCCTGCAGGTACCTGGGCTGCTGCAGCGTGGGTTCTTGGGTGCCTCATCCGAGTGGTCGTGGCAGTCGAACTCGCCATCGCACTCCCACTGGCTGTTGCTGAGGCAGCGGCCGTTGGCACAGCGAAACTCATGGGGGCCACAGGTCGGGTACTCTGCGGGTGACAGTGGGCTCAGGAGGTGCCCCCCCACCACACTGAGCCAGCCAGCAGCGAGCAGGGCGCTGCACAGCCGCAGCATGGGTGCCCAAACCCTCCTCAGCCCGCTTGGGGACAGGGGAGCAGCACTGGGACAAGGAGGAGGCCAAGCAGGTGACTTTGGACACCTCCAAAAAACATGCAGCACCAGGACGGGTGCATTGCAGGGCAGCTGGGGAGAAGGCAGTTCTCCTGTGGCTGTCCGGCACTGCATCTGCCCGCTCCCTCTGCTCACATCCCCCCACCCCACTCTGTGACACCTACCGCACTCTGGAGACTCATCCGAGCCATCGCCGCAGTCGTCATCGTGGTCGCAGACAAAGTGCTTGGGAATGCACTGGCGGTTCCCGCACATGAACTCCCGCTCATCACACGTGTTGTTGTACACTGCAACGAGGCACCGCTGTCAGCCCCTGCTCCCCACACCCCCTGCAGCCCTAGGGGCAGGCCATGCTGCTCCCTGAGCCCCAGGCGGTGGGGTTGAGCCCCCAAGGCAGTTGTGCTCCTCCCCAGCTCCATCCCTGGCCCCACCACGCACGCAGCCCTCTGAGGACTCACAGCAGCCAGCAGCGAGGGTCTCGTCAGCTCCATCTGCACAGTCCTTGTCTCCATCACAGAGCCAGCGCTCTGGCACGCAGACATAGCTGCCCGGGCACTGGAAGGATCCTGTGCTGCAGGTTGTCAGCCCTGGAGAAGGGACAAGTGGGAAGAAAGCTGCTGGAGGGCCTGCGCTCTTGGGCTATGTGCCCTCGTGTTCCAGGGTGCCCCAAAGCAGGGAATCCAGGAGAGCAGCGAGGATCATGGAGCGGGAGGGCAGGTGTGGGAGAAGAAACGGCAGAGGTGGGAGTGCTCAGGGACGGGGCAGCATCGTGGGCAGGGACTGGGAGGTCAGAGCAGGGGCTGGAGAGACTCACGGCAGCGGCTGTCCTCATCAGAGCCATCCCCACAGTCGTCTGCCCCATCACACACCCAGAGCTTGGAGATGCAGCGGTGGTTGTTGCATTCGAACTGCACGGGGTAGCAGAACTTGTCTGGGAGAGGAGAGGAGGGGCTCAGAGCTGGGGCAATGCAGCAGGATGGACACAGCAGCAGCACGTGGCCAGGCTGAGCCAGCTGGGTGCTAGAGCTGGTGCTGGCAATCCTGCTGCCCAGACCTGTCAGTGCCCCCACACCACGCTGGGGCAGGACTTTTGTGGGATTCCCTGCTCTGGAGCTGGAGGGGGGGGGTTCCCAGTTCCTGGGTATTGTTGGAGGTTTGTTTAGGGAGGTTGGAACAAAAAACATCACTCAAATGAGCTGTAACTGGGCACCCTTAAAGTCACTACGGATACATGCATCTGCTGAGCAAAGAAACATGCAAGGACATTTGTTTTGGTCACGGTTAAGTCTGTGCTTGTGGAATAAGACCACAAAGAGGAAGAATCTGGAATCTGGTTCTTGGCCAAGGGATCTTGGAGAGAGGAGAGGTTCCTGCTTCCCCCTCTGCTGTGCCTGCTCTTGCCACCCCATGCAACAGCCCCCGAGACCCTTGCTCTCCCCACCCTGCCGCTCACTGCAGTGAGTCTCGTCTTCTCCATTCTCGCAGTCGTCCTCTTTGTCACAGGTCCAAGTCATGGGGATGCACCTCCCGCTTGGGCAGGCAAAGTAATTGGCTGGACATTTGGGTTCCCTCCCACCTGGTTTGGGAAGAAAACGTCCATAAGCATAGTGGCACAGGCCCCTGCTGCCTGGTGGGACCCCAAAGGGAGCACCTAGCCCACATCTGGGGCCAGAACCCATCCTGCACTCCCCACTCCTTGCCCCACTGCTCTCACCGGGGCAGTTGCGCTCGTCTGAGTAGTCTCCGCAGTCGTTTGCTCCGTCGCACACCCAGCTCGGTGCATAGCACAGGGAGGTGTGTTCGCACTTCTGGAACGTGGTCCCCTTCACCCCCAGCTTGAAGTAGCCACTGCAGTCAGTGGCGGCTGCAAGAAAGCACAGCACAAGCTCCGCTGACGGCCCTCAGCTCCGGCTCCTGCTGCCAGCACAAGCCCTGTGCGCCCCACATTGGCACTGGGTATCCTCTGACCCACGGGTCAGAGCCCTGAGTTGCTGGAACAATGCTGGCTTTTGGCACCTCGCAAGGCTCTTCTGATGGCTGTGGGGTGGTGAGAGGCTGAGCAGCATGCAGGTGGGCTGAAGTGATGGACTAGGGTGGCGAGGGGATAGCCTCTGATGGTGGGTGGGAATCAGGAGCTCACTCCTGCCCTGACTCAGCACCTTTCCCGTAGACCACAAAGCAATACAGGGCCCCGGCACCCCAGCCCACAGACCCAGAGAGTGGAAGCATCTCCAAAGAAGCGACAGCAGGTCAGAGCTGGGGAGGCAGCAGGAAGAACAGGGCACGGTCAGGGCACTCACTGCAGTTCATTTCATCCGAAGCGTCCTCGCAGTCGATGAACTGGTTGCAGCGGCTTGAATTCCCAATGCAGGTCCCATCCCGGCAGCGGAACTCGGTAGCAGCACAGCTGGTTTCTGCAACAAGGGGGAAGCCCCCACAGAGGATGAGGCTGGGATGGGGACCCAGCGTGCACAGCCACCCCACTCCACGCTCACTGCAGGCGTGCATGCGCACACACTGCCCAGCACAGCCAGAACATCGATCCTGCACTCCCAGGTCTATGTCCCCTCTTGATGGAGACCTGGCTCCCTTCTGGTTCACAAACTCCACCTGCCACATCTGAACTCGTCTGCTGAGCTGGCCTTTCGCTAGCAGGCCTGGGCAGGCTCAGAGATGAGCAGAACCTCTGCAGGCAGTTCTAAAGCAAGCACAGGCTCCTACAAAGCTGCAGCTCCAAACGGATGTTGCCCTTGGGGTGCTTGTGTGCCCTTTTCTCAGGAGTGCAGAAGTGGTGAGCAGTGATGCTGCACCTTGCCTCTGCCTCGTGTTCTCCCCAGATCTCAAACCACTATTTTCACATAGCTCTGGGCGTTGCGCTGCCGTTTACGGGAGTTCTTCCTCCCAGCTATCAGGGAATGAATCTGACAAAGCGGTGCAGTGGAAGTATGCCTTAGACCTTGACTCTCCATCAAGCCCCAGCTCTGCTCTGATCCTGTCAAGCTGAAGGTAACCCTTTCCCCACGCCTCTGTCCCTGTCCCAGACAGCTGACGGAGCCCTGGCAGGGAGCCAGGCAGCCTGCTTACTGTTGCAGGGCACTTCGTCCGAGTTGTCCCCGCAGTCATCCACGCCGTTGCACCAGTAGCGGCTGGCGATGCAGCGCCCGTTCATGCAGTGCAGGTAGCCCTTCTTGCACTTGCGGCTGCCTGCGAGAGAGAAAGGATGGTGAGCACCAAGGGAGAGCCAGAGCCGGGCTTGTCAGTGACTTGGGACCTTCAGCAGAGGAGAAACTGCACAAGCGTGATTAGGAAACAGATTCCCTTGCGCTGTCCTGGCAGCATCACTGGGTTAAGCTTGGCCTTTGCCCAGCAGAGATCCTCCGGCTGCAGAGCACGGGTTGCTGTCAGAATAAGGGTGCTGTAAACCCCACCAGGATGGCTCCAGGTGTCCCCCTCTCCACCTGTCCCCCCTGCCCCCAGAAGAAAGTTCTGGAGCCCTTAAAGCCTGGCTGGTCCCAGCCTTGGGAGGGCAAAAGGGATGAAGAGCACCAAGAGGGACACGAGAGGACGCCCATCCACGGCACCCAGGAGCCCCAGCACCCTTTGCCTGGTGGAGCTGCCAGCTCGAGCAGGGTGCCTGTGCGCATGCGTGTGTACGAGCAAAGCAGCAAGAGGAGGAACCTTACTGCAGTAGGACTGCTTCTCGTCTGACTTGTCCTTGCAGTGGACCACGCCATCGCAGGTCCGGCTGAAGTCGATGCAGTCGCCGTTGCCACACTCGAACTCATCGTGCATGTTGCAGGTGGAGTTGAGAGCTGAGGAGAGTGCGAGGAGAATCAGCTCCGCCAGGAGGAGCAGGGCCCCTCTTCCTCTACCCCTTCCCATCCCACCAGCTGCCGGCTTCCACCTCCCCTCCACCTTTGCAGGTGAAATCCTCCTGCAGGACGCGCTCGCCACGGCAGGAGCAGTTGACGTGTCCTTTGGGCGTCAGCAGGCAGAGGTCCTGACAGCCACTGTTGTTCACCCTGCACGGGGACAGCTCACCTAGGAGAGACAGAGCAGTCACACTGGGGACAGCCCCAGCAGTCCCTTCCCCTTCTCCTTCCTGCTGGGGGATAGGAAAGGTGCGGGCTCCTCCCTGGGCCCTTCAAATGGGGCTATGGGGGGGATGCACGTGTTTGGGGGCAGCCAGTCTCCCCGGAGCTTGCAAGGAGGATGTTCTGGGAAAGACACACGTGGGGAAAATTCCCTCTCCAGCCTGCATTGGGCTTGGAGATAGATGTGCCTCGGGCATGAGGGTCAACAAGGGACAGTCACGGGACAGAAGGGGTGGAGATGCAGAGCTGTTTGGCAGGGGGATGAGAAGCGCAGGGGAGGGGGGCAGAGGCCTGAGGCTTCCAGGGGCAGAGGCAGCAAACAGGGGCACACAGTGGCGAGGCCAGGGGGTGGCGGGTGGGGTGTGGGGTGTCCTTACAGCTGTCGGTGTCATTGGCCACGGCGATGATGCCCATGGGCTGCTGGGGGATGTCCACGCGCAGCAGTTTCATGTCAGTGCCCACGTACTTGTTAGCTCGCTGCACAGCCCTGCGCACCCAGTCTGTCCAGAAGATGTAATCGCCATAGACAGCCAAGCCAAAGGGGTGCACGGGCTCCGATTTCAGGATCACCTGCCAGACATCAGCAAAATATGAGCACGAAGGAACCTGGCTACAGGACTGCCCTGACCGCAGCCTGTCCCCGACTGTTTGCACTGGGGGAAGCCCAATGCCCCTGTGCCACGGGAACAGCCCTGCTCCGGCACCCTTCACCCTCATCCCCAATCCCTGGCAGGTCTGGACTCACGTGGCGATGGGAGCCATCATATTCACAGCGCTCGATTTTATCCAGAGTGGCGTCAGAGAAGTAGATCTTCTCAGCCCTGTGGTCAATGGCCAGCCCATTGGGTGTCCGTATGTCCTGGTCAATGATTATGAGGACGTTGGAACCAGACAGGGTGGCACGCATGATGCTGGGGTGCTGCTCGTTCCAGTTGGTCCAGAACATCAGGCTGGAAGGGAAGGGACACAGAACACCTTTGCAAACCTCAGCTCTCTGCCACACGTTCGGCTCAACCCGCCCCTCTGCTGCCCAGGGGTTCCCAGGGGCTTTGGGATAGATGGGGACATTGTCCCCACATAGAGGAGGTAGGAGGGGGGTGAACGAGGACACGATTGCCAGCTGGACAGCGCGGGACTCCCTATACTGGGATGTGCAGGGAGGGACAGGGCCTTTCCTTCCTGTGCCTGTCCTGCAGGAGGGGTCTGGGTCCCTGGACCTGCAGGGGGGTCCTCGGGGCCACGCAGACCCTGGGGGCTGACAGACCCAGCTGGGGTGATGCCACCACTCACTTCTGGCACTCATCCAGCACGAAGGCACGGGGGTGATCGTCTCCTGACATGGTGATCACCGTCTCCCTCTCAAAAGCCCCCAGGCGGCTCTGATCCACGGTGTGGCGGGTGATGGTGGAGGTGGTGTAGCTCGTCCAGTACAGGGTGTCCCAGCCGCGGTGGTACGCCAGCCCCTCCACCGAGCCCACATCTGCAGGGGGAGAGGATGGGCAAGGGTGAGCCTCTGGCCCAGGACCGCCTCCAGCCCCTTGCTCCTGCAAGGCTCCTTCCACGCAGCCAGTGCCAACCACGATGCTCAGATGTGGCAGCCTGGACTTACTGCTTTTAATTACACCCCAAAAATCCCTGAGGCACTGGCTGCTGGTTAGCACCGCACCAGTGCAACAGCGCAGGGCAATAAAGAGGGAAGTCAGCAGGACTGGGCTGGTGGTTGGACATGCAAGTGAACCAAGGTCCCAGAAGGCTTCAGGAGACTCCTGAGCAGAGCTTTGCTACAGATCAGGTAGCTACGTCTCCTTGTCTTGGCTGAGGAACATTCACCTATGTTGGAACAAAGACTTCAGCCTGGCTTTCAAGCCAGGGCTCTACTCGTCTTGCCCACAGGGGCTGGCCTTGCTTCTGGTCTCCTTCTCCCTGCAATCCGATGCTGTGGTGCTCAGAAACTCACTCACAGTGTCTGCTCCCACTGCTAGGGACGGGAGAACTGAGGCCCAGAGGTGGCGAGATAAACTTGAACTGCACACCCATCCTTCCTCCCCATTAATGATCAACAAAAGGCTTAATGAACCGGCTACAAAAGACGGGACCTGCTCTCCTGATCTCAGTAATAAAAGCTATCTCGAGTGCCAAATGTAAATACAGTCATTAGTGAGCACATTTATAACCCTTGCTGGAGATTTTCCCTAGCGATGCAGAGCAACAGACACGGTCTTTTTAACAGCTGTAGGAGCCAATAAAACTAATCAAGTGCAAACCAAGGGCTTTGAGGTGAAGACAGGGCCAGGCTGTGGCAAGGTTTGCTCAGCCTTGATGGGTCTGTCTTGGAAGTGAAGTGCAAACATAGAGCAGATCCCAGATTTGCTGCAGTGTCTTGTTTCTAGAGCAAAGCACACCCACATGCACGCCTAAGCCTCGTGATATGCTTTCCTTGCCAGAACAAGCTCTGCAACTGCTCCTTGCATCCACGTCCTCTACCACAGAAGAGGCTGCTGCCGCTTCTAGAGGCTCCGGTAGAAAATTTCCCATCTGAACTCTTAACAACCGTCACTCAAAATGCCTCTCAGAAGCACCAAGGAACATTAACAGGAAAACAAACGCTTGGGTGAAGTAAGAGGGTGTTCAGGAGAAAGCAGAAAAGGGGTCTGAGGGCAGATGCCCTGGGACACTCACTCTCCACAATGGTCTTGCGTCCCGTGCCGTCGTCATTGATCTGCTGGATGTTGCCGAAGTGGATGTCGCTGTAGAAGATGCGGTTGCTGCCCTTGGAGCCGTAACGGTAGTCGAAGGCCAGGGCGATGACATTCTTCATGTGCTCTGCATCCTCGAAGGGCTTGATGGGCGCGTTGAGGTTGTTCTCATCCGACAGGTGGATGCTCTTGAGGATGGTGCGCTCCGAGTACAGCAGGTAGCCGTCGTAGTCCCGGCAGCTCACGCCGTCCTCAGACAGCATGCCGTGGGCGCAGGCGCACGTCCGCTGCCCCCCGCCCCGGAACAGGCAGAGCTGCTGGCAGCCCCCGTTGTTCTGGGCACAGATGTTGGTGCCTGGGCAGAAGAGAGGGGAGCTCAGAGGACTGTGAGGGAGATCCCAGAATCACAGAATGGCCTGGGTTGAAAAGGACCTTCAAGATCATCTAGTTTCAACCCCGCTGCTCTGGACAGGGTTGCCAACCACTAGAGCAGGTTGCCCAGAGCCACATCCAGCCTGGTCTTGAATGCCTCCAGGGATGGGGCATCCACAACCTCCCTGGACAACCTGTTCCAGTGCCTCACCACCCTCTGAGCAAAAAACTTCCTCCTGATATCTAAACTAAATTTCCCCTGTCTTAGTTTAAAACCATTCCCCCGTGTCCTATCACTATTAACACATACAGCCAGGTGTTCCTTGTCCTGTTTAAATGTTCCCTTCAAGTCCTGGAAGGCTGCAATGAGGTCTCCCTGGAGCCTTCTCTTCTCCAAGCTAAACAAGCCCAGTTCCCTCAACCTTTCTGCAGAGGAGAGGTGCTCCAGCCCTCTGATCATCTTAGTGGCCCTCCTCTGGACCTGTTCCAGGAGCTCCACATCCTTTTTGTGCTGGGGGCCCCAGGCCTGCACGCAGTGCTCCAGGTGGGGTCTCACAAGAGCAGAGTAGAGGGGAACAATCACTTCCCTCTCCCTGCTGCCCTTCCCCCTGTTGATGCAGCCTTCCGGGCTGCAAGCGCCCACTGCCAGCTCATGTCCAGCTTCTCCATCAGGACCCCCAAATCCTTCTCCGCAGGACTTCCCACTCCACCCAAGTTCCCACTCGGCAGCTTTGCACCTCTGCCCCTGCTCCCAGAGGAAGCAGGTGAAGAGGGCTCAGCCCACTGCATTTTTCTTCCACATGCTCCTTCTCGAGGACACAGCAGCCTGTTTGTTTCCTTCCCCCACCTCGCATCCGCCTGCTGCACCCAGCCCAGCCAGCAGCAGGGTGCTCAGCTCCCCGACCTACCCTTCTGCCTGGCCCGGTTGAAGACTTTGATGTCCTTGAGCTGCACGCCAATCCCCGTCCGCAGGGACACCGATTCAGTAGCATTGTCCTTGCTGCCTCTTTTAATGGAGCCGTTTGCATGAGTCCTAAAAAAGGAGAGAGTCGCTGAACAAGTGATGTGGGGCTCTGCTCCGAACCTGCCCCCCAGCACCCCCAGCTCCCCTTGTCTGCTTCGTGAAGCCAGCACCCGGAGCACACCCAGCACCACGGGGCCTGCCAGGAGCCGTACCTGTCACTCCAGTAAATGTAGTCCTCGAAGACAGACACCGAGAACATGTCCATGTTGTTGCTGGACAGGACGACCTCACGGTTTTCTCCCGTCTCCAGGTCAATTCGCTCAATCTTGTCGGTCCGGGCATCGCACCAGTACAGCTTCCCGTCCTGAGGAACCAGCCCAGTCAGCAACACAAGAGCACAGACCCTAAGACACGCTCCACACCTCCCACCGCACCCGGCAGAAGGCCCTAGGGTTTGGAAGACCACCCTGGACCATTTCCCTTATGCTAGAGAGGAGCCTCCAGCACCCTGGGGAGGGCAGCCAGGTCCCCCAGAGGCCCAGCTGCTGAGACCCTTCCTGCAGGCCCTGCGCAATCCTCGCCAGGCCCTGGGTCGGCCCTGGATGGCTGCCGTACCTCATAGTCGACGGATATCCCATTGGGCCAGCTGATGCTGACGTTGACCAGCACCATGCGCTCAGTCCCGTCCAGGCGGGACCGCTCGATGCGGGGGTACTGCCCCCACTCTGTCCAGAACAGGTACCTGTGGGAGGGCGACAGGGACATGACCACAGGGCCGGCCAGCAGTGGCAGCCTTGGGCAAACACCTCTCTCCCTCCCTCCTCCATGCCAGGGCCTAAACACAGTTCCCTGGTGACCAGCCAGCCTCCTGGACACCAAGGACTCACCGCCCGCACTGTGCCAGGGAAGGATCCAGCATTATGGGCTGGATGCGGCCCAGGAACCAGCCCCGCGTGCCAGGCACTTAAGGCACCGTTCTCCGTCCTTCCCCTTCCCTCTCCTCTCTCAGTGACACTGCCCAAAGCCAGAGCCATCCTGGGGAGGCTCCACTCAGGTTTTCTGAGGTGCCTGGCACCCACAAGGTCAAGGGGTACTGCTGGGAAGCAAGCTCAGCACGTTGCTGAAGGGGCAGGGAGACCTGAAGGATTTGTATCTCCTTGGTGCGGCACAAGGCAGGAGACCCATGAGTCCCGCTTCTCTGCTGCATGCAAACCCCCAAGGTGTCTCAGGAGGGGTGGCAGGGGTCCCAGCACGTGCCCAACCCTCCCCAGCAGCCCCCTCCAGGCGGCTTTGTGCAGTCCCTCACCCCTTCTCTGGGTGGACCGTGATGGCCCGCGGCTTGTCCAGCCCCTGGGAGATCACCACGTAGCGGAAGGACCCGTTCAGCCTGGCCACCTCAATGACATCGAAACCCTGGTCTGTCCAGTAGATGTTTCCTGCAGAGAGGGTCAGTGAGCACCTCGTGCCTCCCGCTCCCCCGCCGCTCCCTCCCTGCCTGCCCACCCCCCTCACCTGCGATCCAGTCCACGGCGATGCCCTCGACGCGGCCGATGCCGTTGGTGACCACGTCCTCCCGCCACGTCTGGTCCCTCTTGGCTCGGCTGATGGTGCTCAGCCCCATGTCCACCCAGTATATGGTGTCGTTCTCTGAGGGGGGCCAGGTGGGAGGGCTCCTATCAGCGACCGCCTTGGGACTGCCCAAGGACAGCACAGACCTGGGCTGAGCTGCACCCCACAGCCCCAGCATGGGGACCTGAGCCCCCCCAGGACATGCTCTGGGGCAGGTGCTTCCATACTGGTGCCTGGCGACCACCCTCCTGCCCTGTTCTCCCCTGCCCCAACCTCTCCAGCCCTTGGTTGGCCCCCACAGCAGAGCCAAGCCCTCGTGTCCCACTTTCAGATCGCACGTCACCTGCGTGGAAGTCAATCCCCACAGCCAGCGAGGTCCCCGACACAGGCACGAGGGCATCCGACTTGTCGTTGGGGTCCAGGGGAATGCCACGGATCCCCTCGTGGACCGAATACAGGAGGAAGGAGCCAACACCTGTGACAGAGACAGGGACAGTGAACGTCCCACCAACAGACACAGCCCTTCAAGGGGCAGCCACAGCTCATGGAAAACCACACGACTGCAGCACCACGGAGGAGCAAACACCCAGCAGGGCCGGTGCAAGGGCTCCACCCCGGTGCTACGGCAGCGCCTGGCATCCCCATCCCGGGCAGATGGCCCAGGACAGCAGACGGACCAGCGGAGCAGCACTGCACCAAGCACCTGCCCACGTTGCTGCAGCTCGGGCGTGCTACAAGAGCTTTGCAGCGCCCTGGTTACGCGTGATGGAGGGATGCTTGGGTCTCTGCCTGAGAGGGGACTAAGCAGGATGAACTTATGGAGGAAAAGCCTATCCTCCCCTGAGCGGGATGGGATGGTTTTCACCAACACAACAGGCAGGGGAAGGGATGGAAAATACTGCAGGAAAGAACCGAGAATGGATGTAGCCAGAAATGAGGCTCAGGACTGCTGGGCAGGAGAAGGGAAACAGCAGCAAAGCCCTTCCCGGCTTCACTCTGAACAGGGCTCTGACCCAGCGAGGTCCTGCCTAGCAGCTACTTGGAGGCTGCGAGTTCAGGAGGGGCCTGTTTAAGGGTTGCTGATCCCCACCAAAGCCTCTTTATGGGGTGCTGACCCGTTGAGGGACAGGGTTGGCACAAGTGCAGCCAGGACTCCTCCCAGAGCCGCCTCCAGCTGAGTGCTGGCAAAGGCTCTGTGCCGCATTTGGGTCAGGGCAGCGTTTGTTATGCAGTCCCTGCCCTGACCCAGATGGTGCGGCAACTTCGCCAGCCCCGTTCAAAAAAGACCAAGAACATTTTGCACACAAACAGCCTTTGAGAGGCCCTGGCAGCAAACAGGGTGCAGGGGGGGGCTCTTTCCTCCTGAAAGTGACAGTGGCAAATTGGGCAGAGATTTGGGAACTGCAGGGCAAACGCTGCAGGAAGCAACTGGGAGAAGCTGTTTGCTCCCATCGGGGCAGGGAGACTGCACCGGGGGGGGACTGCAGTGGGGCCGAGGATTGGGACTGGGCAGCCCCGCGACTTCAGTGACCCAACCCCAGCACCAACAGCAAGCATTTCATCTCCCCTTTGAGAGCTTCTGCTTCAGCTCCCACCTCGCAGCTGGTGCTGGATGAGGTGTTTTATCACCCCTCATGCAGCACACGAGCCTCAGTGCCTGTCCTGCGAGCAGTTCGGCCCTGTGGCGTGCTGGTACAGCCACAGGGGCTCTGCTCCAAGGAGGGGCACATGGACACGGGGATGGGACGGGTGTGCTCACCTTCGCAGGACTGCTGTCCACTTTTCAGACTATAGCCAGCAGTGCACATGCAGGACCGGGAGGTCTCCGAAGTGGGGAGGCAAAGCTGCGAGCAGTCGCCGTTATTCATGCTGCAGGGGTTGGTCCCAGCTGGCACAGAGAGAAGGAAGGGTAAGGGCTGGTGTGGGGCTGGGTGCAGTGGCCAGTGCTGAGACACGGGGGCTCGGAGCCTATCCCCAGCACCGTGGGCTCTCCACCAGGACCATGCGCTCACCCTGCTGGATGCTCTCGTCGTACACCTTCATGTGCATCACCAACGTGGTGCTGTTGCGCAGCACGGTCACCTCCGTCCCATCCTTCTTGTTGCAGGTGCCCATCCTCTCCGAGGCCTGGTCAGCCCACCACAGCTTGTCCCCTGGGAGGAAGGGAGGCAGGAAGATGCAGCAGCTGTCCTCGTCCCCTCCTTCCCCAGCAGAAGAGCTCTTCCCCTAGCAGGGCAGAGCCGTGACTCTACGCAGATTTACATGTGATGGCATGGAAGGAGGGGGCTGAGCCCAGCCTTTAATGGAGCTGCTGCCCCTCCGCAGCTGCTGGAGGTGGCAGCACGCAGCCTGTGCTCGGGCAGGGCCAGGAGAAAGGGCAAGGGCTTCGTGAACCACCCCATCATGCTGCCAGCTCTCACCCATGATGGCCAGCGCGGTCGCCTTGCTCAGTTGACTCTTCACAGACTCGATCACCTCCAGGTTGCTGCCATCCAGGTTGCATCTGTTGATGGTGCCGTTGCCAGAGCTGATCCAATACAGCTTGCTCTCTGGGTAGTCAATGGCCAGACCTGGAAAGCAAGGGAGCCTCAGCGTCAAAAAGACACGAAGGGACTGTGGGGGTCCGGGAGGACGATGCAGAGCAGAGGGGGTGCCTGCAGGGCAGTGAGACATCCGTACCAACGGGCCCCTTCTGGTTGGTGAAGAGCAGCGTGCGGTTGCTGCCATCCATGTTGGCCACGCTGATGTTGTCCCCATCTGTCCAGTAGAGTTTCCTACAGCAGGGAGGGAACAGTGAGCGTGCTGGGTCAAGCCCAAAGAGACGGCCCACACCTCTGTCCGCTAGGAACTCCGCTCTCCCAGCCTCCCCAACCCAGCCCCACCGGCACCCACCACCCCGGCGTGCTCGCCGGGCTCCCAGGAGCTCGGGCAGGCTGATGGCCTCGTCCCTGGTGCCGTGACTGGGACGGAGCCGGGTCACGCACACAGCCCAGCCCTGCAAAGCCTGGCACGGAGCACAGTGCTGCAACCCGTGCTCTCTCGTGCACACCCAGCCTAGCACACACACACACAGGTGCACACGTATCCACTGCCTGTTCCTCACGTCGGCTCTCCTACACACTCTTGTGTGTACTGGAGTGCAGCCCGCTCCTTCCCACACGCCGGCAGACGCACACCTCCTAAGCTGCAGCCCCATCTCCTCCTCTCACACCTCCTACACGCACTGACACACACGAAGCACAACCTGTTCTCTCCTCCGCACCATGCACGTGCGCTGTCAGGCGCGCTCACACGTGTGCCTGCACGCACACCTTGTCCTTTGACGTTCTCAGCTCAAACCCCGGGCTGCTGACGCCGCGTGCCACCACCCAGTGCTCCCCACCACCGCTATGGGATGAGACCTACCCTCTGAGGGGGTGAACCACCAGGCAGTGGGGCTTGTCCAGCCCCTGGATCACTGCGTTCTTGAAGGAGCCATCCAGGCGGGCGACGTTGATTTGCTTTTTGTTGGCATCGTAGCTGGTCCAGAAGAGGTTTCTGGAAACCCAATCCACAGAGAGGCCATGAGCGTTGGGCAGGTCTGAAAGGCAACAGGAAGGGAGACAGGTTAGTTGTGAGAATGGGGATGGGACAGTGCTCAGGACAAAGAGGAAGGCCAGTTTCATGGACCCGAAACCTCCAGAGCAGCTGCGCAGGACAGCGATCTCCAGTGCCCACCTGCCGAGACAACAGTCTCCACGCCAGTGCCGTTGATGAAGGCTCTCTTGATGGTCTGGGTGCGCACATCAGACCAGTAAATGCGCTGCTCCAGGGCATCATAGTCCACCACCGTGACGTTATCGATGTCGGGCACCGTGAAGGAGATGATGTAGTTGTAGTAGGGGTTATCAATGTCCACACCCCGGATCTCCATCTGCCGCGCGTACAGCAGGAACTTCTTAAACTCTGGAGAAAGGAGCGAGATGGGGCTGTGGTGGGACCTCAGCCTGCTCTGCACAGCTGGTCCAAAGCACTGGGATGTCCTGCTCCCACCCGGACCCCGCTGGGAGCCCCGGGCACATCCCTACCGTAGCAGGTCACGTTGTCCTTGTCCAGCTTCATGAGGTGAGGGCAGGCACAGGACAGCGTACGGTTGTAGTTGATGAGGCAGAGGTGGGAGCAGGGCCCTTTGCCCCCGTTGGCTTCACAGGGGTTAGGAGCTGCGAAAGGGACAAAAAGTCAGCGGTGTCCGTGCCACCGGGGCTGCTGCCCGCGAGGGTCTCCCCGCAGAGCTCCTTGGCCATAGCACCGCTGCCGTTCCCCTGCCAGGCCTCACCCAGGGGCTGCCGGGAGGGGTGGTACACCTGCAGGTCGAACGGCTGCGTGTTGGTCCTCTGCACCACCGTGACGTTGTGCCCCGTCCATTTGTTGGCCTTGGCCAGCGTGTTGGTGCGCCAGTCGGTCCAGTAGACCTCGCCCCCATAGAGGGTGACGGCAAAGGGGTGCGACAGGTACTCGTGTCCCCGCAGCACCTCGATGTGCCCTGTCCCATCGTACAGGGCTGAGTAGATGGCGTCTGACCTGTGCCCAGCAGAGACAGGGAGAGGGGGACAAGGCGTGAGACCTGGCAGACAGCTGGGCAAGGGCCCCCAGGCCCAGGTTTTTAATGGAACAGCCACAATCCACAGAATCTAAGCAGCCTCCTCCTCTGCTCTGCATAATGCTAAAAAGGAGGACGACCACTGAGTTACACCAGGGACTGCAGCCCCTGCAGTGCAGGAAACACAGAGCAAAGGCTGGAAAATGTCATAGACATGAGCAGACCCCACAGAGCAAAGGCTTTTGCTCCGAGCCCAGAAGCCAAATGGCAGAACAACACAGAAGCCACTGGGAAGCTGCCAGAGCCGGGAGGGATGCGGAGGGGACAGGGACACGGAGGGGACAGGGAGGGGACAGAGGCAGAGAAGCCTTTGGGAGCCAGGGCAGAGCTGAGGCGGCTGGACATGAGTGTCCTGGTCTGACCTGGCATCGATCCAGAGGATGCGCTTCTCCAGGTAGTCCACGGTGAGCCCGTTGGGCCAGCCCCCCGAGCCCGTCTCCTTGTGGATGGTGCGCCGGCCCGCACCGCTCATGGAGGCAGCCTCGATGCGGGGCAGGCTGGCGTCCCAGTCTGTCCAGAAGAGGATCCTGGGGGGGACACCGAGTGGGGACGGTCAGCGTGGGGATGTGGGAGCACCGAGCTCTGCCTCCCCAGCGAGAGGTGGGGTGAGCTGCCCAATGTCCCCTCCTGCCTTACCCATAGCGGGGGTCCAGAGCGATGGCACGAGGATGCTCGATGTCCCCAGCCAGCAGCGTGGTCCGCATGGTGCCGTCCAGCTTGGCCACCTCAATCTGGTCCAGGTTGCTCTCCACCCAGTAGATATTGCCAGCGATCCAGTCCACAGCCAGGCCCTCGGGGGTGGCCAGCCCGTACTGGATCACCACCTCGAAGCTGGTCAGCGCTGCAGGGCACAGCACCAGGAGGGCTGAGGCTGGGGGCCTCTTCCCCAACCCTCCCTCGTCCTGAGCAGGTCCCCCCTGAGCTCAACCAGGGCTGATAGTGGGGGACACAGCTGACATCTACATCTTCCCCCAGCTGGCCCTGAAGCCCCAGGGCTCAGCTCCACACCCATGGTCCATAGGCTGGGCTCTGGCTGCCCCCCCACCAGGAATCCTCACAGCACCATCAGAAAGCACGAACAGGGTGGGGGCCTGGGCTTTGTGCTGGGCTGTAATTACTGCTAGGGAAGCGTTGGGAATGCTAATTGACTCCTACATAATGAGTGGCTTTGGAGAGCAGAAAGGGATTGTTACAAGGGCTGGGGGCTCCCACAGCTGCACCACTGGGAGCCTACCCCAGAAACGCACGCCTGCTTCTCCTTCCACCCACCCGGCCCACGCAAGCACGCTGTACGCCCCCAAGGGCTACACACCCCCATTCTCGAGCAGCTTTCCCCTGTAGATCTTGTCCTCCACCACGTCAGTCCAGTACAGCGAGCTCTGGTTGAGGTGGAAGTCCAGGGCGATGGTGTTGCGCAGCCCAGGGACCAGGACACTGTAGTCACCCCGGTGCAGGTCAATGCGGCGGATCTCGTGGCGGTTGGAGAATATAATGAATGGCTTGAAGGGGTCTGGGGAGAACAGGGCAGGCTCAGAACGGGACGTGGACAAGTCAGGAACTGAGTGGGACCAACGGCCCCCACACCTGCAGGCAGAAGCTGTCCCCAGCCCCGGTGCCTGCTGTGGGACCACCCGCAGCCCCTGGCTGACCCAGCCAAAGGTGCCCCCACGCACTCCTCCCCACAGCCCTGTTCAGCCCACCACAGACCCCCAGCACAAACCAGAGCCACCACGTGCTGACCCCAGCCTTACACAGACTCTCACCCCCCTTTTCCCTCGCTTCCTCGAGCTTGGGATGATCTCCCCACGCCCCCCCTTGCTGTGCTGACCTCCCCAGGCACCACAACAGAGCTACTTTCTTGTGCCACTAACCCCTCCTATCCCCCCAGCTCCTGGGTGAGCGCTGCACGAACAAGGCCAGCAAGGGCACACATAAATCCCCTACTTAAAATCCCCTGGGCACACAGCCAGAGCTGCACAGATCCCCCAGGACCAGCCCCGCGTGAGCAGGGGTGGGGGGGACAAGTCTGTGAGCCCCTGCAGCCCGCCTCTCCCTGATCCCACCAGCACCCACCGAGGCTGCGGCAGCTCTCGCCGTCAGGCTCCAGCATCCAGCCCTCGTAGCAGGAGCACTTGACATTGTACTTGTCCTGCTCGCACTTCTGGCTGCACTTGAGGTGCTTGGCGCAGTAACTCTGGATCTGGCAGGTCTTGTTGTCTGCGCCCAGCTCCATCCCCAGGGGACAGGAGCACACGATGCCCTCGCCAGGGGCCACGGTGCAGTTGTGGCTGCAGCCACCGTTGTTCAAGGAGCACTGGTCTGTGGGGAGAGGACACGGTTGTCAGGTCCTTGTCCCCACTCCCAGCTGGGGAAGCCCCCACATCCCGGCCCCAGCTCACCGCAGAGCTCGCCCTCGTCGGAGCCATCTCCGCAGTCGTCGGACCCGTCGCAGAGCTTCTCGGGGGGCAGGCAGATGGAGGTGTTGTTGGCACAGGTGTGCGAGGGAGGTTTGCACACCAGCGACTCGCAGTTCTCCTCGTCCGAGTTGTCCTCACAGTCGCTGTCCCCATCACACACCCAGGCCTTGCTGATGCAGCGGGCTGGCAAAGCAAGAAAAGGAATGATCAGACATGGGGGAGGCAGCATTTCAAGGTGCCCACAGTCCCCACGGTTGGCACCACTCCCTGTCCTCAGTGTCACCAAGCCCAGAGGTAGCCCCAGCCCCTGCTGCGGTCAGCAGAAGCTCTGCAGTTGCTCTCTCACCTGAATCCTTGCAGCCAAATTTTACGTTGGGGTCGCAGACGTGGGTGACCCCCTCGCAGTTCTTCTCGTCGCTGGAGTCCATGCAGTCCGTGTCGCCATCGCAGCGCCAGCGCATGGGGATGCAGAGCCCGTCCAGCCGGCACTGGAACTCGTCGGTGTGGCAGCCCCCAGGCGGGCGCGTGGCTGGTGGGAGGCGATGCCCCAATCACTGCCTTCGCCCAGAGGAATTGGGAACCAGGAGGGCTTGGGGGGCAGGAGCGGGGCCAACCACTTGGCAGCAATGGGGGCACCCAGGGGTGCGGGAGGGGTATGTGGGCACCCAGCGGGGGGCAGAAGCTGCAGGGTTCCCTACTGGGGAGCAGGGGGCTGTGCCCAGGGCTCTCCAGGCACAAGGACAGCAGAGCCGGTGCCGTGGGACATCTTTCCCCACCTCCCCTTTCCCCGGGTACAGCCTGGAAAGGGGCAGCCCTGCCTGCATCCACCAAAGCAGGGACACGGGGCCGCAGCAGGCCAACAGCAAAGGTGCAGCCCAGCCCCATCGTGGCCCGGGGGGCTCACCCTGGTTGGTGCAGTTGGCATGAGTTTCATCACTGTAGTCCCCACAGTCGTTGTCCCCGTCGCACGTCCAGTGCACGGGGATGCAGCGCCCACTGTTGCACTTGAACTGGTTGCTGGAGCAGGAGTGGCTGCAGCCTGCCTCGTCGCTGTTGTCCCCGCAGTCGTTGTCTGCAGAGAGAAGGGAGGGGAAGGGGGCTCAGCGAGCACCCGGACCCCCGGGGGAGGGCTGGCGGAGGCACAGCGAGGGGAGAAAGGCAGAGACCCCCGCTAGAGGAGGCGGCTGGGGGAAGCGGGGAACAGCAGGGCTCAGACAGAGCACGCCGACAGACAGACAGACAGACAGACAGACGCAGGGCGATGGGCAGAACCTTCCGGCACTGGTTGCAGGATCTGAATGGAGAGCCCCCGGCGCCCGCCCGTCCTCCAGCCACCCCCTGGCCCCCCCCCAACATGCTCACCAGGCGCAGCCACAGCACCAGCAGCTCACAAAGAAAATGAAACACAGAAACTGCATAGATCAGCCATGTACCTGGGGAGGCTGGGAGGGAACCCAGCGCCAACGGGGGCCGCTCCGCTCCGGAGTGGGGAGCGGAGCTTGGGGGCAGTGTGGGGAGTGGAGCACCCCCATACGGGGTGCACCCGTGGGGAAACGGGGCTGGTATGGCCAATTGTGGGGTGTCAGCTTGCCTGCAAGGAATCCCAGCTGAGGATGGGAGATTTATCCTGACACTGCTGTCACACTGGTAATGTGGCCCCGATGCCCTGCCCTGCACCCCCTGGGCTGCCAGGGCCACCAGAGCGGGGGCATGGGCTGGCCCAGCTTGTTGGAAGTACTGGGGGGCTCTGGAAGTACCAGGGGGCTCTGCTTTGTGGCAGATGCCCACCTGAGCTCAGCAGAGGGTCTTTGCCTCCCCCTGGACAGGGTGCTCAGCCCGTGCTGCCCCACGTGGGGACGATGGCCCCGGGGGCTGCATTGTGGCTTTGCCAGGCAGCCCAGCTCCTGCAGCTCCAGACCCTGACCTCTCCGGGCTCCCTCTAGCAGGAGTTCCCAACCCACTGAGCGGGGTGAGCCGGGAGGCACCCTGCCCACCATCCACTTTCCCTCTCCTGCTGCTGGAGTGCAAGGGCCGCTGCCACCGTCTGCAGAAGCAGCCCCAGGGGGCTGGCAGCACTCCGGAGGGGGCAGGTTTGGGGGGCTGCATGGGACCAGGTTGGGGTCTGGTGCATGTTGATCTATGCACTAACCGGTAGGCTTTGGACAGTTCTTTTCGTCAGAGCCATCCCCACAATCTTTTTCTGAAACACAGAACCAACCAAGACAGGAGAGTGGGCACAATGACAAACAAAACAACACAACACAGCACACGCACAGAGAGCAGCACAGAGACGCCAGACGGGAACACCGACACGGAAAGGGACACACAGACGCTGCGCAGGCACGCCGGGCTGCTGGCGAGGGCAGATCAGAAGCAGCAGAGGGTGCAGGGGGCCTGCGGGCAGCCCCCTTGTCACTGCAGCTCCTGCCCTGTGGGTGCATGGCACCTAGCCGAGGCCGGCTCAGCTCTGCTGCCCAGCGGTGCTCCGTGCCAAGGCCGTCGCTTTTGCAAGCTGCTGACTGCAAGCACTTGTGGATTCCGGGAAACCTGTGGCCCCTTCATGGGGGTGGCTGACCCGGGGGACGAGGCCACCTGCTCATGAGGACCCAGGGAGAGGCTTGCTCGCATCCTGCAGCTCCCCGCTAACCCCCTGCACACCAGTAGTGCACTCTGCAGTTCTAAACATGCCTCTCTGAAGCCGCTAATTAAGCCTAACAATGCAGAGCTGTTCGGAAGATCAAACTAAACCTGTGGGGAAGGAGGGCGGCCTTGGGGCAAACCCTTTCTCCTAGCCCTGGCCCCAGAAGCAAGGGCAGACCTGAGCTTCCTGGGAGACCTCTTGTGCCTTCCTGGGGCTGTGGGACCCGGCTCAGCCCTGCCGCCAGCACAGGCCTGGAGCAGCGGGGCACAGAGTTTAGGGCACCCCACAAAGAGTGCCAAAGCCTGCTGAAGTGATCCCTGCCAGGCTGCTCCTGCAACACCCGTTCCCCCAGTAGCAGCCAAGGAGATGCGGGTGCTGGTGCTGCGGGACACACTCACAGCTGCAGCTAACACCTCCTCCCTCCGCAGCCAGGGCTCTGGTGGGTAGCAGCAGGCTGGGGAGCTGCCCCTGCAGTCAGAGGCTAGCCGAACAGAGCCACAGCCAGGCTGGCACCCCTGCGTCTGATCTTGCCCCTTTCCCAGCTCAGGTGCCCGGTCCTTACCATTGTCACAGCGCCAGTTGATGTTTATGCAGCGCCCGTTGTTGCAGGTGAACTGCGTCAAGGGGAAGCAGGTCGGGTAGGCTGCGGAGGAGGGAGAGGCAGGATGAGCGTGATCAGACGCCCTTGCTCGCACCCAGCCCTGTGGCCTTCTCAGAGGGACCTGTGCTTCCTCCCCCAGCTCACCACACGAAGCAGACTCATCGGAGCGGTCCCCGCAGTCATCGTCCAGGTCACAAGTCCAGGAGATGGGAATGCAGCGCCCGCTGGCACAGGAGAACTGGTTGGGAGAGCAGGTCCGAGCTGGTGCAGGGCGAGATGGACAGAGCTATAACAGCTGGCAGTGCCTTGGGGTGCTGGGCGAAAGGTGGGGAACAAACTCCAGAGGGTCTCCCGCAAGGCACAGCCGCCAAACCCTCTGCAAGGTGGGCAGCAGAGACCCCCGCACGTGGCCCTAAAACCCCAGCCCCACTGTGCAAGGGGAACAGCAAAGGCTTGGCTCTCCCCCTGCTCCTTGAGGATCTGCCAGGCTCCTCACCCGAGCAGGTGGAGTTGGACTCGTCCTCGTTGTTCCCACAGTCGTTGTCACCGTCGCAGAGCCAGCGGTTGGGGATGCAGCGGTTGTTCTTGCACTTGAAGCGGTCCGAGGGGCACGTGTGCTGGTCTGCGAGGGAGACACGTGCTCAGGACCTGCCCTGCTCCCTCCCAGCCCCGCTCCTCCTCCACGTCTTGTGGAGGATAAAATCTGAGACAGACTGCGCTCTCCCACCACGCAGGAGGCGGCTACGCACGGCAGAGCTCGGGGGCTTCATCGCTGTTGTCCAGGCAGTCGTTGTCCCCATCGCATTTCCAGCGCTCCTGGATGCAGCGGTTGTTCTTGCAGGCAAATTCCCCGGGCTGGCACTGCGGAGGGGGGATGTAGGATGGGTTGGCTGGAAGGGAAAAGCAAAGGGGGAGAGGATTTTAATCAAGTGACTGGCTGAAGTGTAGGGGGACGGGGCAGTGGGGACAGTCCTGCATCCCCATGCTGCCTACGTGACTGCCCCACAGCCCCAGGAGCTTCCAGAAACACTTGTGCCCACGAGCACTGGCCCCAGAGCACCCAACAACAGGACACAGCCCGATGGAGGGGGACAACCCTGGGTGAGCCTGCAGGCACGGGCGTGCTGTTAGCAGAGCTTCTCCCTGCTCACTTGAGCTGGCAAAGCCCAGCCCAGGCTCCCCGTCGTGAGCCTGGCTCTGCTCCAAGCTCGCAGCAGAGCAAACCCACCCAACAGACACCACTGCCCGACCTCTGCGCAGCAATCCCCACACCTGGGGCTTCCACCTGCTTCCCCGGGGAGGCTGCTGTCCTAGGGCCATGCTACAAGAGAAGGACCACGACCAGGTAGCACCACTCGCCCGCAGGCTCCTCCTGAGCCACCTTCTCGATCCAGCCCCCACCGCACGGAGCTGCAAACCCCGCATCCCCCCGTCCACCCCTCCGGGAAGGGGGTGCCCCAGCAGGAGCCAGGCCCTCGGGCAGCCCTACCCTGGCAGGTGACAGAGTCCACTCCCAGGATCTGGTCCTCGGCACAGGCACACTGACGGCCCCGGGGGGTGGCCAGGCACAAGCTGCTGCAGCCTCCGTTGTTGACGCGGCACTTGTTGGAGCCCACTGCGGAGGCAAGGCTGGGGTGAGCAGCAGCCTGGGCCAGCAGAAAGGGACTTCATTCAGGTGACTCTGCTGACCCAGATCCCCAGGACCCACCCCCCACGGCTGGAACCCAGCTGGACCCCCCAATTCATCTGGCCACACTGGGGACCCTCACGGGATGCAAAGCCTGGCTGAGCCAGACAGGAGGCCTGGGAGGGAGGGAGGGAAGAAAGAGAGGAAAGGAGGGAAGGGCATGAGAAGAGCAATCACTGTGTTTAAAGAAAGGCAGGGTGCCGGGGACGTGACCATGAGGAAGCAAAAGGAGGTGGGAGGCAATTTGGATGGGGCACTTCCTCAGGCCCTGTTCCAGTCCCATTCCTCTTCCAGACCCCTCGTTCACTGCAGGGCCCCCCGGAGCCAGGCAGAGGCGGCTCCAGCACCTTGCTGCTGCTGCGCATCGTACATCCGGATCTCAAAGATGGGTGGGCGCTCGTTCCGGAGCAGGCTGACCACTTTGGAGGCCTGGTCCAGCCGGTAGATGCTGCCGCTGCGGTACTCGGTCCAGAAGAGGAAGCTGCTGTAGTGGCACAGCCCGAAGGCATGGTTCAGCTCAGGTCCCTCATACACGATCTGCAGTGCAGGGAGGCAGAGGCTTGTCGTCAGCTGGGAGGGTGCTCGGGGCAGCCCCGCAGGGTGGGACAGAAGGGACGGGGTAGAGAAAGGGCAGAGGAGGGGACAGACAGCAGGCGAACACGGCTGAATGCAGCCAGCCTCCTGCTGAGCAGACCTGCAGCAAACACAGCCAGATGCAGCAGGACTGCCCGCATCCCCTGCCCCGAGGAAATTAGCGACCAAGAGCCTGTGGGGCCTCCACTTGCCTTCCGCTCCGTGCCATTGAGGTAGACCATCTCGATGCGGTCGTAGAAAGCATCCACCCAGTAGAGGATCTTGGCTGGGATGTCCAGGCTGAGCCCGTTGGGCCACAGGACGGTCTTGGAGGTGATGAAGATGTTGCGGTTAGAACCGTCCATCCAGGCTCGCTCGATCTTGCCCCTCTTGCTGTCCTTGGGATCCTCCTCCCAGTCTGTCCAGTACATCCACCTGCAACAGATGCTAAGCTGTCACCGATGCCAAAGACCTTCCCCATGCTTACAGCCACACAGACCCCAGCCCAACGCAGCAGCTCAGTGGCCTCCCACCCACAGCAATGCTGCTGCTACTGCCAGGGCACCAGAGGAGACCCAGTTGTGAAAGAGATGGCAGGAGAAGGGATGGGAGATGGGGAAAAAGGAATGGGGCAGCTGGGAGAGGTGGGTAAGCAGGAAAGTTCCTGGTCCCCTGCGGCCAGAGGAGCCTCTGGGCTGGAGGAGCTGTTGCCATCGCTGCTCCAGGAGCTCCTGCCCTGCGTGGCCCCGTTGGCACAGCTTGGGAGCAACCACAAGCGCCCGTGGGCTCAGGGACACACCGCGAGTGTGCAGAGCTGCAGATCCAGGGGGGTCCTCCCCGCCATGGCCATGTGCCCCCCTCGAGCCCTGCCTGCCCACGCACCCATTGAGGGGGTCCACCACGATCGCTCGGGGGTGCGTCATCTTCCCCTCTATCAGCGTCTTCCGCGTCTGGGCGGCTTTCTCCAGCCGAGCCACGCTGATGGTCTTCTTGGGGCCATCATCAGTCCAGTACAGGTTGTTCCCCATCCAGTCCACAGCGATCCCTTCCACATTGTGGATACCTTTGGGGAAAAGCAGGAGCATGAGTTAGGCAACAGCAGGAAGACGAGGAGTGGAAGCGATGGCCCCATAAAATGAACGGTGCACTCATCACCGCCCGACTCCAGCTCAGACCAACAGGGGACAACACAGCCCCCTGCCCAGGGCACGCAGCTCCTCCAGAGGTGCTGGAGCCAAGGGAACCGGGCTGAGGAAAGATGAATTCAGGAGCATCCTCGGTCTGTTTGCCAAAAAAGGAATTCATTGGGCAAAGTGGGAGAGATCAGCCACCTCGTATCCCCAGGAACCTGGGCTGAGGATCCCCGACCCCTTCCTCATCTTTGCCTTGGAAGGGGTGAGGGTGGGTCTGGGGGCAGGGGATGTCTGTGCCTGGCACGAGCCACAGCCCAAGAGTCCCTCACATGCTGCTGCTGGAGCCCATGCTCTCAATATCAGCCTGCAGACAAACCCAAACAGCTCCAAACCTTAGTTTTAAGGCTCAAATACGCAAGGGAGCAGACAAAAGCACTGCCATTGTGTGAGAAGACGCACTAATGGCAGCTGCTGCCAGCTCCCAGAGCCTGGCCACACACCGGTGAGGGCGCAGGCTGTGCCCCTCGGCCACGCACCGTCCTTCAGGATGGTTTCTCGCTCCGTGCCATCGATCTTCTGGCGCCCGATGAGGTAGCTGGTGGTGTCAGCGAAATAGATGAAACCAGTCTCAGCGTGGAAGTCCAGTGCTCGGGGGTTCATGAGGTTCTCGATGGGGATCATGTGCTCATCCGGCACCTTGGCCCCCATGTCCATCCCGCGGATGATGCCGGGACGCCCCTTCCCGTACACCAGGAACAACTCGTGCTCGGGCTCTGCAGAGAGAAGGGGGCAGCACCATCACCACCAGCCCGACCTGGCAGGGCAGGGGCGAGCAGCCAGGGGGGAAGGAATCAAAAAGCTCTGCTCGCTCTGGACCCTCCGTGCCCCCTGCCCAGCCCCCTGTCCTCCCCCAGGCAGCACAGGGCAGCCTCTTGCCCTCCTCTCCCCCTTCCTTTGCGGCTCTCCGGCGCAGGGCAGGACTCACTTTTGCAGGACTTCCCGTCACTTCCCAGGCTGAACCCGGAGCGGCACCGGCAGGTGCGAGTCTTGTGGCTGTTCCCCAGCAGGCAGATATCCGAGCAGCCCCCCGGCTTGCCGAATTGGTCCGGCTCACAGGCATGGCTCCTCACTACATGGAGAGAGAGCAGCGGATGGGTTCAGGGGTGCATTTACCATCTCTGGAGACCATCGAAGGAACACTAGGACAGCCTTGTCCTTGTCTGGTGGCTCTGGGCTTGGGGAGCCCCCTTGCAGCCAGGAGCTGAGCACAGGGCAGAGATGGGAAGGGGCCTGCCCCAGAATCTGGATCAGGGAGGAGCAGAAAGCAGCACCCCGTGTCCCAGCACACTGCTGTAACTGCTGGGCCACACTGCCTCTGTGCTGCCCCTGCAAGCAGCGAGCCCTCCAGCTGCATGGGCTGCTGGTGGGACACGTCCCCGTGGGGCCCCAGGGCCAGGGACAGCACGCGCCTGGCCCAGAACCTCCCAAAGCACACCCGTTCCCCGTGCAGAAATCTCCTGATTAGTTTTATATTCTGGAAAATGCCAAGCAGGCTGCAGACACTAAGAGGGTTTTAAACATGTAAATTGATTTAACTACAGGAAGGTGCTGGGGGTGGAGCAGACAAATGGGGAAGGATGTGAGCAGGGGAGGGGGTGATGTCTGCGGCACCAAAGCCTTTTAACTCTCCTGCAATCTCCTGGTGTCCAGGAGCACAGTGCCCCGTCAAAGGGTGAATGCACCCGCGGGGACAGAAAGCACGCAGCACTGGAGAAGGCAGCCATTAATATTTCAAGATGCTGCATCTGCTCCCATTTCCCTTTGCTCTCTAGCGCGACGTGATCGATCAATCACACCGCGCCGCCCGGCCGGCCCTTGGGGACAGCTCTCATTTCTAGCTCGGGGAGGAAACGATGGTGGCGGGGGACACCCCAGGGCGGGAGGCAGCCCAGAGGCACTCGGCCCAGCGCTGCTGCCTGCAGAGCAGGAGCCCCAGGCTCTGCCCTCGCCCAGGAGGTTGCTGCAGGCAGCAGCTTCGCACGTCTCCGCAGACCACGGCCGTGCCCAGCAGCCGCTGCCTCCACCCCTGCGGAGCTGCTGACTGTGAGCTCCCTGTCCCCATCCTGGTGCGCCGCAGCCTGCCCAGCGCTCTGCCCATGCAGGCAGCTCCAGCAGCCTCCCCAGCAGTGCCGGAGCCCAGCCCAGCCTGCAGGGCTGATGCAGCCCCTGAGCCCGGGTTCCCAGGAAGGTGCAAGCCTGGAGGAAGAGCCGCCCCGCCAACCTGTGCGGCAAGGAAATGCGGTCAAGTGAACGAGGCACAAGTGGGAGCGCAGCTCCCGGGCTCCCCTCAGATGTGGGAAGGGGACGGGCTTACAGCGGGTTGCGAGCCAGGACACCTGCTCTGTGGCAAGGCTTTGCTCCTGGAGAGGGCAGCAGGAAGAGCGGGGGCTGCTCCGAGCCAGCCCCTCTCCACCCTGCTGTCTCCCCTAGGCAGCGAGGCGTGGGCTGCTCACAGAGCAGCAGCACCCATAAGGGCCAGGTGTGTCCAAGGTTCACAGCTGGGGATTTTGATCCAGCATGGGCATGGGAGCTGGGCATCAAGCTAACCGGGCGCAGCAGAAGTGAGTCTCTAGCTTGGGGAAGTGAATCTGTCCCATCGGAAATTCAGGAGGTGCAGCTTGTCCCCAGAACCCCAGAACCCCCCCACAGCCTCACACCAGCCCCCAGCACAGCAGCTACACACAGAGGCAGCGCTGTGCCATGGGAAACTGCCCCAACACAGCCACCACTGACACCTGAACACCCCTTCTGCCCAGGGAGAGGGATGGTGACCCCACTTGTTGTACCAGACAGGCCACGGCTCAACCAGGGGCCTCTGCATCCCATTCCTCCCCTTTTGGTGCCTTTCAGGGTCCAAGAAGCTGCTTTTCCCAGGTCGGGGCTCTCACCTGTGGGCTGCCGCCGCTGGTGGTAGATGTGCAGTGCTCCTCCCTTGTCCACCCTCGTCACCACCTGGTACTCGGTGCTGTTGAAGCGGTTGACCCGGATGACGCTGGTTTTCTGCTGGGCGTTGGCGTTGTCCGAGTTGGTGGCATAGAGGTAGTTCTCAAAGACCGTCAGCCCATAGAGGTGTTCGATCTGGAAGGCACCATTCAGACACCCATGAGGAATTTAGGAGACGCAAGAACCTGGCTCCGAGGTATTTGAAGTCCCTGAATTCCTGCCCTATGGCTCTCACTCCCCGCCGCCTTTAGGGCAGGGGATGGGGCTTGGCAGTCAGGTAGTGCAGGACCTGCTGCTCACGGCTTTTATTTGCTGAAACGAGCAGGCAAAGCTCACGAACCACTGCTCCCCGCAGGCTAAGCTCAGGTGTCCCTCCAGCACACTGCAGTAAAGCCCTCAGTCCCGAGCTGCCTCTGGCCCCACTCACCAGGATGCCCTGGATGATGGTATGTCTGTTCTTGCCTTCGTAGTCCACCACCTCGATGTAGTCCAGGTAGGCGTCAGCCCAGTACACGAGCCGGTTCACCAAGTCCAAGGTGATGCCGTGGGGGAAGACGATCTTGCTGTCCACCAGCTTGGTGCGGTTCTGCCCGTCCATGTCGCAGCGCTCCACCTTGGGGATCTGCCCGTAGTCCGTGAAGAACACCTTGCTGCGTGAGGAAGGCAGAGAGGGGAGCTCAGAGCCTGGATGCCACCTCCAGTCCAGAAAAAGAGAGGATGCAGACAGCACGTGTCCACACTTGCAGACGTGGGCTTGCATTTGAACACAGGTTTGCACGCTCACGGGACCATGCACACAGGCTCCCAGCCATCCACACGTGCAAGCTCGCCTCCCAAAGCACGCGTGCTATCCACAGCTGCACCTTTGTGTTCATGCAGGCACATTCGGGCACAGGCAAGCACTGGGGCAATGCGGGCGAGCCTGTGCCTGGCTCAGCAAACACCGAGCACCCCTCACATGGCTGCTGCCAACAGCTGCCAGGCGTGGCAGCCCTGGGAGCTCCGAGGAGCTGCAGCAACCCGGGCAGAGATCCTGAGACAGGCAGCCGGTGCTTGAACTGAGACCTGCTGGTGTCACCAGGATGAAGTCCAGGGCCCTCCACCAGCTGACGTGTTAAAACACAACCCAGCTCATCTACTTGGGCGTCGTGCACCCGAGAGCTGCATTTCAGCAGCTGCCATGCACACCCTGAGCCTCTCCGGTGATTCGGCATCGCAGCCTCCCCACGCAGATTTTGCAAAGGCAGCTGTGAGAGTGATGCTCCCTGACTGCAGCACCCCGCATAAAGAGACCCAAGGGAGCTGCTCAGTCCAGGCAAGCATCTGACACAGCTCGGTTCCCGAAAGCCAGGAACAGCTGGGATCACTCAGCCACGAGCTGGAAGTGGTGGCTCATCCTGAGCGTGGCCACCAGGCACATCCCTACCGGGGGCGTCCTGTTGGAGGGATCGCTGCCAAGCCCGCTGCCCTGGGCAGGTGGAGCAGAGGTGCCCTGCAGAGGGGCTTCCAGACGCAGGCATGGTGACAGGAGATGCCAGCAGCCCCAGAGGCAAGGACAACACGCTTGCTCACCAAGGACAGTTAATTACAAGATTCAGGTTAGATGCTGACATCCCCCAGTGCTGCACTGGTCCAGCACTGTCCCCTGTGCAGTGTCAGCCGAGCAGACAGGCTTGGGCTGCTCTGAGCCCTTCTAAGGACTAAACCCTCTCCAAATCTAGCTGCTACTAGCGGGCTGCTTAAAGCTGCTGTCACAGCCATCCTACAGCACACGGCCCTGATCTCAGCCAAGGGAGAGAAAATGCTGAATTCAGGCAGAGCTAAAGCCCAGAGGGACCCTCATGGGGGTGAGCTGCTTCTTCAGCAGCATCCCTGCTGCCCACCGGACGGCTTGGGAGCTCGTCCCCCCCAGCTTGCTCCACCTCTGCAGGGCTGCAGCAACACCGACCCTCCCAGCCGGCAAGCAGCTCTTACCCCATGGCTGGGTCTAGCGCTATCCCTTTGGGGTTGTACAGCTCCAGGTCCAGCAGTGTGACACAGGTGACTCCGTTCTTGTTGCAGACAAAGATCCTGTCGTCGATGTCATCCACAAAGTAGAAGTTGCCCGTGAGCCAGTCGATAGCCATCTGCTCCACATCTGGGCCACGGGAGAAGAGAGGCAAAGAGAGGTTAGGGACACAGGGAGGGAGAAGAAGCCCAGGGAAGAGCCCTGGCGGGCTCCCTGATCACCTCCCAGCCCAGCAGGCATCTCAAGCATGGATATAGCTGAGGAGCGAGCACACGTGAGGCACGAAGAAGCTGTGAGCACACCAGGGTCCTGGCTCTGCTCCCCCTGCATGGCAGCAGCAGAGCCGAGAGCAGCCCCCTCGGGCTCGCTGTTGCCCAGGCTGTGCCCACTGGCCCAGGCTGCACCTGGTAGGGGAAGGGTCTGCTCCACCGTGAAGTCTTGGATCAGTGCGGCAACCTGTCCCCTCTGGCACCCGCTGTCCCTCCTGGGGACCTGCCACCACGGGGCAGCACTGCTGCTGCCAGCGTCCACACCAGCAGCGATGCAGCACGCGGCTGCACGGGGATCCCTGCAGGGATGCTGGCCGGGCAGCAGGGAAAGGTCCTCCTGAGGATGAAGGCAGCAGAAGCAACCAGCACAGCAGGAAGAAGAGCACAAACTGCAGCGTCAAGACCAAGAGCAGCAGCAGGCAAGGCCCTGCTCAGGTGAGGAGCAGGCAGCGGTAATCCAGCATTGCAAAGTCGCCCCAAGCCCTGGAGCAGGTGAGCGATGGCATTTGGCACACCGAGTTTAAGTATTTAATTAAACCAGCAAAAGCCTGTTAAATCGGATAAACCTGATGCACCCAAATTCTTTGCCTGTAAGCAGGGTGCTGCTGCGCGCTGCTCGGCTCCCCTTCCCTGCTGGCCCTGGCCCACAGACAGAGCGAGAGCCACAGCTCCCGGGTACTCTGGGGAAAGTGGGGGCTTTGTCCCCCAGTGCTTTTGGCTGGAGAGGACCCCAGGGCCACTCTCCCCGACCAGCGACACCGTGCTGCTGGCCCTGGCCACCTGCAAGGCAGAGCAGGGCCAGGGCTGAGGTGTCCGCGGCCCCGCGCCGCGACTGCCCCGCGGCGCTGGGACCCAGACAGCCCCAGAGGAGCAGGGCCAGACACTGCTGAATTATTAACTAGTGCAGAAGCTCCAGAGCGCAGAGGGAGGGAAAACATGAATCAAGCCAGGACGTTTTGCAATGCCCCCGACTCCCCCTGCTTGCACGATTCAGCCTGATTACATCAAGCCCTTCCCTGCTTTAGCACCACGAGGCGCTGCCCAGCTGCTGACGAGCGCCGAGCTCATGAACACCCAGTGGTTTTGTGGGTGCCCTGTCAACCCCAACCCCAAGCCCTGAGCTACCCGGGCCAGCTCCCATTGCTGCACACCCCATTCAGCTCTTCAGGCCGAGCCCTGGCCCTGGGGACAGGGATGTCTCTCTGGCAATCACGCACCCCGGGGCCAGGGCTGTGCACTGATGACCGAGCGGAAAGGCGGAGGCTCGCCGTGTCCCGCCGCTATCACCCAGCCTGATTTATCTCATAAAAATAAGTGGAAACAGTCAGAGCTCAGGAATTAGCACCGAAACAGCTACGCCAAAGGCACGCGGAGAGCCCAATGTGCAGCGAGCGATGAGTGGGGCTGGGGTGGAGGTGATGCCCCCCGGGGCCACAGGGAGCCCAGGGCAGCAGGAGCCGCTGCCCCAAGGGCTGGAGCTGGGCTGGGGACATGGTGCAGGGTGGGCAAGGGCTGCATTCTGCCCCCCCCAGGTGCTGGGGCCCCCCTCGTCTTCCCCACACCAACCGGCCCCCTCCTCCTCCACCCCCGGCCCTGATTCACCGGCCTCTGATGAGAGGAGGGGGCGGCAGCAACACGCACGCAGCGCTGCCAGGGCCAGGAACGTTTCACCGACGGGACTCGCAAAAATTCCCCAAAAATCAGCTGCTGGCTGGAGCTCGCGCAGAGCTGAGTCAGAGTCACAGGACAGCCGGGGGGGGGGCGGTGAGGACCCCGTGGGACGGCGCAGTCCTGGCCCCAGTCCCGGCACCTGCGGGCGCCCGGCCCGGCCCACCAGAAGCCCTCTTCCCTCAGGTTCTGCCATGGGCTGGCTTCATGGGCCGTTCGATGGCAAATCCTTCCAAAATGGGGATTTGGCCTCTCCTCGCCACCCTCCTCCCCCCCCCCCCGGGCCAGGAGCTGCCGTCTGGCAGAACCCAGCGCACTCAGACCCCGTTTTTGTTCTCCCTCCAGAACGGGGCCGCTGCCACCTCACTGAGCGCTCCCAGCCGAGCTCGAGCTCGTCTCCAGCTCCTCCAGCTGGGAGGAAGCTCACGAGCGTGGCATCCAAAGGCCGAACACAACTCGGGAACACGTCCAGAACCAGCTGCAGACTGCAAACCGCTCGTTCCTCAGGGCCCGCAGCCCCTTTCACGTTCCCGGGACACTCTGGCAATGCCCGTCCCCAGCACGGCTGCCACCCTGGGGACCAAGGGGACACCGGGAGCAGCAATGCCTGGCTCCAGCACAGTGCTGCCAGCCTGGCTGGGGGGGTGTGGGGGGGTTCTTGCTCAGCTCCCAGCCTGGCCCCTGCTTGGAGCTGGGCATCGCTGGGGCGGGCAGCGGGGCCGGGCCGTGGGCTCGGAGCTGGAGGTGACGCAAGCACTTGCTCTTCTCCCAGGCTGTATTTTTGCAGCTGGAAAGCATTACGCTCCTCAAAGGCTTTTGTTTTTCAAATTGCTCCCTCTCCCTGCTCTCTATCCCTCCCTCCCTCCCTCCCCCCCCCCTTTTGCAGGAATCAGTTGTTGCTATTATTATTATTATTATTATCCTCATCATCATTTCTTTCTTGTAGCCTCAGATAAACCTGGTTTTCCTCTTGAACTTTCAGTGGAAGTGAATTTAGCAAATGTCAATTTTTACCCCCCAGCGTTAACGTGCAGAGAGCGCTCCCCAGTTCACTACAGCTTGGGGAGGCGGGGGGGCTGAGAAGGTCGGGGCTTTCTCCTCACCCCCGCCATCCCCTGCCAGACAGGGGGGACCAGGAGCTGCCCCAGCCAAAGCCCTCTCAGTGACCCAGCTCAGGGACCACAGGAGGAACAAGGTGGGGGCAGCCCCCCCGTCCCCTCCTGCCTGCAGCTCCCAGTGGCAGAGGGATGCTGCCTACGAGGGCATCTCCCGGCCCCCGGCCGAGCCTCCGGTCCCCCTCCTTGCTCAATCGGCGCTGGGTGTTGCAAACAATTGCAACATGCAAAAATCATTTGCTAAGATTTATTTATTTGCTAGCGTTTGAAAAGGAGCTTGGGGGACAGAGAAGAAGGGACGTGAACTTTAAAGGCTTTTCCTGGAAGAAGCTAACTAACCTCATTAGGGCCGGATCACTGCGGCCCATGCCAGCTGGCCCCACTCAGAAGCGCTGGCCCCAAATGCGGCTGGTGCGGGGCCGGATGCCGGAGGGGACTCTGCCCGCTGGGTTCTTTTTAGGGAGGGGGCACGGAGAGGGAGGACAGAGGGAAGGCAGCCCCAAGAAGTTCGTCAGCGGCACATTGCTCAACGATGGTGGGCTGGCAACTTCAGCAAGCTCCAAAACCAACCCTGCGCAGATGTTTCCTGGTTTCACGCTGACCCTGACCAAGCACTTGCTGAAGTCCCTGCCACAAAATAATCTGCGTGGCACTGGGCTCAGATTTGACTTCTTTTCCTTCCCATGGTCAGTGGAAGAAGAAAGCTGAAGCAACCTCTGCAGCCATCACGGCACGGGGGTACGTGAGGCTGAAGGGCAACGCTGCTCCCAGCCAGGGAAGGGACATGCTGAAGAGGAGTTTTTAGGACTTCTGTCCTTGGCCCCGCCAACCCCTACAAGTCTTCCCAGCAAAACCCTTCTCCTGCCCCCAATCCCAACCTCATCCTGTGCTCAGTGGGGCTGGGAGCATCCTGTCCCGCACAAAAAGCTCCTTGGCACACGTGGTTCACTGCCAGAGCAGCCATCCCAGGAGCTCCTGCCGGAGGCTCTCCCTTCCTTAACCCAAGCCCTGGAATATCTGATTTACCCCACAGCAAGTCAAGCGCTGTAAGACTGTGGGTTTTTTGGGGAACTAGCTTTGCTGACCCAGCACATAACTTTCCTCTGCATGAATCAGTTGTTGTGCACTCTGCAAATACATCAATTATGGTCTGACACAAGGAGGAAGGAAACATGCAATCTTGTCTCAGACTAAAACATGGATTTCGACACAATTCTGGAACAGCTGCAATTAAGATGCGTGCAAGTCAGGCTCACCCTAACTCTTGCACTTTTAAGCGTGTAAGAGGCGAAGTGCTGCAGCGCTCTGGAAGAAATTCTGCTTCTGGACTACTGGAGCAGGACACGGCAGGAATTGCTCAGGAAAGGTCCCAGTTCTGCTGGGGAGCTCTCCCTTGCCAGTCTCCCCCTTTGGGGCAGCTGAAAGCATCGCCACCCTCCAACAAAAGTTTAATCAGACAAGCCCCTCGCTCCCCTGTCTGATGAGGTACATTTCTACTTTACCCCAGCACACAGCGAGGAGCTCAACCGAGCTCTGCTGCTGCTACTCGCATGTCGGTTTTAGGTCCAAATTCATCTCCTGAAAACAACCTACATATTTTGCTTTCAATGCTTTGGTGGTGGTGGTGCCCCAGGAGATGGGACGGGGCTGCCTCCAGCACCCAGCCGTGCCGGCGCGGCTGCCACCGCACACAGGGAGCCCCCGGCACACTGCTGCCGAGGAAAAAGCTTGGAAAAGTCGCCAAATGTTTCAGTTCAAAAACGCCTCCAGAAGAGGAACGAAGGCTCGTCAGGAATGCAGTCCCCAGGGCTGCTCAAATACGTTGGTTTCCTACTTTCTTTTTTATAGGGAATGATCCGTTTGATACATTTACATAATACCATAATCTGAAGGAATTTCTGTCTCTTCCCTCCACACACATCCTCTGCCCCGGAGAACAAGACGCTCTCTGTAATGGCAAACTGCTCTGTGGATAAACACTGCTCCTGGGGACAATTTTCCTTAATTAAAGTGTGCTAACAGGACAGGCACAAAGACAAACTCCATCCCCTCAGGGCATCCGCCTCCCCCGGCCAGCAGGGATGGGGACGGCTGGGTCCCACCACACATCCCCAAGGGGCTGGGGTCCCTCCGTGCCCCTGTGCCAATGCCGGGCAGCTGGTTTTTGGCCTGGGGTCAGCTAAACACCCCCCCCTCGGGCTGCAGGGTCTGGCTCAGCCCTTGCAGCAGAAGCTGCCATCGGCTGCCAGCCTGCGAGCGAGGAGGAGGCGCTGCGGACAGGACAGACACCGGCGGGTACAGCCAGCACCATCACGTCAGCCTGGTCTCCTTAGAAAACCAAGCTAAAAAAAATAAATATATTTAAAAAAAAAAAAAAAAAGAACTCCGTTAAGCTGTTTAGCTCAGAGGAGAAACTGCTGGGTGGGAGCCTGTGGCCCACGTCCAGGATGTCTGACTCGGCGTGCAGAGGGATGCTCGCGGCCTCCATGCATGCGCCGTGTGCCTGCGTGAGCCTCGCGCTCCCCACGAGCTGCACTGTGCCCCCCCAGGGGTGGCGGCCCCCTCCTGCCTCCTCCGTTGCCTTCCCCAGCTCCAGGGCTCTTCCCCAGACCCCAGCCTGCTCCCCCCTTTCCCAGCTGCAGCACTGGAAGGGGGAAGAGCGAGAACAGAGCTGGGGCAAGCTGTGTCTCAGCTGCAGAGGACAGCCAAGGGACTTTAATTACTGTTCCTTAATGAGGCGATTCCACCACCAGCAGCATTCAGCAGAGGCCGGCCGAGGGACAGGCTGCTCGGCCTGCTTCTGGCTGCAAGGAGAGGGCAGCGAGAACCCGCGGGTGCTTTATTTGGGGTGCTTTGGGGAGGGCAAGGGGACAAGGGACGAGAAAGCTGAGACGGGGACGGCTGCAGGCGGGGCGGCCCCAGCAGAGCGCAGCAGCGCAGGACAGACGGAGGTTTGCAGGAGGAAACATGCCCCCTGCCACTTGGACTCAAACACGTCTCCGTGCACAAGAGGATCCCAATTACCGGGGGAATTAATTTCGCCCTTTAATCTTCAGTAACGTGGAAACAGGGCTCGGCCCGTGCTGAGCGGCACCTCGCCGCTGCCGGAGGGGGGGACAGGAGGGCAGCGGCAGCCGCGTGGGGAGCGGAGAGGGATGGGAGCGGGGTGGGCAGCTGCTGCCCCCAGCACGGTCAGACCCCGGCCCTTCTCCAGCAGCAGCAGCAGCCGTGCACGATGCACGCAGGAGGTGGCACAGGCTGGAGCCTTCCTCCCGCAGCTGCCCCGCACGAGGCTTTGACAGCCGCCTAACAAGGCAGTGCCCCTCGAGACCAGGCTCTTGCGTAACCTGAAGCACTTTTGCTTCCTCTTCCTCCTCCCTCTCTTTTTTTTTTTTTCTTTCATTTTTTTTCTTTTTTTTTCCTTTGCATAATGAAAACTTAATGCGGCCCGTTTAACCAGAACTCACAGCAGGCTCCCCGCCAGGAAAAGGACCTCACTTGGCAGAGCGCACGGCCGCTGCCCGAGGATGGGGGGAGCGCAGGGAGCCCCTCTCCACAGCTCTGCGAGGAAGGGAGCCAGCAGCAGAGCCCAACCCCCCTGAACTGTCCCCTGCACCCCCCCCATGGTGCCACCGTGGCACGGGGCTGCTGCCTGCAGCCCTCGGGGACCCAGCACAGCCAAAGATCTGCCCCTTCCCCAGAGTGGGGGCACGCTGAGCCCCTCTGCTGGGGGCTCTGCCGGCAGCCCCGTACTGCCCCCAGCCCCACGCTGCTTTTGGGCATCGCTGAGACCCTGCTCAGCCCTCTCCAAGCCTCAGTTCCTGTCTCTCATGCAGGAAGCACAAAGAGGAATTGAACTGCAAAGAGCAGAGTCCTGCTCAGCCCCAGGGAGCTGTCGGTGCCTCTGCAGCAACCCCACCGCGGGGGACCCGTCTCCCCCAGCTCCTGCACCCTGCCCACCCCACGTCTGCATCCACACTGAACAAATCCGGGCAGGCACCAAGCGAAGGGGCTGCCTGAAACCACCGCAGCCTTCATCCCCCCCCCCCCAGCACAAAGAGCCGACGGGTGGGCGCAAGCACCCTGGCCCAAGAACCCACATCAGGTAAAGCAGGAGAAGGTGATCACGTCCCTGGCTCTCGTGAGTTGCTGCTATGAGAGCAGTCATCAACAGTTAAAAAGCAAGCAAGAAAGGAATCAGCAGATGAAATTACCAATCATCCCTCTTTCTTGCCAAAGAAGTTCACATCAGAGCCTCTTTCTTGGCTAGAACGAGGCAGCAAGGAAGAAAAATAGCTTTCCATGCAAAGCGGGGAAAGAAACGTACTTGGACTTCTCTGTAGACCAACATCTCCCTGAAATCAATTTGTCCCAAACCCTACAGCTTTTCTGCTTATTGGCAACAGAACAGGTCATTACGAGTAACAGGGCTGAAATGGAGTCAATGAAAACAACCTCCTAGACATGCTTGTTTAGATAGATGCTGCCCAGGAAGGTATTTTAATAATGGCCAGATTGTTATCATTTAAGGTTTATAATGCACTCGGGATCAAATGTCCCACTATTTCAAACCCCTTCCTGGGGGCTTGTTTTATAAAAGACAAAGAAAACAACAAACTTTAAAACAAGAAATAATAAATCAAGAAAAGGCTCCGCAGCCTTTTCCCAGCAACCCTGGCCGCGTCCCGCCAGGCAGCCGACATTCCTGGACGCCAGCCCGCAGACCCCAGCGGCTCAGCCGCGGGCACGGCTGGCCCAGACCCATCCCGGCTTCCGCGGGGACGCCGGCAAAGCCGCCGCCACCTCCCCTGCACTCCGAGGGGAGCGAGGCTCAGGCACCTCCAGCTCCAGAGCCACAAATTGAGCTGTACTGGCACCAGGGATCTCGCAGCACAATAAATGCATTCAGGGCAAGGAGCCCTGGCACTGCGGAGCTACCGGTACCATGCAAAAAGTCAGGAGTTGTTTGAGAAGCAGGGGAAAAAAAAGAAAGGGAGAGAACAAGGAAGGGAGGAACCACCAGGAGATCCATTGAGAAACTCTGCTTTCGGTCTCCTGACACGTGTTTGCTAGTATTTTTCCATAGTAAAAGCAACGAACTCTTTCCTTTCTTGAAAGCCGAGTATCACTTGATCGCACCACTCCGGGAACTGAGGCTTTAACGCGGCAATCGCAGCGCTCACAATAAAAGCCTGGGATGCTGAAAGGCTGGGTCAAGCTGCTGCCAATTAACGGTGGCCTTTACACACCCTGAAGGACTGCTCCTTGCAGGACCACGCGCCTCGATCCCCAGCTCTCTGCGGGGACAGATTTTGCCTTTCTCATTTCACCTATAAAGAACCGAGGCACGGATCTGATTTAAGGTCACCCCAACCCGACCTCAGGCCCGAGCACAGCGCTTCCCTCATCCCTTTGGTGACCCCGCAGCGAGCCCCCAGGAGGTCTGAAGGACTCAGGGACTGGTGCAAGCAGCTGCGAACGCACCGGGCGCTTTCCAAAAAGCAGCCCCAGGATGGGAGCACAGGTGGCAGGACCAGCAGCGAGGGGGGGGGCGGTGGGAGAGGTCCCACAGCAAACCTCCACGGGCCTCTGCAGCAGCCGAGGCTGGAGCGAGCAGCGGCTGGGGAAGGGGAAGAGGGCGGCTGGAGCGCAGCGCGGCTCCCTGTGGCCAGCCTGCCGCTCACCCAGCGGGGGTTTAGCAACGTGAAAGCCTGAAAGCAGATTTTGTTTTGTTTTGTTTTGCTTTGAAATTCCTTGGAAGGCCAACTCCAAACAAATGAGAACATTGTCTCAGGAAACACGTGGAGGCTGAAATCTGGTTGAGAAAACGCACGGGACCAGCGGGTCCCCGGAGGGTCGGGGATTAGCTGCCAACCGAGGTGGGTCTGCAGGAGACCCGCGGCACCCGAGCCTCCTCGGCAGGGCAGCCGGGGAGGACAGGGCCTAACTGGGGTCAAGTCTTGCTCTGAAATGAACCCTACAAGCCTGCAGCCGCAGAGGGAACCGAGCCCCACGTGGCCAGCAGGAGCTGGGGACGAAGCCTGGGAGCGCTGCAGAGCCCGGTGCCAGCGGCCAGACAGGCGCAGCACCGGGGGCACGGGTGGTGGCAGGGGATGGCCAGGAGCAGACCCATGCCCCAGCAAGGGGAACCCCAAAGCATAACAGGGCCAGGACAGGGCTGGAAGTACCGCTGGAGGGAACTGCCCCCAGGGCTCCCTGGGGACTGAGGGGGCTCCGCTGGGGAGCAGCCCCCTCGAGGGGTCCCAGCTCCCCGCAGCTCTGCTCCCAGCAGCCGGCTCGGCTCGGGGAAGGCCAGCAGAGCAGACACTGGGCTGACTGTCTGAGCAGCAGGGGAAAACCTCTGCAAGCTGCAGAGAGGAGCTCTTCCCCTGCACACACCAACACACACTCCTTTTTGTCCTTGAATGTGAGCATATATTCGGTGCCTGCCAGGATTTTCCCTGATTAGAAACAGGACTGGAATTTTCACACAGAGCGGAGGAGAGAGAGAAAGAGAGAAAGCGGAAAGGGAGGAAAGAAGAAACAAGTTCCCCTTTTTGCGATTCAGCATTGGCAGGAAGGACGAGGCCCTTCTTGCGCAGCTCAGAGGAGAGCTCATTCCCCATTCTCAGCCCCGTGGTCCTACAGACCCAAGGGCGAAGGAGGACCAAGGGCAGGGGCTGCACGTGCCCAGGGGTGCTGACTGCAGACCCCAGACCCCGGCAGTCCCGCGGTGTCTGGATGCTAAGGTGCTGCCTCTGAGCTCCCTGCAGAGAGGGGGGGCAGGGAACAGAGCCAACCAAATTCCTGCCGCGATAAGGGAGCTTGAGTCCCCCACCCCTTCCCCACCGTGGGTTTTGCGGCTTTGCAACACAAGCCAGGGATCGCCTCCCACTTGCAGCGCAGCCTCCGGTGCCGGCACTGCCACCGAGCCCACTGCATCTTGCAGCTCGTGCACACAGAGGTGCCTGGGGTTCTGCATCACGGACTGATGCAGGAAGAAATAACTCAGTTCCAAAATGATTTTTTTTGTTACCTTTTTTTTTTTTTTTTTTTTTGCTTTCTCTTAGAGAAAGGGGTGGAAGACTTCACCAGCCTCTGATTTTTAGCATGCTCCTGGAAGAGATGTGGGGGCAGGGAACGGGACGCCTCAAATCAACTGAGAAAATCACTGCCTGGGAGAAACGTCCCTGGGCTGCACGTCTTTGGGAACCAAGGGACAGCCACCATGAAAAAGTGCATCAATACTCAAGGTTTGTGAGAGAAGAAAGGGTTTAGCAGTGCAAGGAACTGGGGAAAAGCAAAGCTTCAGCATTCACTGGGTCTTGCCAAGCCCTGTTAATAGTACTCATTTAACACATCTCCCACAACACAAGTGACACTAATCTCTCCGCAGGAATGGAGAGGGGACAAAAAGGCATGGAAGCACAGCTCCTATCAGAACTGGGCTGTGACATTTCACCATCCCAGGCTTACCGGTGACAGCTGGGGGCTGCTCATTTTCAGCCCTTTAGCATCAGTCTTTCCCCATCAGATGCCAACTCAAGCCACATTAGCAGCAGGCACCAGGGAAGTCTGGCTCCCGCTGTTAGTAGATAAATGTCATAAAGCAGCAAATAAAGAGAGAATCCACTAATTGGATTGACAGGTCTCTTCAGTGTCCCAACAGGGAGAAGCAGGAGAGTGACGTTATCTCCTCATCAGAACCCCCTAAAATCCAACCCAGGCTTGGGACCCGGGGCAGGGAGGATGGCCAACAGTTGTCTGAAAATCAGTACCAACAAAATCGGAGCCAAACGGTTCAGCAACCCAAACCTGAGGTGGTTTCACACCTGCACGCTGGAGGAGTGACCCTATTGCCATGTAACCCCACAGAGAGCCTCCGCAGCTCATGTGCAGGCACCCACCACACACCAGCAGCGGGGACAGCGTGCAGGAGCTGCTGCCACCCTCCTTCCTGCAAAGGGGGCTCTTCCCTTCAATCCAGGGCAAAAGCAGGAGTTTTCTCATCCAGGCGAGCTGAATTCCCCTCTTCCTACTCTAAACGGTAACAACATCAGGAGGACAAGCAAAGCAAAGCACCTTTTCTTGTTTGGACTTGAACACGGTCTTATTACGAGCTACCTGCCCCTCTTGTCCACAATTAAAAGGCTGTCCGCAGAAGGTTAATAACCTCCTGGAGCCACAGAAGCCAGGACCACTGCCCCCAAAGCCCCCACTCAGGCACGGCAGAGGGGCAGCAGAGGGGCTCCGGTCCTGCCCCGCTGCCTGCCTCTTGGTCTGGAAATTCTCTCTCCATCCTCAGCTCCCTCGATTTGAGCCCAATCCCAGCCCTCTTCTGCTGCCCACACCGTTACCCTCCTGCAGTCCAAAGCCAAGCGAGAGCACCTCAGGGGCTTCAGGATGAGCCAGGGAGGCTGCTCGCTGTCAGGGATGGTGAGCCTGCCTTCCAGACACAGCCTCTGCCCCAGCAGCATGGCTGGGGCACCCGGCTCCCCCTTGCCAGATCATTAGATCAAGGCTGCAGGCCATGGCAAGCCTTCATGCCGGTGATGTGCACTCCTCCAAGGGACCCGACCCGGATCACGCAGGGATCAACCCAGACCGAGGCAATAAACTGGAGGACAGGGCCACAGTCGCTGTCCCCTGCGCCCGTGGTTCCTGGCCACCAGCCACAGCTGCGGGAAATGAAAACCCTAACGCCCTGGAAGAAACCCCACAGGACCCTCCTGGGAACCAAGGGGAGAGACCAATCTCATCTTGAGGAAGCCTTAAGAGAAGCAGGAGGAGCACACAAACGCAGACCTCAAACCACTGGGGGGGGGAACAGAAAGCAAAGCCCAGCCCTGTCCTGCCTAATTTCAGGCTATCGCCTGTAAGAGCAAAGGGTGAGGCCGCTCCCTAAAAATACACACTGCCCTAAAAATACACAGCACAAGCCTAAATGCACCGTGCCACGCACACCCTCCGTGCGGCACAGCGGCCGGAGCACGCTGAGCCCCAGCTCAGCCGGGGCCCAAGGGTGGCACGGGCCGGTCCCCAGCAGCCCCGTGCACCCCAAGCACAGCCAGGATTTGGCCCCTTCTCCCCGTCCTGGCTGGGCCACCGTGACGCTGCCGGGGGCAGAGCAACGCCCTCGCCCATGGACCCGCCGGAGACTTCTGTTGGTTTGCAGAGACCCGTCCGTACATGTTCATCTAATTTGCTACGCTAGCTATTGCTCATCAGGTGAAAGCGCCCTCGTTTCGAAGGATGGGGATCCTTATTGCATCAGGCAGCCGCCGTCTGAAAGCACTCCTGGTTTCAAGAGGTAAAATACAATGGGAGGATTACACCAGGGAAGCCAAGGGCTGCAGAACCAGATGGTGATGCCCTGAAAACACCAAAATCCCACCCTAGCTGCCTCAGTCTGTGGTTTCAGAGGATGAAATCGGTGACAGGAGAACAGCGAGGGGCCGTTTCCACATCCTGGCTGCACAGCGACGACACTCAGCCACCTCCACAGCTTCTCTTCCAGTCCCACCTGCCCTGCACCAGGCGCACACGAGGGCACACAAAGCCCACAGATTTCTGCCACGATGCCCACAGGGCTCTCAGGAGAGCAGACGGGGGCAGGCACCCACATAGTCCTCTCCCCTCCATTTTCTAGAGGGTCTGAGTCAAAGAGCACCGAAATCCCAGCAAGCAGCTTTCCTTCCCCTGCCTGACTGCTGAACTGGGACCAGCAAGCCCAAACAGGAGGCTGTGCTGTAACCGCACTCATCACGACTCACCCGGCTGCGTGACTGGTCTGGATTTGGCACTTCTGGGTCAGGATTTTGGTCTCAATCCCTACCGAGGGACAGGAGACCAGAGCCCACTTTGGCAAGAAGAACACAGGGCCAAAACCAAAAGAGGAAGCAGGGAGAACTGCTGGCCCCATCCCCCCTATGCAGGTATCACCTCCACTCCTCACCACGTCATTTTTTGTTATATACTTGCACAAAGAAGCCCTGAGACTTGCTAGGAATAATAAGAGGGAAGGAAAAGGAAAGCCAAAGGTAAAAGGAGAATAAAGAGGAAAAGTCTGTGCCAAAGCCCAGGTGCCTGGCCCTGCAGGAGGCTACCTCCCACTGAAACGCCCCCTTTGGGACTCTCGGGTCACAAGGAGCAGGAGCAAGCTTTGGAGGGGATCGGGCACTCACGGTGCAGGCTGAGGGAGATGTTGATGGAGCGCTCTTCCACAAAGCCCTTCAGGTTGGGGATCTTGGCACACTTGAGGATGGTCTGGGAGGCACTGTCGCCCACGTGCACCCAGCACACCGTGTCTTCCACGTAGTTGAAGTCCATGGCCGTGGTCTGCTTGGCACTGGTGGGGGTGATGTTGGGCACGGGGGCCCCGCTCAGGTAGGTGGCCAGGATGTTCTGGGAGTTGGCGATGAGCAGCACAGGAGGGCGGTCGACAGGTTCTGGAGAGGAGAAGGGGGGTCATGGCCAGGCACCACAGCTTGTGGCTGCAGCACCACATCAAGCCACACCTTAAGTACTGTGTTCAGTTTTGGGCCCCTCGCTACAAGAAGGACATTGAGGTGCTCGAGTGAGTCCAGAGAAGGGCAATGAAGCTGGTGAGGGGTCTGGAGAACAAGTCCTATGAGGAATGGCTGAGCTGGGAGCTGGGTTTGTTCAGCCTGGAGAAAAGGAGGCTCAGGGGCGACCTTATTGCTCTCTCCAGGTACCTTAAAGGAGGCTGTAGCGAGGTGGGGGTTGGCCTGTTCTCCCATGTGCCTGGTGACAGGATGAGGGGGAATGGGCTAAAGTTGCGCCAGGGGAGGTTTAGGTTGGATGTTAGGAAAAACTTCTTTACCAAAAGGGTTGTGAGGCATTGGAATGGGCTGCCCAGGGCAGTGGTGGAGTCACCATCCCTGGAGGTCTTTAAAAGACGTTTAGATGGAGAGCTCAGTGGTTTATGGTGGTTTAGTGGAGGACTGGTTAGTGTTAGGTCAGAGGTTGGACTGGGTGATCTTGGAGGTCTCCTTCAACCGAGGTGATTCTGTGATGGTGTGATCAGCACACAGCCCGGCCCTTCTGCTCCCGCAGAAGCAGGGCTGTGGCACACAGCCCAACATGTGCAAGAGGGAAGGTGGCAGCACCGGTTGTACTCAGGGAAGAGAGGCTTAAAGCAAAGAAGGGCGGCAGGGGCACACCTACAGCAGGAGGCAATGCTTTTCAGAGCTGTCCAAAGACAACACACTTCTCTCGTCCAGGATCTTACCATTCTTGGCTTTGCAGGATCTGTTATCAGGCTGCAAGAGGTATCCTTCAACACAGCTGCACGTGTAGGAACCCTCTGTGTTGGTGCAGGTCTGGCTGCAGGTCCCATAGACGGTGCACTCATCGAAGTCTGGAAAAGAAGCCAAAAAAACAAGGTTTGGACCAGCATCTTTCCTTAGCTGCCATGCAAGGGAAAGATACGTTCTGCAAGGAAGTCCAGCAACATGCAGAAAGCAGAAGGACCGTCACAGCGAATTTCTAGTCTGAATTTCTCTCATCTTCAGCTTCCAAACCCCCAGCTCGCACGCTGCTCTTTCTTCTGCTAGATGAAAGAGCCGTCTCCACCAGAAAGCTCTTACCCCTAGAGGTGCATGCAGGAGCTGTTAAAAGTCCCCTTTTCACCCCTGCTCAGATAAACGAACAATGGAACAGCAGAAACCTCTCATTTCAAGACTTGTTTCTAGGCATTGCGTGGATCTGATCACTCCCTTTGACCTCCTGCTATTTTCCAGCATCCTTCCCGAGGCACGGACAGCAGCGTGCATCAGTGCAGCGATGGCCTCTCTGACCACACAAAGCCACGTCCTCACTCCCTTCCAATATTTCTCAGGATTCACTGAACAGCCCCGCAGCTGAAGGGAGACTATCAGAGCCCTGTCCTATTGACCTCCACAGATCAGAGACTGCTGAACCCCCCCGGCGAACCCCAGATCCCTTTGGCCACTTTGCCAAGCCCCCTGCTGCTGAGACAGCAACCACAGCCCCAGGAGCGTGGCACCGGCACCCACCTTTGCAGCTCCTCCTGTCCTCAGCCAGCTGGAAGGAGTTGTTGCAGTAGCAGGCCGGACCGCTCAGCGTCGGCACGCAGTGGTGCTGGCAGGCCAAGGCTGTGCAATTTGCTAATTGCTCTGAGGAGAGAGGGGATGGAGAGGAGAGAGGAGGGTCAGAGGTGCAAGCGGCCACGCGTGCCAGAGCCCTGCACCCGGCCCAGCCTCGCCGCAGGCGGTGACACCTTGGAGTGCCCAGAGGCCTGCAGAGGCTGGAGGACAGACACGGCTGCCCGGCTCGCTGCTCCCCGTGGCGTAATTTCTGTTTAAAAGCACCCACGAAGCCTTCACATCTCCCAGTGCTCCCAACACACGAAGCAGGCCAGGGCTGCTGGATGGCCTCGGCAGCTTCTGCCTTGCTCCACCAACACATGGCAGCCTCCAATGCCTCAAGGTTATTTAGCGCCAGGCCTCGTTAGCCTGCTGGGGGTCTCTGGGGAGGGGATGTGCAGTGCTAGCTGGCTCCTTTGCCACCAGGCCTGAGGGGGGACAAGCAGGGTGCCCAGCCCTTCTGTGTCACAGAGGGGCAAGAGCACAGCCGCCCCAGCTCGCCCCTTAATGCCAGCAGCAGTGAGAGGCTACCGCAGCCCAACCAACACAGGGCCAGGGCAAGCTTTCCCAGCAGAAGGGATGCTCGCCGTGCCAGACAAGAGTGCATCAGCCCACAAAGGCCTCTTTGTCTGGGGGGACGGCTTGCACTGGGTTTTATTTTCTCCTCTCACCCTGCCTAACCCAGTCATTTTGGTGCTCAGAGGGCGCTGAACTTGGGTCCCAGCAAATCTGCTTGCAGAGGGGAAAAAACAAGAGCGTGCCTGCAGCCGCCCAACCACGCGCCTCTGCAGACCGGGACAATTCGGCCCTTTCCACGTCCCTGTTAGCAGGAGGAGCAGAGCTCGGGTGCTGCGCTCGCAGGCCAAGGGACGTCCCGTGGCTTCTCCACATTCAGCAACTCTGCTCTGCCTTTCCGTGGCCCCCATCACCTCCCAGCCTGCCCAAACGTCGCTGTCCGGAGGCCGTCCCGAGGTGCAGGAATTCAGATCCCAAGCCCTGCTCCTCCCCAGCCCTTGCGGTATTTGCAGACAAGGTCCCACAGCTGGGTGACCGTACCTGTCCTGCCCCGGCCCCTTCAGCTGTGAAGCTTCCACACCCGGACCCCTGTCCAGCCTCGCCAGGACCAGCTACCAGCCGAGCCCTCCGAATCCCAGCGGCCTGCCCCTACACATCCCCCCCCTTTCTTCTCTCTCACCCCCCTGCATCTCCTCCTCTTCCCGGGGCCACATCCAGATGGGAAGTTTCACGAGCAGCCACCCTCAGCCAGAGTCCCCGACACGCAGCACTGGGAGCCCTCAGGCTGCTGGGGTTGAAGTGGCCGTGCTGCGGGGGGCTTGGCGGGGCGGGGGACACACAACCCTACAAGGCTACAGCCGCAGAGGCTCCTCTCTGTGCTTGGGGCCGGGGGGGGGCTTTGCTGGCTGCAGGAGAGATCTTCCTCCTCTGCTAGCACCGAGGGCCAAAATGACTGACTGGAAATGTTGCCCCTTGCATGTGTAATAGTTTAATAGGGCAGGCAGGGCCCAGCTGACTTGTTTACAAGGTTTATCAGCTTTGGCAAGCCCGGCTATTCATTTCAGATTCTTATCTCCTCACTAAAGCACCACACGCATCCAACAAAAAAAAGAAAAAAAAAACTCAAGAATGCAGGGTCTTAAGCGGAGAGGGCAGGGAAGACAATGGAGGGAGTTTCAGCACAAAGGCTCTAATTGCATTTCCATCTCCTACGGGTTTTTGCAAGGGCAGCAGAGGCTCCCCAGTTCTGCAGATGGGGCTCCACGGGACAAACCTCCTGAGCGCAGAGGAAGCTCACGTTTATCAGCAAAAGACCTCAGGGCAGAGAGGCCAGGTGCAAAGGGCAGTGAGGGGAGCAGGATGAGCCGTGATTATCCAGCAGGCCGGAGCATGAACCAGCAGCAGCAGGGCCTGGGGCTCCTCGTTCAGGCCTGACAAGCTCCACGCCCTGCTATCGGATGCAGGATGAACGCATTTGCCAGGGCCCAGCCAGCCTCGGCTCCACCCCGACCTCTGGAGAGGCTCCGCAGCCTCCTTCCCGCAGAGACTGCTCCCCGCGCGCCCGGCTGGGCAGCACTCGTTGGCAGGCAGCACTGCAGCAGAGGCATCACGGGTTCAGCAGCTGCCCCCCCGAGTGCCCCATGTCCCGTGGGTACACGGGGCCCCCAGCCCGCAGCGAGGAGCGGGGCTGGAGGGTCTGCAGCACGGCCACCAGAGCAGCAGGACACGGGTGGCACCTTGGGACGTGCTCCGAGGCCTTGCACAGCAGCAAGGCTGAGCTCTTCACTGCCCCCTCGGGTGCCAGCCCCGGCTGCCTCCAGCCCCCTCCCCACACATTTGCCCTTCCAGACCCTTCCAGGAATGGCCTTGGCTGGACACAGGCGGCATTTGGGGCCATGCCTCACACCACAGCAGCACTCACTTCTCACTTCACGCCTGCTCCAATTGCTGCCTTTATCTCCTGGATAATCATCCTCAGGGCCAGATTAGCAGCACCTCTCCCTAAACCTGGAGCAAAGGCAGAGGGGACTGGTACGGGGTTTGGGATCAGCAGCAAAGAAATGCCTCCCTGCCAGCTGCGGGCACTGCCAGTATCAGGCTGGGAGTGATGGAAGCTCAGCCCAGCCAAAGCCCTCTGCCTGGGGAAGGGACGGGGCTGGGCAGAAGGCTCGCTGCTCGCCCAGAGACGCAGCTCTGGGGTCAGCCTGGGACACGTGTTTCTGTGCGGCTAAGCTGTGCACCAGGCAGCCAATGCACATTGATTTTGGGAGAGTTTCCCAACAGGATTAGCAACCAGGGACTGGCCAGGAGGTAGAACAAAGCTCCTGGAAAGAAGGAAAAAAACATACCAGTATCTTTTATCTGAACCAGAATCCGAACTCTCCAAGCTTTTAAACCCAGGAGACAATGCAGCTATTTAATGGCCTGCAGGCTCAGGAATGATGGGCATTTACTTGCAAGCGGCTCTGGATAATCTCCCACCCTGCTAGCTGCCAGCAAGCGCTCAGCTACCCCTACACTGGCTGCCTGGAGCTGGGAGAGGGGAGCACGCGAGCGCGTTGGCACCGGAGCAAAGCAGTTACACAAAGCACCAAGGAGACACACCTGAGGCTCACCCCAAACAAAAAAACGCAGACCCCGTGACTCTCACCACGGTGGAGAAGGAAAGGAGGCCAGGGAGGTGTCCCATGACACAGCCCACCTTCCAGCAAGTCCTGTGTGTCCACAGAGGGTAGCTGGGGAGCGGACCCTCGCCATCCCCCAGACACCTACCCCGACAGTGCGGCCCCTCGTCCGAGCCATCGAAGCAGTCGTGGAGTCCGTTGCACAGTTTGCTCATGTGTATGCACAGCTCCGTGCCCAGGCAGTTGTGTTCGTTGGGCTGGCATCGCGACACCTTGCTCTGAGGACCTGCAAGACAGCAAAACGCACAACTGTCACCACGCAGAGCAAAAGCAGCACCCAAAGTTGCCGACCGGCCCCAAATCATTCCAGCTCCCATGACTGTCTGGGACAAAACCAGCCCCACTTGCCCACGCCAGGCTCTGCTCTGATCCGACACCCCCAGCTCTTGCCTAGAGGAAGCTCGTGGACAAGCACTGCGTTTCCCTTTCAAAGCAAGCGGTACTGCTGCAGGCACAGCTGTTCAGGAGGAAAAGCACGACCCCTCTGGGGTAAGCTTTCCCTTGTCCATCACAGCACGCAGCCTGCCAAACAGCGGAGCCCCAAGCAGCCAGAGTGGAAGGGGAGCCCTCACCCAGCCCCAGCGAGCCCGGCCAAGGAGATGAGCACCCTGCAAGCTTCCACAACCAGTCCTCGGGCACCCACAGGTGCTGGGACGTGCCGGGCCAGCGAGGCACCCCCGAGGCACTCGCGAGCTCCCCGTTTTGAACCCTGGGAGCTCACCCCCACCTCCCCAGGGTCCCACTCCCACACCGGGAGCACCTGGGGCCAGGTGGTGCCCAGACAGCACCGAGCACAGTGGGTCCCCGTCCCCCAGGTGCCCAAAGCACGCCCGCGGATGCCAACAGACTTTGTCTCAAAAGGCGACTGTGCCGGCAAGCACGCAGGGGGCCATTAAGAACCGGGGTTACACGATACAAGGAGACTTAATCTCCGTTATTAACTAGAAAAATTACAAAGGAAGCAAGGCTTTATTTTTAAGCTTCTCAGAAAAGAAGCACGGCATTAAGACAAACAACAAAACACACCATAAAACTAGCAATATCCCAAAGCCCTGCTAAAAGCTCCCCCAGTGTCTCGGTTCCAGCCCTATTTCACCCCAGGCAGGGAGGCAGCTGCCTCAGGGAGCAGCCGTGGCTGTGCCCCAAAACAGCGTGGGCTTGTGACACGTGGACTGGAGAGCTCTGAAAGCCTGACCCCTTGCAAGGGCTCTCCTAGCGTCCCTGTCCCCAAACCTCTCTGGGTTTTAGGGCTGAACAAGGAAATCGTCAACAGCTCTTACCAGAGCCAAGAGCACAGCTCGACTGGGTCAACAGCAGCACGGAAGAAAAATAGCGAAATCCCATTTTACAGGGAGACAGCAGCTATTTCTGCCGGACACACAGCACTCCAGCCTCACCGGCAGCAGGGACAGTGCCGTGAGCGGCTCCCCACGGGGCACCACGTCCTCCCGCAGCAGGCGAGGAGCCAGGCTGACCCAGCAAGGGCACCTGAGCACATGCTGAGCCTCCCGTCCAAGCCTGGTCCCGTTTTAGACAACTATTTAGACCAGCAGCCACCTTCATCTGAGCCTCAGGTAGCCCTGCTGGTGCAGCGTGTCCTAAATAACGCTGGAGCTCTCCCTCGCCAGGAACAGTGCCGGGGTCCGGCCGTGCAGCCGCGGATCCCCACCACGCGCTGCCAGCCGCTCGGTTTTACTTCCTGCAAGCTGCCGGGTGATGCCGAGTGTGCTTTTAACCCCAGCCCTGGGGCTACCAACACATGCTGGAAAGCGAGGACCACACGCGCTCTCCTGTGCTTGTGGAGAGCCCACGGGACACTGCCAGCCCCTGGCACCAGGAGCGACCCTGCCCCTTCCCCTCTGCCCCATCAGCTGCAGGGGCTGTGGCCGAGCTTCTCCTCCGAGCCCCGTTTCCACCATCTCTGCCACCACAAGCTGTGTTTTCAGCACTGCCTAACTGGAGACCAAAGTGCAGAACACGGCAGAGGGCCCCAGCCTCCCCGCACTGCAGAGCACGAGGAAGCCTCTGCACAGCCCTCCAGCCTCCCCAGCGAAGAATCAGCAAGTGGTTCCTTGCCAAGCAGACAGAGCGGGCTGGGTTTTTCCGCCCCCCCTCTGCCCTTCCCAAATGAACCGAATTCTTTGCAGAAATAAAGTCCAGCAGGAAAAGCACCGCGGCTTCTGCTCCCGTGGAGGCAGGCAGGGCACTGCTCCCACACCGGGAGGAGCCCACGAAAGCCTCTCGCCGTGAGCGCACCGCCACGGCTCCTCATGGAAAGTTCCCAACTCGCCGTGCTGAAAAACTTCATCCTGCTTTTGTCCATTTCGTGCAAAGTGACTAACTCTGGGCGTATTGAATAACATGCCCTTTTTTATTGAATAACATGCCTTTTCTTGCACAAGAGGTGCCCAAAGAATGGAAACACGGAGAGCTCCAGCTGCCAGATGGCTCCCCACGCACGTGGACTGCTTTCCCGACACAGCGCGGTATGATTCCTGTTAGCCGACTCACTCTGCACTGGGGAGGTGGGCTCCTCGGGATGCGGATCCGAGGTGCTTGAGATGGGAAAATGGGTCTGAGGCTCACCGCAGCCACCGGCACGGCGCTTCTCCCTGTCCCAGGGCACAGCAGCACCCAGCAGACCCCTTCCAGGAAGAACCCTCCCAAGATGCTGCTGCGGGGCTTTCACTTCTCCAACGGGGCTGAACCGCAGCGCTATCTAGGCACCAAGTAATTGCAAATTAAGGGTTAATTGAGTAGTGTCAATAAGCGGGCCAAAAGAATGAAGGCACTGAAATAAAGTGCACAGTTCATCAGTCAAAACTGATCTGCCGTGTCCATTATTCGCCAGCAAAGAGCCTGAATCAAACTACTTATCACAAACAGGGCAGGATTAATCTACAAGCCACTTTGTTTGCTTTTGACTGTGTTGGCTCACTAATAAATGAGCCAATTTATTACATGTGACAAGCTTGTGGTACACCCCAAGGAGCTGAATTAGACAGGAATTTTTAACCTCTAAAAGCCACTTGGAAAGAAAAAAAAAAAAAAGGAAGAAAAAAAAAAGAAAGAAAAGAAAAGCAATTCTTTCCCCTGTAAATACAAGCTGTAATTGACTTGGCAATGGCCCAAAGAAACGTGAAGTGGGGAAAGCTGCAAGGGAGCAGATGGGAGCATGACCCAGTGTGGGCAGGTCCTGCCCGTGCCACCTGGATGGAGGGCAGCTCCCTTGGGTCCTCTCCCTTGGTTTTATTTCAGAAGACCATGCCAGAAGCACCTAGATAAGCGCTGCTGCATCCTCATCGCTCATTTCCTCCCTGCTGCGAGTTCTCTTGCCCGATGTCCTTGCAGCCACACAAACCATCGTGGACCAGCATGAAACCGCGCAGCTCAGCACCAACCCCGCTGCCTCAGGACCTCATCACAGCGGGGCAGGTGGGAAATGAGCCCTGTGGCTGGGGATGACACTTTCACAGTGATAGCATGGGGTTCTCAAGACATCCACACCGACCACTCCCTGGACCCAGGCAGGAAAGGAGGAGGTGAGAGCACCTCCAAGGGCCGGCAGCCACCGGGCAGCGACCGCGAAGGGCTCCCAGCAAGGGCTCCACATGGGGCGGCTGCGCCAGCACCACACCAAGCACCGGGCGAGAGCAGGGAGCCGAGTGCCTTAAGACCTCCTCGATACCCAAACTGATGAGCCGTGAGATGCCGGATCCTCGTGAACATCCAGGTGGCTTTGAAGACTGTGGGTCCTGATGTGTCTGCAGGAAGAGCGCTGCTGCCAAGCCGGAGAGGAGAAGCACGCCTGCAGCTCGGTGGTGGCAGCGTGCGGGCAAACGCAGCCAGGCTGCCCCAGGACATCCCGCGGGGGCTGAGAGAGGCCCAGGCACGAGGCCAAGTGGGGATGAAGCAGCCAGATGACAGTCATAGCTCAGCCACCACAAATTCATTTCTCAAAGCTCTTCATCTCCTTTGATTTTCAACTGGACGGAGGCTCTTGTCCAAGTTTTTTCCCCAAGAAAGCACCGTGGAATAAAAAAACAACGGGTTAAGCATCAGCTCAAGCCACTTGCATGGACACAAGCGCAGCCACTGAGCTTAGAAAGGGAACTCTTCCTATGCTCAGCTAACACGTGAGCAAAGCCAGCAAATACTTGAAAGGATTCCCCAGAGAGGAAAACCTTTCACATAATAGACAGCATTTCAAGAGACTCTGACATGAGTACATTACTGCAATGTAAATAACCCTGCCTCACTGCCAGGGTACGAAAGGGTATGCCAAGCAGTGTGTAAAAGCAGTGTTTGCAGCCTGGGTTAAAAAAAAAAAAAAAAAAAAGAGAGGGAGATTAAATAATAGTAATAAAAGTCATTCTCTCCCTGCCAAAAAGATAAGGAGGATGAGAGCCTTCTGGAAGCCCTGGTGCCAAAGCAGCGTGAGAAAAGCTTGCCTGGCAATCCCAGAGATACCGGGCCCTCCGCCCTGCATGTGCCGGCAGGTCGGGCTGTGCTTGTACGAGCCCAGGCAGGAGCCTCCCTTCATGCCCCTGCCCATGGGAAAGGGGCAGACGGGCACAGGCTCCGGGCCAGACGTGGAAGCTCAGCGCCAAGCAGTACCCAGCCAGCACCAAACAGCAGCCCGGGACTGCCCCAACCTCCCCGAGTGCTGCCGGGTGCAGGGAGAAGCCAACGCACCTCGCCGAGCCTCGGCAGCGCATCTCACAGTCAGTGCAGAGGCAGCAGGGCATGGCTACGGATTCAGCTTCTAAACTGAATTTTCTGCTGCAAAATCAGGTTTTGCAGCCTAGTGTGCTAAGACAGACACGGAGGAGACTCCTGGACCGTCCCGAGAGGAGAGGACACGTTGGTCCTTGATTTGCTCCTGGCACGATGCCCCCACCCATGCGGCGTGGAGCCAGTGGGCAGCAACATCCCGTGCTCCGTCCCTGCAAGCAGCCGCTGCAGTGCTCCTGCCAAGGGGTCTGCACAACCCGGAGAGCCCAGGAGTGGGGGTCCCACGGGGCAGCAGCACCTGGGGCTTCAAAGCCTGGTGGCGGAGGAGGACAGCGTTGCCTTCCAGCCTCCCAAGGAGAGGCAGCAAACAGGGAGGAGGCTCCACCAGCACTCACCGGCGCCGCTCTTGCGGTGAAGAAAGAGGGAAAAAAGGTAAGAGCTGGAAAAAAGCATCCAGGCTGTCCATCTACCTATCCAGATGGATAAAGAGAGCACGGTTAAACAGGGCACAGGGCATGCACAGCTAGCGGAATACATCAACCAGGACGGATTTCTTCCAGCGCTGGGAAAGGCCTCCAAGTCTTCCTGCAGTAATTTTCCAGGGCTGCTGATTGACTGGAGCCAGACAGCCCATCCCAGCCCCCTCATCCCTCCCACGGAGGGGACGGTTGCATCATTTCGCCTTAAGAAACAAATAACTCCAGCGCCGAACCAGAGCCTGCTTCGGAAGAAACCTTTACACCAAGCGCAGCGGCAGCCGGGGGAGGACAAGGAGCCTTCACTCGCCATCGAGAGGCAGCTCCTGGCTTCCTCCAACGCCGGACGCCAGCACTTGGGCTTCGGCCTCAGCTGGAGCGAGCGGCAGCATCTGCTGAAGCCACCGCTGCCCAGCGGGCACAGACAGGTCCCGCTCCCCCATCCTGGGGTCCCAAGCCCCCTCCCCGTGCTCACCACCACCACCACAAGGCAAGGGGAAACACAGGGCGCCGCCGCCACCTCGCCCCTCACAGCAAGGTGCTCGCAGCACCCCTGCCTTTGGGGCTTTCCTCACTCAAACCCATTTGGATGGAAACCGAACCCAGCGGTGCCCAGGTCCCAGGAAACCATTGCAATGCGATGGGTCGCAGCCCCCAGAGCAAGAGGCACCGGGAAGCAGCGGCTAGGGAGATGAATGGCAGACAGACAGACAGATGGACGGATTGAATTCCAGCAGTAAGCGGCACCCGCTGTCCCACCCCCGGGGCGCTGGGAACTCGTGCGCTACTGGAAAGCGTGAGCGGAGGTAGAGCAGCGGTGCGATGACGCCTGTTCAGGACCCTCCAACGACCGTGCAGTGAAAGAGCGAATGGAGCAAAACGCAAAGAAAATTATTAGGAAGGAAAGTCATACATACATATATCAGGTGATTCATCCGAGCCATCGGGACAATCCTTTTCCCCGTCACAGCGCCAGCCCTTAGATATGCACGTAATCTGATCTTTGCATGCAAACTGTTTAGGGCTACATGTCTTCGGTGCTGGATGAGAAAAGAAATAACGATAATAAACATGATCAGTTTCTTCCCAAAGACAAGTTATTTAAAAAAAATAAAAATTTAAATTAAGGACTAGATTGCTTTTAGTTTGATTTCTTTCTAATGGCTCAGTGAAAGTTTTAGCCTGGCATCAGATCCATCAACCTCGCCCCTAAGGAAAGGAGAAAATTTAAACTGAAACATTAATTACACTGCGAGAAAACAGGAACTGAGATCCATGATGCACTAACAGATTTTAAAGATCATTTAACTTGGATGAATTAGCTCCTGGGAGCCAAAGGCGCTTTATTTTCTATGCTAGACAGTAAAAAAAAAGAAAGGGAAAAAAATGAGAAAACCCAAACGAGAGCAAATTAAAAAGGAATGTTTTCAAATCGAGCAGCAGCAGCACAGGTGCTGCCTGTTCGTGAGGGTGCAAGGGCCGCAGGCACCCATCGCCTCCTCGCCTGCACCCCAGCCACCAGCCACACACCGGGACAGGGACGACGACTGCCCCAACCCACCCCTGCCTGCAGAGACCTGTTCCTCTGCGCACAGACCACGATCAGAAGGGAAAGAAACCAGAGGGGATCTTCCTTCCTCCCAGCCCTGCCGGGCTTCGTTTCCCTGGACAGCAGAGGCTGAAAGAAAGTTCTTTCTTGGCTAATCCACAGCTGGCTGTGACAGCACCAAACTTGAAAAAGAAAAACGCGTATGTATTTGTACAAATAAAACACACGCAGCACGAGCGGAGCCAGGCAGCTCGGAAAGCATTACAAGGCAGGGCGGGCAGCAAAAGTTCAGGTGGTTGCTGCAGGCGAGAAGGTCAAAGCGCAGAGCCCCAGCTCCATCCCCGAGCCCCCCGCAGAGCCGCACCGCGGCAGGGACGTGCGCCCGCAGCGCCAGCCCTCCCCGCCTCCTCGCCAGTCTCTTGGCATGTCGCGTTCTCCCGAGAGACTCAGCTCTTTGCAGCAAACACCTCCACGCTGATTGCAGCTTTTGTTATAAAACAGCAAGCCCGAGCCCCTCGGGGAGGGAGGAAATCTTGAAAACCCGACCAAACGCAACCCTGGATGTTTGTTAAAGGAGAAGGCAGCACCACAGGCGTAATTCCCACAACAGGTATCTGGTGTCGGCCCCTGTCTTCTGCTCAGCTCCCCTCTCCGTGGATCCCTGTCACTTCACGCATGGCGAGGGGGGGTCTCCGCATGCTTCCAGGCGGCTGCAGCAGGCAGCAGCATGGCCACGCACCCAGCTACTGCTCATTTCATGCATTTCATGACCCAGCTCGCTCTCAGGCTCCTGACGGACCAGAGGAGGTGCAGAGGTTCCTCGCCGACCTGTGTTAGGAGCAGGAGATGCCTCCCTCCTTCCTGCTCAGCAGCCTTTTGCTCCATCTGTGCTGCTGGGGAAGAAGAAGGGCCAGGGAGGGATGGGGAGGAAGAGCCCCATCCCCTGCCCAAACCCTGGTTCCTAAAGGAGGGGAAACTCTCCCACCTGCCCTTCCACCCTGTGATTACTCCGGTTATTGCGTAGACCCACAAAGGGGCTCTGTTTGCCCCAAAACTTGTCTGCTTTCTCCAGAAATGCCTGATGGGTTTGATTGAAAGGTATTGCCTCCTGCAAACCTGCCTTTGCTCAGGTCTCAACAGCATCAGAAGCGTTGGAGCTGCTGTTAGACGGAGACGCTCGATACCATGACACAGAGTTCAGTGCAATCAAGATGGAGACTGGATATATCAAAATGGATGAAACACCCACAGCTCTGAGCCGATGCCAAGCCCTCCGATCCCAACACCGTTCCGAAGACGACCAGCTTAAAGCCAAGTCCCTCCTGTTCCTCCTGCAGGACCCAGCAGTGTGGGACGGGACAGCAGGGCATCCCACGGGGCCGTTTGTCCCAGGTGCTCGGGCTGACAGCTATGAAACACGGGACCGCTGGCTGCAGGAGCGACCCCTCCTGCCGGGCACAGCCAGTGCCAGCCCCACTACGGAGCCCATGGTCACCAAGGGACCATTTCCTCTCGGCCCCAGGGACAGGTCAGACCCAAAGCAGAAGGGGCTGCACCCTGCCGGGCACCCGCTGCTCGCTCAGGGTCCCCACGAGCACCCCGAGCCTGGCACCCGCACCTCAGCCCCGGGGGGCTGCGTCCCCACCAGGGCCAGCTCTGCCACCCCCTCTTCCTGGAGGAGCTGAGCTTCCTCCCCCATCTCCAAGCCGCAAGTTTACCCAATGCAAGATTCATTAAGAAAACCACAGCAAAGAACCGACACTCCCTTGGATTTCCTGCTCTCCCTCATCCCCCGAGGTTTCCAGCAGCCACAACGTGACCTACCGCCGCACGCACGCACCGCGACGGCCCTCGGCCGAGCCCAGCTCCAGCTCTCGTCTTCCTCCTCCCTCCGAGGAGAGCAGGAGCTGGTTTACGAGGGCAGGCCCCTGGCAAGCGGCTCCAAGCCTCCGGCCCAGCACCCACACTCCTGCTGCCCCCCAAAGTCCCCCAGGTTTGTGTCTACACATGAGATGAAGCCAGGCCCAGGGCAGGATCTTGATGCAGCTGGTTTATTTTGCACTAGAGACACCCGTCCTGGAACAGAGATGCTCACCAGCAGCACGGAACATGAGCCCCTCTTCCGAAGACGTCATCCCTAGCTACCAGCACCTAAATCTTCCAGACCAGCTCCGTCTCACGGACTGGCTGTGGTTAGACAGACTGAAGGAGAGCAAGTTCTCCTGCTGCTTGCAACAGCTCCCCTACGCAGGAGCAGAACATGTGGGATTTCTTCCAAGCACTAAAACAGTGCTCATACGCTTTTTTTTTTTTTTTGTCAGGCTTCACATGTGTCATGGTTTGCCGTCAGGAATGCCACCCCTGTAGACACGTACTTGGCTCGCACCTGCCTCTTCCCTGCACGTGCAGGTCTCCAGCTAAGTCAGCTACAGGGGAAAAAAAAGGTGCTTCCCCAGCACAGGCGAGCCCCAGGGAACGGTCTCACTGCACCTTGCCGCCACGGGTGGCGTTAACCTGCCACAAAGATGTGCCTGAACTGGGCTCGGAGCTCAGACTGTCCCCGCCGTCACTCACAGAAGCAAGGATCAGCCTTGGCAGCACAAGACTGCACCACTGCTGGTGGCTCTACACAAGGAGAAGAAAGAAGATTGCTTCCCTTTTCAGCCGCTAGCCCTCCAAGCTTCTTGGTAACAAAACGCACTTTCTGTTCTTGCACAGCATGTTCCTAGTGAGTTAAATAGCCTCCAAAATGAGTGTCAAGATGCCTAAATGCCAGGTGGACAATTAGAGAAGGTGTCTGTTAATGCAGCGTTCACAATGAGCCAAGTTTCTTTTTGAAAGCCAGGCGGCTGCATCAGCAGAAGCGGCAATCTCAGCGGAGAGAGGAGCTCCAACTTTGGGGAGGAGAATAAAGAAGCCTTCATGCAGTGTACAATGGCCAGCTCAGACTGCAGGGCCAGGACAGCTGCAAAAGCCTTCCACGGAAAACATTTGCCTCTTTAGCAGTCAGAGGAGAGATTCTCGCTTAAAAATAATTCAAAAGGGACAGAAAGGGAAAAAAAAAATTGTACTCAAAACAGCAAATGGTTATTTTGGTACAGAAAAGGGCTCCCTTCTTCTCTAGGGAGGGCTGGGGGCGGCTGTCCCAGCAGGGAAGCGGAGCGGCAGCAGGGTCTGTTGGGGCAGGTGAGGACCTGGACCCCAGCGGCACCTCTCACTGCCTCAGTGATGAGGGCAGACGAAGTCAGCACCACAACGCAGGCAGACAGAGGACTTCGTGTAGACGTGCAGTGGGTTTAGAAAAAATTTTTTTTAAGTGTTAGCAAAAAAACGCACAGCAAAACACGTCTCATCTTTGCCTAAAGCAAGAAATCAACACTTCTGCTTTAAATGGACTATTCTGAGAGGCTGGTGAACAGAAGGTCCTCACCTTGAGTAGGAGCCAAATTACCTTCAGCGCACAGATGACTGTGGCATAAAAACCTAGATAAACTGGAAGTAAACCACAAAAAAAGTTAAAGAACTTCCTCCTTAAGCAAGCCATACTTTTCTACTCAACCCAATTCCTGCTCCTCTCCTTGGAGGAGGTGGCTGGCTGTTACTTCGCAAAGGAAACAGCACTGGCAATAAATATGGAGTGGAATGAGCATGATTTGCAAAACAGATGTTCTTGGGGGGGGAGAATAAATCCACTCCACATTCCTCATAGGTCTCTGTTCCCCAGCTACTCCCCTCCCCTCCACGCTAGCATATACGGTCTCGCGCAATGTCCAAGCCTGCCAAAACACACATCTCCTGCGCTGCGCACGCAGAGCTGCGCTCGCTCTGAACCCTGCTCCAGGACGCACGTCAGGCTTGCAAACTCCATCCGGGTACCAAGCCCCAGCAGCTCGGGACCAAAAAGCGGTGACATAAACCAGCTGAGCCTTCAAATCTCCCTGCCAGACCCCCTGCTCACTCAGGGCTGGCTACAGCTGCCACCAAAACTACCACTGGGATGCTTCAAGATCCCCGAACATCGCCCTTGGGAGCTTTGTCACAGCGACACAAAAACCTGCAAGGTTGTTCTGGAGGGCAGAAGTCTGGCACAAAATTATTGAACCTCTGGAGAAGGGAGGGATGGAAAAGCCCCAGCATCCTGGTGCGTGTGGGATGAAAGGTGGCATCATCTGTGCTTCAGTCCAGCCCCGGTCCTCACCAGCACCGGCACTGAGGCTTTGCCGAGGGGGCACTGGAGCACAGTTTACAATCCCATCTCCATCCCCGCAGAGTCTCTCCCTCTCAGTTTAACTCTCCAGATGTCACTTGGCCAGAGGACAGCGCAGTTTAGAGGCTGCTTTCCCAAAACAATGATTGGGCGCATGCACCTCGCATGACTCCTCCAGGGCCCCAGCACGCAAGGCCACGATGCCAAACTGAAAGACTTTCCAAGTTGTCCTATTAACTGCACATAAAAATCAGTTATTCTATGCTTTCAGTTTTCTCTACAATCTCCCCCACGTCATCCATTCTTGTTCTCAAGTTTCGGGGTGAGGGGAGAGTGATTTATTCATTTTTTGTGTTGTCAGGACTCTTACAGAATTTCTCTGTAGCCTGAAGACAGACAGGCACGGAGAGAAAAGGTAAAACACTGAGGCACGCGCACACCTCGATTCCTTCACGATGCCTTGATTGCAGGGACCGAAGCTTTGTTACAAAGCCATAAGGCCAATGACAAAAAAATATATAAAATAAAATAAAATAAAATAAAATAAAATAAAATAAAATAAAATAAAATAAAATAAAATAAAATAAAATAAAATAAAATAAAATAAAATAAAATAAAATAAAATAAAATCACAAACAGGGAGAGCAGAGCCCAGAAGGGCTGTGATATTCCCCAGCCACTCGGGCATTTCTGCACACAGCATGCAGAATTTGCAAGCTCATGGCTAAAGTAAATTTGTCAGGGCCTTTGGCTCTGAAAAACTAGACAGGATAATAGAGACATTTAAAATAACAAAACTTAGATCTTGCAGTCACATTTTTTCAAGGGGGGGGGAGGCTTATTTGTTTGGTTTGCATTTAAATACAAGATCTCTAAACAGTTCAAATGCATTTTTGCAATTCTTCCATCTGGCCCCTCGTATGAGAAGATTCAAACCAGACCCGCTGCTCCATCGGAGCTGCTATTTCCATGAATGACGTTGCTGTTCGCACTCCGAGCTATTCCCATTTGGAGAAGCCGCAGGTATGCGCTGTTTGGAACTTATTTGGGTTGGAGGGGGAGGGGCTGGTTCAATTGCTAAGTAAATATTGACTTTAAAATACGCATTTTTTCCCTTTTCCTTTCAAGTCTGCCTATTGCGTCTAAATCACAAGGCATTAACTCTGTTTTTTTTTTGTTGTTTTTTTTTTTTTTGGGGGGGGTGTTTTTTTCTTGTTGTTGCTTTTTATAAAAGGACAATTTTGAAAAGAAAAGCCTGCCTCAGCTTTGCAAGAGAGGTTCGAACGGAAGCAAAACACCATTCATAAGAAACACGCGCATCTGTCGCTGGGAAAGGGCTGGCTGAGGGCGAAGAACGTCGGAAGGCATCTTTGAGCCAGCCTCCTCAGACCTGGCCAGCTTTTAGATACAGCAAGGAGCTGAAAACCACCCCGAAAATCCCATCCAAGCAGAGCACTGCTGGACCATCATCTTCAGGCACGTGCCTTGAGCATCCCCCAAAGCGTGCTGCGAGCTTTTGTGGATTTTTCGCCTCTGGCTCGTGCCTGCTGACTGCCTCGAGGCAACACGGGGGATGCTCACGTACCGAGGGTGCTTCAAGGCCTCGCAGCAGCCCTCGGACACAGAGCGCCAGGCCCATGTCCCGGCTGCTCCCAGAGGCTGGCCTGGCCCCTTTGCACAGAGACCATGCTCTGTGCACGCTCCCATCGCCCACAGGAGGGCACAGAGGGAGCAGCCCAAGGGTGCCGGGACCCCAGCTGCCCCCACCACCCACCTCTAGGCCCCAGCTCTCAGGCAGGCCTCGGCCCCATCGCCACCGCTGGGGCAAGAGGCCGAGGAACGGCCAAGGGATGAGCCAGAGTGGGCCCATGGCAGCCACCACCCCATCCCCTGCCCGTTATTCCTTTATCGATTCAGACAAAGGATGAGAAGGGAATGTGGAGCAGGAGAAGGAACAATGAGGGGTGGCAGCAGGGGCCGGGCTGGCTCCCCGTTAGGGAGGACAGAAACGGAGATGGCCAAAAGCGGCCATCCCCAGCAGGGAGAGGGGGAAGGGGAATAAAATCATATTGCGACTTCCAAGGGCTCCTTTCATCTCGGCGCACCGCGGTCACCTGACTTCAAACAGATCCAGGGGGAGACGATTTAAATGCTAACACGCATCAGGAAATCTGGACGCGCTGGGAGGAATGCGCTCCCCCCGCCAGCCCAGCCCCTTCCCCTCCTGCTCCTGCTCCCCAGGCTCCGGGCAGCTCAGCTGCCTTCAGACAAAATGCATTAAAAAAAAAAGGGGGGGGTGGAATTTGCATTTTAAACCAAATTCAGAAGCAGAGAGATCTGTGCTGGAGTGAGACTCCCCCCCCGTCCCCCCCCCCCTTCTGCCTCCAGACCCACAGATTGATCCTTAGAAGAATGAGCTAAAAAATGGCAGGAGATGAAACCAGATGAAATGAATCCATGGCATTTTCAGAATTGGAGGGAAAAAAAAAAAAGCTTGATCATACAAAATGTGGTGGGGAGGGGCAGAAGGGGCAGGCTCCAGCCACGCAGCAGAGGGTGTTTCAAGAGAGAATCATGCCTTTTTTTTTTCCTCCTTTTTTCCTCTTTTTGCAGCTTATCTGCAATTTAAATGAAAACAAGAAAAAGAAAAAAGAAAAAAAAAAAAAGCATTTGCAGCCAAGAGAAAGGGGCTTAATTCCTCTTGGTTCGGTTGGAGGGGCTGCAGCCGTGCCTGGCTGGCAGCCACCCCTTCTGGGGGGGGCTGCCCCTTCCCCTCCCCACACGAGGCAGAGGGGTGAGGGAGGGGCATTGATTTGGGGCAGAAGACCCAGCCAGATACTATGGATGCTGTGCACGATGTCTGTCCCCCCCAGATCCAGAACATCCCCTGCCTCCTCTACCTGCTCGGAAGGTTTTATTCCCTTTATTTATTCTAGCAATAAGAAGTAGGATGTTTATACCATTGGCAGTTTGGAACCCAAACAGAATATAGTGTTCTGCACCGGAGGCAGTTATTTATGGCTTGTGGCTAAAGCTGATAACGCTTCCCCCAGAGACCTGCCTGCATTGTGCAATAAAGCAATTGCACATTATAGATTAATAGGCATTTCATCTGGATAGCTGAATCACAGGGCAGGACTCTGCAAGGAGCTAACTGACAGAGCCCAGGGCTGTGTGAGGCGAAGGGGCCGGCAGCAGGCGGGGGGCTGCGCTGGGCAGCAGGGTGCTCAACTGCATTCGGCCTGGGACGGGCATCAGCCAGCCAAGGCTCTAAAAGCGCTGGAGCCAGGCCAAAACCATTGGCCTTAATTCATTAGTCAACTCAATTTCGCTGGCTTTGCAAATAAGGACTTTGTCTAAAATGGGGAAACGGACCAGAATAGCTATTGTGAACCGGGAGCGGGCAGAAAGGGCCCTTTGAGAGGACACTCTGCCGGAATAAAAGTCACTTTTATCCCAGAATAATTAGCGTGCTCTGAGTACACTAATTATTCCAGCATAAAGGGACTTTTATTCCCAAGAGGAGAGTGCCGCTCAGGGAGCTACTCTGAATTCAGGTCCACCTGTCCATGTGAACGCCGTCTCCTGGTCCTGCTGCTCCGGGGGCGACTCAGCCTGCCCAGACTTGTGACACCCACGGGTCCGGGGATGGATGGACCTGCGAGCATCCCCGGGGTGGTCACCAGTATAAGTCCAGACCAGGCTGTGCCATGCAAACAGGGACTCCCACCCCAGCCAGCGCTGGGAAACGCCAGCCCCCTGCCCCATGCATGTCTCCCCCTGCACTAGGAGGAATAGGGTGAACAGACCCAGCTCCATCATCTGCACAAGCTGCCGGGTGGCTTCCATGAGCCCCATTGTTTTGGGGAGCAAATACCTCCTGCAGCTCAGGGGGACAAGGTCATGAAGCCACCATGGCACCAGCTGCTATTTCAAGGTCTCCCCAGGAAAACCTCAGGCTCCTGCTGAAGGAAACAGCATAGGGAAGCACAGCAATATTGTAACCCCTCCTGCTCCACGCGGACAGCATCTCCAGCTGCTCTGCCCAAGCTGGGATTTGGCTGTGACCTGCTCAAAACGTGGCCGTACCTACAGGGAGGCTGGGAAAAACTCCCCCGACCCATCCCCTCCTTGCCTCACGGGAGCTGGAGCCTGTCTAGGAGGAACACACCCCAAAAGCAAACCCGACCTGCTTGCCCAGTGATAGCAGACTTGGAACAAAAACGCGGCCTCCAAAGCGGGGTGGGGAAGCATCCCCTGGCTCAGGCCTCCTCGGAGCAGCACCTTTCAGGCACAGGGTGCTGAACGGGCCACAAGAGTGCACCTCAGAGGCAGCGGTGCAGGATCGGGGAACACTTGGGGTTTCCTCAAGAGCATGCTAACAGGATGCCACATCGCACCGTGGCTTTGCTGAGCGCTGCCTCATCCCCCTCCGCACCACCAAGTGCCCACGGCCCTGTGCCGCACACAGCCAGCAGCCTCCACGGGCCGATGCCACTTCCCTGCGTGCCTGGAGAAGGATTTCCCCGGGCCAGGCCCCAGAGGAGCCGAGTCAGCCGTGCCAACCGAGCGCTTCGCACATCCAAACGCCAGCAAGGCGAGGGGAGGGCAGGCAGCGCCTCTACCTGAGACGGAGGGGACACGGCCAGCAGCAGGGCTCCAGGCCCGTCACCTCCCCACAGCGCAGCCCCCGCCTGCACAGGAGCTGGCCCCGCTCCCGCTCCTCGCCACCGCCGTGCCGGCCGGGCGCCGCCGTTCCCCCACCGCAGCGCTGCAGCCCAGACACCCGGGCCGGGCCACGGCCGAGCCACCGTGCCAAGAGCGCTGCACGGCCCCACGAGCCGCAGCTACCACCCAAACAGCGAGCTCCGAGCACAAGCAGGGAGGGGAGGGGAAAAAAAAAATAAAATCCAACAACAACAAAGAACCCCGACGCTGTGTCCCAGGGTCGCCGCACAATAGCCGGGCTTGTTGCTTCTGCTGGCAAAAGGCAGCTCCGATCAGCTGTGCAAATTGCAGAGTAACCCGGCCGCGTCCCCGCACGCAGCTCGGGCCAAGGACAAGGGCAGCGTGGGGCGGGCAGAGTCCCCGTGCCCCCCCCCAGGGGCACCCCCGGGGATGCAGCCACTGGGCTGGGTCTTGAGAGGTGGAGGGAAAAAACAAAATCTTTGGCACGGTGGAGTGTCCCATCTGTTTACAACTGGCAAAAATGATTAAAGAGGAATCTGGTACAGTTATGTCTGGTCTGATTTTGTGTCCCAGACATTACCCTGCCCCCTTGGCATCTCTACCAGCGCAGCTATGACCAACTAACTGCTCGCCTGCAGCAGCCTGGACACTCCATGGTGCTTGGACCTGGTGTGCCCGTTCCTACCTTCTGCAAGCTGCAGAAAAAGGAGCTTTGAAATTTCAGAGAAGCTGAAAGAACACGGGGCAGGGCAGGTTTGGGAGGGATGCTGGCATCAGGCAGCCGCAGAAGAGAAAACCAAACTCACGAGTGCAGTGCTGGGCTCCAAATTCCGCAGGGAAAACCCGCTCCAGGCCACGAGAGGAGACACTTGAGTGAACCCATCTGGACAGGCTCCGGCAGGAAGCGGAACCTTGCCGTGGCCATGCGGGGTGACACGGAGCCGAGCAGGATCTCGCCCACCTCCCGGCCAGCCCCACAGCGTGTCCCCACGGCACAGATGAAGGCAGCACCACGGATCCCTCCATTCTTGCTTTCGGGAGGCAGGGAAGAAACTCCCCTGCTTGGAAATAACCTCAGACGCCCCGGTGCCCTGCTCTGGGGCAAAAGCCGGAGCTGGCCCCAAGGACGGACAGACGGACACAGCTCGGCCCCCCCCGCTGCTGCCCTGGGAGGTCATGGATGGCGCCTGCCCTCCGCTGCCTGGGCAGGAAGGTGTCTGAGTCCCTACGCCCCGCAGCTTCCGTGCAGGCCTTTGGAAGCGCTGTCGCTGTAGGAAGTATTAAAGCCAACTGCTTCCTTTTCCAAACAATAAAAAAAGCACTACAACAGAAGGCAGCAGGCCGGGGGAGGAAGCCATTCACAGCCCGGCTCCTTCCCCAGCCTGCTCCTGGAGCTGGAGCTGCTTGGCTGCTGGACACGAGGGCTCCAGCTCCCTCCTGGCCGCACACCCAGGATCCAGGCCCTGTGCTTGGCCCCCGATGCAGCTGCTCCGAGCAGCCCCATGTGCCGGGTGCCCAGCGGCAACCCCACAACGAGCAGGCCAGGTCCAGGCTCTGCAGAGCAGCGTTGCAGGGCAGGAGCAAGGTGCATGGTCACTATTCCTTCCCAGTGTCACAGCTTCACCCTCACAGCAAAAGCCTTTAACCCTTCTTCCATTCTTATTTATTTATTTTTTAAGGTCAAGATACTCAAAGCCTTCACCAAATCCTGAGCACGGCACGAACAGAAACTCGCAGAACCCCGTGGGCTGAAGCGTACAACCAAGATGCCAAAAGGGTCCCGACCTGGGTGCAAGAAAGCAGAGACGAGGAAAACCAAGTCACAATTAGCCCCAAGGAGACTGATTAACTGCTATAGCACCATGACTACTCCAGCGTGGCCTGTCGTGCCAGCAAACTGAGGGAGGCAGAGGTACACTTGACTGTTCATCAGATACAATGAGCTGCTGTGATCCAATGAGCGCCGGGTCCCTGCGCTCAGACGTCTGTAGCGGCGCCTGCAAACAAAGAGCTGCACCATATTAAGTAAATGGACTAGATTGATGCGTTTCAAAGCTCTAGGCAGATTAAAATAACAATTTGCCTGGCAGCCCGCAGAAAACAAAACCTAGCCACGTCTCAGCAAGGCCGAGGCAGAGGAGCAGCAACACGAGGGCACGGAAGGCACTTGATTCACCCTTGGTAAAAAACCTCGGTTCATTCACTAAGGGATGGAAATCACGGCCCTGAATCCAGCAGCAGCTCCAAAAGGAAAGCAATCAGTCCATCTCCCTCCGCAGTCCACGTTACTGAAGCTAATTGTCTGCCGCGGATTTCTTTGCCCTTCACCTGCCAGTCACGGCCCCATGTGCCCAGCCACTACCCAGAAACGCGCGCTCACCCTCGCCACTTGCAGTGCTGCCTTTTCATTTAGAGAAACGGCATCTTGCAGGAGGCTAATTAGTCCAGACAATTAAATGAAAACTTCCAACTCAATTAGACACTTCCCCAGTCACCTGCAACTCACATTCAGATGCCTCAGTCCACAATTTGGAAGAAATCACAGACCTGCTCTCCCCCTCCCACAGCAGATGAGGCCACCCATCACCCCCACAGCACCCACAGCAAGGTTCCCCCAGGATCCCTCACCACCAGGGTCCTGCCCAGCCCCACAGTGCCCACCCCGTGAGCCTGAGCTTCAGGCTTGCTGGGACTGTCTCTAACCCTGCAAAGCATCCGCGTGATTGTAGCTTTCGTCTGCTCGGCTTCCTTGGCTAAGAAAGGACACAGTAAGCCTATATTTAGCACCAGAGATGGATGGACTGCACTGGGGAAAGCAACCTCACACAACGGAATAAGATCCAGCAAAACAGTCCTCGCAACCCACCCAGCATTTTTCCTTCTTAAAATAAGAGGCGCGGAGCGAAGAAAACAAGAAGTTCGAGCTGAATTAGAAAAGGCTGAAAATATTTGCTGCTGCTGCTTGCCGCTGGCAGGACGGGCTGCCAAGGTACATTAAATGTAAGTGACTGAAAAGTTAAGTCAACAGCAAAAACTGGTCTGTAAATAACTGCAAGTTGGTCTCGCACTGGCTTGCGAAATATGAAGGAGAGGAAAGCGCATCTCTGTGCAGACAGCGCTGACGCTCACTTGGGAATGCCACCAAAGATGGCACAGACATGAGACCTCCGCAGGCGCCAGGCACGGTACCAGCCCCCAACCCAGCATCTCCTGCAGCCCTGGGACCCCACCAAGGAGAGGAGAAGACGGTGGCCACACGCACAGAACCGCCAGTGGGCAGCCGGCACAGCATCGCCAGGCTGGCACTGGACGTGCCCCCAGAACACAACGCCGCTTGCTGACCTTCACCGGCTTTGGGCACGTGGCTTTGATGCCAATGGGGTTCAGAAACACACATCTCCTCCCCCTCAGGGATAGCGGCTTCTTAATTTACAGCGCCCAGCCGGACTCCGGGCACACAGCGTACGCAGCGGCAGCAGAGGGGAACGGGCCACGAAGCGGGGACCTACGCCCCATCTCCTGGCAGCCACGCGCGGAGAGGACATCAACAGGGATGGAGCCAGAATGCCCAATCCAGAAGGCGGCGGAGATAAAAATTCAATCCCAGCACAACGAGAGCCTTGTCTGCTTGGCAAAGCGTAGAGCCCACAGGAAGGAAACGGGTTAGATGCGTTCACCGCTCGCAGGCTGAGTCAGCCGCGCACCGCCGCGACGAGGAGCAGGCGCAATCTCCGAGGAGCCCATTTCCCAATCCTGGGATTGCTGGATTCTTCCTGACTTCTCCGTGGGGCTTCAGACAGCTCTCCTACACACCCAGGCATTTCAGCCAAGCTCTGCGACTTGCTGGGGAAAACCGGGAGCACGATGACTTTGCACTGCGCCGAGGCGCACGGCACAGACAGAGCAGTGGGCTCTGGGAGCGCAGCCAGGACTCGCCTGTGGGTTAGCGGTTAAACGAGGTGCTCGACATGCATCAGGGAATCGAAATCTTTTCAGCACGTGGAAGAGGAACCTCCTGCCCCATGACAAGGCCACGGTCTTGCCCGCTGGTTGCTGTCACATCGATAGTGCCGACTCAGCCCAGCTCACAGTGACCACAGCGTTCTGGGCTGTGCCGCCCTCCCCGGAGCTGTTGTTACGGGAAGCATCATCCCCTTGCACCCTCTTCCCAGGGCCAAGGGGGCGTGTGGATGCGCATGTGCCCTGCACGGGATGGCAGCGGGCAGCCCGACCTGGCCAAAGCCCTGCTGAACGATCACCAGGCTCAGGAACTTACCCCAAAGGTGCAACCAAAATCCCCGCGAGTCAGTTGCAGACCCGGGTCCAGCACCTGCACAAGGGGCCACAGCATTGTGCACGCTGGCGTTCATCTCCTGGAGGAAGGCACCAGGCAGGGTCCTCGCTCAGGATCCCCCAGCAGCACCACACGAGGAAGCCAACATCAAAGGCTGCTTTGCAGATGTCCCGTGTGCCCAGCACCCCTCTGAGGCTGGCACCTTCACCTCCAAAACCCACAGGGATGTTCCCTCTTTCTCCAAGAGCCAGGATCCCTTCTGTCCAAGGGCTCTGCCCCTCGTTCCCTCCCAGCCTTGTCTCTCCCTGCTCAGCTCAGCCACAGGAAACACCAGGAGCTAACTGGGATGTTATTGCAGCCCTCCGGTGGCTGGGGTCTCCTCCGCCCTCCCCAACAAGGAGGCAGCCGAGCACAGCCCCCAAACAGCCCCACAGGAAAGCGAGCAGCCTCGCTCAGACCACACCACCACCAGCACCACATCCCGGTGTCCTCCTGCCCTCCAAGGACCCCACGGTGGAACGGCTCCATCCGTGGGCACCTCCCGACCCCTGGGCAAGCCGCCAGCTCCTGCATCCACCCTGTCCCCCAGCCCTGAGCTCCAGAGAAGGACCGTGGTTCTGGGGACACCACGGAGCAGCTGCTTTGCACTGTTTTTTTGTTTTGTTTTTTTTTTTCCCCTTGGCTTGCCCCTGCTTATCAGCCATTGTTTCTGCGAGGGGAAGTCCCCACATCCCAGGACGGGTGCTGCGCTGCTGCCACTGCTTGCTGGCTCTGCCAAGGAGCACGGTGCCCACAGCTGGCCAGTGACGGACCCGTGCCAAACGCTGGCACCCTCTGGGCACATCAAGGAGCGCGGTGCCCACAGCTGGCTGGTGACAGACCCGTGCCGGACCCCAGCACCCCCCATGCACATCGTGGCCGCAGGCACGGGCGGCTCCAGGCTCGTAAGGAGCCTGCTCCTACCAGGGTGGTGCCAGGCAGGCAGGACGAGGACAGCGCTGGGGTGGAGGCATCGCCCCACCCTGCCTTGCAGCCAGCCCCAAAACCAGCGCTGGGTCGCTAAGACCACCCCCCCCCCCCCAGACGAGCCTCCCTCGCTAAGTGAGAAAGCATCTGTGCTTCTCTCCCCAGCCCTTCTCTCTGCCAGGTTCCTGGGGAGTGAGTCACTCCTGCAAAGCTATATCGAGACAGTTTGGCTTCTCCCCACATCCACACCTTGCCAATCACACAGGACTGCAAGGCTCATCCTACTCCGGCTGCAAGAGCCAGAGACACAAAAGCTGTCCCGGCTCGAAGCCGTCCCTTCACCAGCAGTCCCGTACCCCCGCCACCCACAGCCACGCCACCCGCACCCCCCTCCTGCCCCAGGGATGCCGAAAAGATGAGGCTGTGCCCGTCCTGTGCCAGGCAGGAGGCAGCCAGCAGCTGCGGATCAAGTACGGGCTGGTGGCAAAGAGGAACCAATTAACTCGAAAGCCTCGCCAGCTCTCCTCCAGGAAGAGGCGGCCCTGGGTGCCAAAGCCTTTGAGGAACGGGGAAGACTTGGGTGGTTTGCCCTCCGTTGGCCCAACCCGTTCTTGATGCAGGAGGAAGTGCACCAAGAGCCGACAGGAGCAGCCCCGGCACCTTCCCGCACCGCGCTCAGAAGCGGAGCACAAACCAGGACCGGGATGCCGAGGATGCAACGAGGAGGCAGCGCCTTGGTTTTACCCCAAAAACGCCCAGCGCTGCCGAGGATGCTCTGCACCCCCTCAGCACCAGCACACGGCAGCGGAGAAGGAGACGGCAGGACAGGAGCCACGGTTGTGCTGCTCCCACAGGGACCGCAGCGATACGTGGGCACACAGCTTGCAGGAACACAGAGATGACACAAGAGCCTGGGCACAATACGGGCAGCACCCTGCCCTCTGCACCCCACAGACACCCCCTGCCCACATCTGCGTGGAGCTGAGCAGGCTCCCCCCTGTTAGCACCATTCCCTTGCGTGGCAAAGGCAGCGCCAGCCCCAACAGCCACCCCCCAACAGTCCCCAGACCCAGCCTGGCTCCTGGAAAACCCGTCCCTGCCCGGGGAGATGGCACCTGCGTGCACAAAACCCGGACCCCTGAGGGGGAAGGGCTGCACCGAAACACCTCGGCCGCCCTCAACCACAGGTATGCCCAAAGCAGCATCGGGACCCGGGGAGCGCCCCGCCGCCCCGCCAGATGGGAAGAGCGCTCCGGCAGATCAGAGCCGTGCGCCGCTGCCCTTTGTCCCGCTGGAAGAGCTCCTCCACCATCCCCGCCGGCTGGACTTTGTCTCCCCTCTCTTCTGCAGCCAAAGACAGGAACAAATTAACATTTTCAGCGTCACAACCCGAGGCGGTGGCTTTGGGGGTCGCAAGCCAAGGCAGCCCCCGCCGCTGCACTGCCGAGGGGGAGGGGGACTGGGGTTTTGAAGCCTCCTCCCCAAGCCCCATCCCTGGACCGGGGCAGCTCCTGCCCACAGAGCTCCGAAGGCGCCGTGCCAGCTGTGTGGGGCTTTGTGGGGTCGGCAAGGCACAGCACCCCCCCGCAGCAGGAGCCCACCGCCAGCCACCCGGTGAGGGGGCGTTCCCGTGCTGGCTTTCGCCCCGTTCCAAGTCATCGGGGTGGAGGAGAGGATGGAGGAACTTCCCTCGAGCTCATCATCGCTGCTGCAGCCTCGTTTCCAAAGGCAACGCAGCTTATGCAATGACTGATGCCTGTCCCTCCCGCCCCCACCAACTTCGGGATCCGCCGGCTGCTTCGAACCCCAACCCAGGGGGGACGATGCCTCCACGGTGCCGGGTGCCCCAAAAAAGGGGAGAGGCCGAGCAGCAAACCCCGGTGCGCTCCCTGCCTACGGGGAGAGGGCAGCTCGGTGCCAGTGGCTGCAGCAACCCCGCACGGGTGTCAGCAGAGCTGGGGACACAAGCGGCATCGCCACCTCCCTCCCAGGGACGTGATTTGGGTGCCTGGAGCTCCAGCAGGGCGGGGGGAGGTCAGGGGCTCCAGCCCCCCCCCCCTGCAGCACTGGCCATGGGTTGGACGCTGCTGTCTCCGCCACGGCACCGAGCGCCAGCAGCTGGGTGCCGAGGTGGGTGCTAAAAGGGGACAGCGAAACCTTCCCCCAGATCCCCCCCCCCAATCGATAAAACCCTCCAGGCTGCCGCCTTCGCCAGGCCCTTCCCATCTGGGCTAGAGGGAACCCGTCAGCGGAAAGCTGCGCAAGCCAACTCAAAACCCCAAATCTCCGGGCTTTTAAGTGGGGGGGAAAAAAAAAAAAAAAAAATCAGCCTCCCACCACCCCACACATTAAAACATCTCCAGGAACTTCTCCGCCGGGGGTTCCCCGCTGGCCGAGCTGCCGGCCCCCAGCCCCCGGTACGGGGAGGCTGCAGAGGAACGGGGCGAGCAGATGGAGCCCGGTAGGGGCGAGACGTGCGCAGCTTGAAAAGGAGCCGCTCGGTGCGGGGCTGGACGGCCCCAGGGCCAGCGGCCAGCCCCGTTACCGGCCCCGTTACCGGCCCCGTTACGCAAGGGCCGGGGGGGGCCGCGCTGTCACCGCAGGGCAGCCCCTGCCGCTCGTAGAGGGAAAATGGGGGGGTGGGGGGTGGAGGGGGCGTCAGGGGAATAGAAGCGGGGGGAGCTGAGGGAAGTTCCCGGGGGGGGGTCGGGAAGGGGAGGAGGACGCCTGCTGTAGGATGGGGGGGTTGGGGGGGATGGGGGGGGGTCCCTTTATTTTCTCCGCAGAAGCGGGGACCCGCGGGGCCGCTCCGCTTTGTCGCAGCGGGGCCGCCGGGGGAAGCGCCGCGACTGCAGCGGCCGGGACCGGCCCCAGCCCCGCTTCGACCCCGGTCCCGGTCCCGGTCCCGGTCCCGGTCCCGACCCCAGCCCCAGCCCCGGCCCCGCTCTGGTCCCGGCCCCCCGCGCCCCCCGGCCCCAGCCCCGAGCCCCCCGGGTCCTGAGGGCGCCGTCAGCGGCCCGGGCCCGAGCGCAGCCCCCACGGCGGAGCCCCCCCGGCCCCAACCCCGGCCCCAGCCCCGGCCCCAGCCCCGGCCCCGGTCCCGGTCCCGGTCCCGGTCCCGGTGCCGGCCCCAGCCCCGCGCCCCCAATCCCTGCGGGCGGCCCCGCTCCGCAGCGCGGCGGCGGCGAGGGCCGGGGCCCGCGGTGGGAGCGCTCCGCAGCCCCCGGGGGGAGCCGTGGCGGGGCCGAACCGAGCCTCCACCGGAGCACACCGGGCCGTGCCGCCCCCCCGGCGGCCCCGCACTCACCTTCGAGGGCGCGGGCGGCGGGGGGGGAGGGCAGCAGGGCCAGCAGGCACCCAGCGAGGGGCAGCAGCAGCGGCCCCATGCCGGCGGCTCCCGGCGGCTCCCGGTTCCTCACGCCGTGCTGCCCGCGGGGCGGCGCGTCCCGGGCCCGCGCACCGACATCCGCGGAGGGAGGGGGCGGGGGCGGGCAGGGGAGGGGAGGGCCGGGCCGGGCGGGGCGGGGGGGGGGGGCCGGGCCGGGACCAGGAGGGGAGGGGGCTGGGGTTTGGGGGGGGGGGGGGGGGAACCGGGACCCTCCGGTCCTGGGCGGCGGCGGCGGCGGCGGCGCCGGGGGCTGCGGGGCGGGGGCGGGGGTGGGGGGGGGGCTGCGCGCGCCGCCGCCGCCGCCGGGGGATGGAGCGCGCGCCGCCGCCCGCCTGACGTCACCGGGCTCGAGCCGCCGCGGGGGGGGGGGGAATTGGGGGGAAGGGGAGAGGGAGGGGGGAGGGGGGACACGGGGGGGGTCCGACGCGGCGGGCACGCATGCGCGGGAGGTGCCCGGGCTGCGCCCCCCCGGGGGGGGCGGGGATGGAGGGGGGCAGGTACCGGGATGGGGATGGGGGGGGGATGGGGATGGGATGGGGGGGGGGGGATGGGGATGGGATGGGGATGGGGGGGGATGGGGTGGGAATGGGGATGGGCTCGGGGGGGGAATAGGTATGGGTATAGTATGGGAATGGGAATGGGGATGGGGATGGGCATCGTACGGGTGTGGGTATGGTGTGGTACGGTATGGTATGGTACAGTATGGGAATAGGTATGGGCATGGTACGGGTATGGGTATTGGTAGGGTATGGTACAGTATGGTATGGGCATGGGCATGGGTATGGGTATGGGTATGGTATGGGTATGGGTATGGGTATGGGTATGGGTATGGGCATGGGCATGGGTATGGGTATGGGTAGGGTATGGGTATGGCTGTGGTATGGCATGGGAATAGGTATGGGCTTAGGTATGGGTATGGTATCAGTATAGGTAGGGGCATGGTGTAGGTATGGGAATGGGTATGGACATGGTATGGTATGGGAATAGGTAGGGGTGTACTATGGGAATAGGTATGGGCATGGTACAGGTATGGGTATGGTATGGTGTGGTATGGGAATGGGTATGGGCATGGTACGGGTGTGGGTATGGTGTGGTGTGGTATGGTATGGGAATGGGTATGGGCAGAGGTATGGGTATGGTATCAGTCTAGGTATGGGCATGGTGTAGGTACGGGAATGGGTATGGATAGAGGTACGGTCATGGTGTGGGGATGGGTATGGACATGGTGTAGGTATGGTATAGGAACGGTATGGGTGTGGTGTAGGTATGGACATGGGTATGGGATCAGCAGGGCCATGGGTATGGGGGACAGGGATGTGGCGTAGGGATGGACATGGTATGGACACAGTACAAGTGCTGCCCGCCACCCCCACCCCACAGCATGAGGCCGTGGCCCCAGGCCGTGCCCCCCAGCCCAGGGTCCTGGCAGCGGGGTCCCAGCAGCAGGGTCCCGTTGGGGCCAGGCCATATTTTGCTCATCCAGTGTTGGGTCCTGTGCGTGTGGCTCATGGTTGGAGCCGTGCTTGGGCTCAACGCACTGCCAAGATCTGCAACGCTGCCGAGGCCCCGGGGACCCACCCAGGCTGGGGGGCTGGGGGGCAGCGTGGACCCCCCAACCCCAATGAGAGCGGGGCTGCCCCAACCCCGTCCCTCCTTCCCCGGCTGCAGGTGTTTGGGAGGAAGATGTTCTCCCCCCCCAAAATGCTCCTGGGACCCCGTCCCCACAGAGGGGCCAGCGGTGCCCGGGGTGGGGGGGCACGGCCCAAAGCGCCACGCAGCCAAACCCCTGCGAGCGGAGGTGGCCGGGACAGCGGGGCCACGGCCACGCTCTTACCGGGATTCCTCCCACGCACCCAGCCCCGGGTCCCGTGTGCTCAGCACCGGTGGGTTCGTTCAGGGCCCCCCCCCCCGGCCCCCAGCCAGGCAGGGGAAGCCCGGTGCCCCCCCGACACCCCCAGAGCCCTGCGGGTGCTGCCACCGGGGCACGGGGCACGGCCGGGCCTTGGGCTCGGTTCCCCCGGGGGACCCGAAGCACGGCGTGTCCCGGGGGGTCCCGGGGGGTCCCGTCCCAGCAGTGGGGGGACAGCCCCCCAGATCCCCCCCCCACCCCACCCCGGGCACCCCGGGGCCGGTACCGGGGCCCTGCGGCGGGACCCCAGTGCGGCAGCGCCCCCTGGCGGCCCCGGGGCGGCTCCGCACCCACCGGGGGGGGAAAGGAACCGAGCGGCCCCCGGGGCACAAACAGCCCCCGGTGCACCGGGACCCCCCCGGGCGGGGACAGCCCCCGGGCCTCGCTCACGGCTCCGGGCAGCTCCCGGGCCCGGCCGCGGGCCTCAAGCCCCGGGACGCGGCTGCAAACCGGGGCCGGGCCCCGGGCGCGTTCAGCCACCGAACGGGTGCGCGGCTCGGGGGGGGGGGGGGGGGGAAGGTTCCCGGTTCCCGGTTTGGGAGGGAGGGTGTGGGGGGGCTGCACGGTGGCGGAGCCCCGGTATGGGGCAGGCTGGGGGGGGCAGCGCGATGTGGGGCAGGTGCGGGGCGGCCCTTTTTGGGGGGGGGGGCACAGAAACGGCTCCGCAACGGGACCGGGAAGGGTGGGGGGGAACGGCGGGGACCGGGGGGGGGACCGTGGGGACCCAGGGGGGGGGGGGACGGCGGGGACCCGGGGGGGAGCGGGGCCGGGGCCGGGGCCGGCGGGGCCCCCCCCGCGCACCCCCGCGCGTCTCCTCCCTCTTCCTGGCGCTCGGCGCTTTCCGCCGGAGCGGGGCCAGCCCCGGGAGCCCGGCCCGGCCGCGCCCGCAGCCGCAGCGCCATGGACTGAGGGCCCCGCGGCCCGGCCCGGCCCGGCCCGGAGCGGCGGCTCCGCGAGGTAACGGCACCGGGACGGGACGGGACTTGGAGGGGGGGGGGGGGAGGCACCGGGGAGACCCCCGGGGGAGGGCGCGGGGGCCGCCGGCTCCGCGGGCCCGGGGGCACCGGGCGGGGCCGGGCCCGAACGGGAAGGGGCGAGCGCGGCTCGGGGCCCCCCCCCCCCCCCCCCGGGGCTGGCGGCGGGAGCGGGGCCGTGGAAGCCCCGGGCCGGAAGGAGGCGGCGGGGGCCGGGCCCGGGGAAGGGGGAAGTCGGCGGCTGCCGGCGGGGCCTGTGCCCGGTAACGGGGCCTTCCCCGGGCCGGTAACGGGGGCAGGGAGGCAGCGCCCTCCGGTAAGTCCCCGTTCCTTGAGGGGGGGGGGGTCTGGGGGGGGTAACGGGGCTGTCGGGGGTTACCCCGGTGCCCGCACGCCGTGCAGCCCCGCGGGCTCCCGGTGCACACCCCGGGGCCTGCGGGACGGCACCGTCCGGAGCGGGGCCTGGCTCCCGGAGCGGGGCTCCCCGCAGGAAAACCCGGCGGATTTTCAGCCCCCGGTGCCAGCAGAGGCGGCCGGGGCGGCTGCTGGGCGCTGCAGGTGGCTGCCCGCTCCGGGGGGGTGCAGGACGGGGAACCGGGAGCCTGCAGAGCCCCCCCACACACCCCGGGTGAGCCCCACCGGAGCCCAGCCCGCTGCTCCTGCAGGTGGGGCCGGGGCCGGGCAGCGGCACCGGGGTCCCTGCGGGTGTTTGGCAGCCCCAAGGCAGCGGGAGGCCCGGCCCGTGCTTGGCGGGGCTGCCAGGCCCAAAGTCCAACGTGGGAGGCTGCCAACAGCGCGTACGGACCGGGCTGCTGGCACCCCGTCTGGGGGCGAAGGGTGCGTGAGGCAAAGCGAAAGCGCCCAAACACGGCCCCAGGGCGCCTGGCAGGGACCTCCGGGGGCACGGGCTGCGGCACGTCCCCAGGGGTGGGAGCTGAGGGCCTGATCCTGCCCGGATTCCCCACGCCGTGAGTCACACCGGGGCCGGGTCAGCTGGGGAAAGCCCTGATCTTCTGTCTCTGAACCAGGAGGGCTTTCGCTGTGGGAGGGCAGAGGGCTCCGGCCGGGCTGTGCCACCCCATTGCCTCCGCAGCATCCTCTGCGCTGCGTCCCGTCCGTGCTGCGAGGTTCTGCATCCTCACCTTGGACAGCGAACGCCGGCAGCGTTTGCCTCCCCGGCAGCACGGGGAAACTGAGGCGTGACAAAGGCGGTGACAGCAGCAGGCTGCGTCCCCGCGGGGACGTGGGAGGGAGGCTGGTGGCAGAGCCAGGTGTCCTGAGCTTCAAGCACTGGAAAATCTGAGCGTCTGTCCCTGAGAAAGTCCCAGGGAAATCTCTGCTGCACCTTGCGGAGGGCAGGGGGCTGCGTGTGTCCGCCGGCCACCAGCTCTGTCCCCACTTGGCCCCTGGCAGGGCCTGGCCCCATGGGGGACGTGTGCTGAGGGATTGGGGGGTCCCTTGCAGGGTCCCTCCCAGCCCCGTTTCCCCTCACACAGCAAAGAGGTGGCTCCAAGAGGTGGGTGCTGCTCTCATGAGGTGCCAGTGGTGGACGGGTGACAGTGGTGGGACACTTGGCTGCTCTCCCTTCTGGGACGTGGACGTGGCTTCCCACTGCCCACAGAGCGAGCAGAAAGCCCATGCTGGGGAGCGGGGAGGTCAGTGATCCCCCCCTTGGGTGCCACGGTCCGTCCTGCCTGACCTGGCACCGCGTCCCTGCCGCCACCAAGGACAAAGCCCAGCGGGGTGGGGAGGTAGGAAGAGGGGGCTCGGGGCGGAGCTGCCCCCCTGCGCCATATCCTGCCCCGCCATTGAGCCGGAGGCGCCTCGCGGCTGCGGGGTTTTCCCAAGCAGCAGCTCCCAGCCCCGCACGCAAACGGCCCAGCCCCACGGGAGGGGGCCCTGTCCGGGGCTGCCTCCACCCGCTGCCTTTTTGGGGGCACGGAGCCCCGCTAGAGGGGGATTTGCGCATCTGCGGCGGCGTGGGCACGTTGCCCGCGGAGCTGGGAGCTGCGCCTGTCGTCCGGGCGAGTTGCAGGGCTGCTGGCTCGGTGCTAGGAGCTGCGGCGGTGGCTGCTTTGCGCAGGGGACGAGGCAGCGTCCCCGACCCGCAGGAGGGGTGGCCTCGTCCTGAGGCCTGGGTCTGCGTCCTGGGGCCTGCCGCAGTGCTTCCTCTTCTCGGTGCTGCAGATCTGTTGATAGGGCAAACACCACGTGGCCCACCAAGCGCCAGCTGGTACCGTGAAGTGCAGGAAACCGGGGCGCTGGGCACGCCGGCCCCTCTCAAGGAAACCTCAGCCCCAGCCAGGGTATTGTTCCAGGAGCACGGGCTTGGCAGGGAAAGGCTGTTGTGCAGGAGGAGCTGAGGAGGAAAACACGGAGTTATGGAAACTGCAGCGAGGACGGGAAGGAAGCGCGGCGCGGCTGAGCTCAAGGAGCTGCAGCGATTGACGCCAGGAGGGGACGGGGCCGTCCCCTGCCGCGAGCTCCTCCAAGCCGGCCCTGGGCTGGTGGGGACGAGGAGGAGCGCGGTGCCTCCTGCAGCCTGGCAGCAAATTCAGGCATGCCCAGCTCACGCTCCAGGTTGCTGCGTACAAGCCAGCAGCTGCCTCCCGGCGCTAAGCAGAAATACAGGTTTTAACGAGGGAGGGGGACGGGGACGGGGCCTCCGAGGATCACAGCTCTTTCCTCCTGCCTCCATTCCCTGCGCACCAACAGCTCCGACCTCTCCTGGTCCCTGCCTTGCAGGGTCCGTGGGGGGTGGTGAGGGGAAGCAGCAGCCGCTGGTGGGTTTCCCCGGCAGAGCAAGCGGTGGAAAGGCCCCGGCCCCAGCTGCAGCAGGTGCCCTGAGCGGGGCTGAGCTGCCTGGTGAGCGCTGGGTAGGTTTCCCCGGCCGTTGATCCCTGCAGGATCCGTCAGTCCCCGCAGTAAATCATCGGGGTGGGTTTGTGCCAGCAGAGTCAGGAGCAAATTCACTGCTGGGAGACCCAGGCACGGCACACAAGAGGGTTGCTTCTCCGAGCGGTGTGGGATCCTGGGGGCTTGAGCACCTCGGGGGCTCGAGCACCTCGGGGGCTCCCCTTGCCCGGCCCCAGTGCGTCGCGGCCCTGGGATCGAAGGCGGGGGCGAGCGGCCTCGCTTGGCGGCCGGCAGCAGGCCACGGTTGTTTTGCACTCTGCAATGTTGCCCTAGTGACGTTGGCTCCCTTCCCTCCGCATGGTTTCTCAGAGAGTCTCCGGCGGCTCCACCTCCTCCCTGCGCCTTGGCTCTTGCCGCACGGAAAGGACCGCTGGGGAGAGCAGCCGGCCGCGGGCGCACGTGACGCCTCCCCCTCGCTCGGCTGTTTGCTCTCGGCCCCGGCAAGACGCGCTGGCCCGCGGCCCGCAGGCTCCCGGTCCTCCGAGGGCTGCAGCCTCGCGTCCTGCTGCAGGATCCGGCCTCCACCCCGGCCGGGTGAGGGGCAGCCAGGAGCGAGGTGCGTCTGGGCCGGGTGACGCAGCGGCTCCTCAGCCCGGCGAGGGGAGCGGGCTCTGCGGCAGGGCCATGGGATGGAGGACGCGAGGGTGGCGGGGAGGACGGGAGCAGGATCTTGGGAAGCAGCCCGGGAGGCTGGGCTACGGAGGCGGGGTGAAGTCCGCAGGCTTCAGGCGCTGCTGGAGGGCGCAGGGCGCGTCCGTGCCAGGGAGGCGCCGTGCCAGGGAGGCACCGTTGGGGTTGCGAAGCCCAGCCTGGGGGTGGTGGAGCCCCCAGGTCTTCCCCGTGGTGTTTCCTGTCCCCAGTCATCGAGCCCTCTCCTTGCTTTCCATGGAATCTGGAGACCGGTTTGTGGGGTGGCTGAGGCATGCCCTGGGAAGGTGTTTTCCTTGGCGGGGTGGCTGGGGAGGTTTTGGGGAGCAGCTTGGCCACCTCGCTTCTGCAGGGCTGGGGGTCAGGGCTGCGTCTTGTTCCTGAAAGCACCGCGGCGGAGCCGTTTCAGCAGGCGCTGGGGCTTCGCGCTCTTCTTGCTCCTGGCAGCTTTGCCATCTCTCCTGCATCGAGCTCGGTAGCACTGCGTGCCACCCCGTGCGTCCCTGTGCCCATGGAGGAGGAGCAGGGATTCCCCAGAATTGCAGGAAACTGAGGCACGAGTGGGCTGCCAGCCTGCCAGGATTGCCCAAGAGGGATGATCAGGGATGGGTGCTTCCTGCTCCTCCTCTCCGCGCAGCCCCGGCCGTGCCAAGCAGCAGGTTCAGACGGCGGAGGGACGGGGCAGCGGTGCTCGAAGGAGCCTTCGGGACTGGGGGATAGCCCAGCCCAGACGTGAGGAGAACAGGGTTGTGGGGTGCCCGCAGTGCCCCCCTTCTCCCCATTCACCTCCCATTTCCCTGCAGGTAACAGTTCCCAAGATGTCCCTCTGGAACATCGTCTCCCACATGCCGCCGGAGGAGTTCAGCAGCCTCTTCGCAGAGTTTCCCCGCAACCTGCGTTGCCTCCTGGCTGACTGGCTGGAGAACCAGCCCTGGTGAGTCCCTGGCTGCCCTGTGGGGCTCTGCCCTACCCCTCACCGCTCCCACGTGCCCGGGATATGGCTGGGGAGCATCCAGCTGCCCGCAGGGAGGGCTGAGCCCCCAGCCAAGGGGGTCCCGGCCTGGCCAGTGTCTGAACGTGTGGGTGCTGGTGCCGGGCTCCGTCCACGGCGCCAGGTGAGGTAAGTGAGGGCACCCTGTGCATCCGTGCGGGAGCAAGAGGAGATGGGGCCGGAGATGGATGCGCTGGTGGCGCAGCTCGTGGTGGGGCTGAGCGCCCCGATCTGGGTGGGAGGGGAGCTCCTGGGCCTGGGCAGAGGGTGCAATGTCAGGTGGGGCTGGTCGGGGTCTGTTGGTGCCCTCAGCGCCCTAGCAGGGTCTGGACTGACTCAGTGCTGCATTCGCAGTGGCAATAACGGGCACAGCCTGGCCAGCACCCCTGCTTTGTGCCTAGAACATGGAAATAGCAGTGGGTTAATTAGCAGTGTCATGGTCTCACCCAGGCGTCCCCAGGAGTGGCCTCAGGAACTGTTTCTCCTCCGCACAGCACCATGACCGGGTTGCAAAAGGGCAGGAAATTTGACACAAGGGGGCTTGGCCACATGGGACCGCGCCACAGGAGCGGGTGAGGGGCTGCTCCAGGCCCCGTGGTGGGGGAGCACGGCAGAGGGTGGGTGGCAGCTGGGTGTGTGTGTGGGAGAGGTTTCAGGAGGTGACGTCCTCTCTGATGAACCTCGTGATCTCTCTGAGTGCCGTTCAGCCTCGCTCACAGCTGTAAGGTGGCAAATTTCCCCCAGAAGTCCAGCCGGCGCTGGGTGACGTGCCAGGACAGCGGAAGCACCGGTGTCCCCTTCCTCCCCGGTGCGTGCTCGCAGGGAGGGCAGAGGCTTCGTGCCCACCCGACCTTCTCCCCCTTCTCCCCAGGGAGTTCATCAATGGCTCCGACGCCTTCTGCACCAGCGTGGCCAGCGGGATGCTCTCGGCCATGCTGGAGAAGCTCCGCAGTGCCGCCAGCAGCGATGGGCAGCAGTGCCAGATCCTCCAGCAAGTCAGCAACATTGAGGTGCGTGGGGGGCCGGGCGCGGGGCCCCGAGGGCCGTGTCCCGCCGGGATGGCAGCTGGCAGCCACGGGAGGCAGGGTTGTTGTCATGCCTTGGGTTTGCTGCATCAAACACCACCGAAGGGGCTGATGCTCCGAGCCAGTCCCCTCTCGAGGCTGGAGCCTTGGGTGACTCGTGCGGACTCGGTGCCGGCGGTGGGGTTTTGCGGGCGCTTTGGCAGGACGGAGGAGCTCATCCGTGTGCCGGGGCCAGCCCTCAGCTCGTCGCAGCACTCAGGCCCTTCATGGCCACGGTTCCCCCCTGCCCGCCAGCCGCCGCAGCTTCCCCTCGCGGGGCGCATCCCTGCAAGCCCCTTGGTGCCCAGGAGCTGCCCCTGCGGGGACCCCCCGAGCACGTTGGCACTCGTGCAGCCTCCTCGCCACATGTTCCCCATTTTCTGCTCGAGCGTTTGATTTCTCCTTCCTCCATGCGGTGTTTTGTGCCGTGTTTCCTCCTGCCGCATGTGCATGTGTACACTGGGTTTCTTTTTCTGGGCTCTTTCTCTGTTTACTGAGACCTCTGTGAATTGCTCTCTGTCTCTCTTCCTCCCTCTGTGATTGCAGATTAACCCTTCCACTCTCTCTCCTGCCAGTGGAGCTCTTAGAGTAAGGGCTGAACGGTGCTCGTGCCCAGAGCCCGGTTGAAAACCCTGCTTTTTTGGTAATATACAACATTTGGGAAGGGGTCAGTTTTAGTCATAACTTCTGGGGAACTGGGTGACTTTCATGAACAATGTTGCTGCTGGCTTTTGAAAATATGCAGATGTTTCAGCTCTTTTTTTTTTTTTTTTTCCCCAATTTAAGTTACTCAAGAAGAGCCTCCCTCCTCCCATTGTTCCTCATCCCGTAACAGCAAACCCTTTTCCCTTCCGAGCCCTTTGTTGTGGGAGCATGGGCTGCGGGTGGTGGGAGCTGGGTGCTCGTGCTCAAGACGAACGTGGCCGAGGAAGCAGCCGGAGCAGGCACGGCCCCTCTCCGGGGGGTGCTTCGGGATGGGGCTGTGACGCAGCGAGGGTACAGCTCTGGGCTGCCACAGCGTCTCGGGACACCAAACCCAGGGCTTTGGTCCCCTAAACCCCGGTGCCGGCAGAGCTGGCGCTGCTGCGGGGCCGCCGGGTGGGCGCAGGGGGCCAGGGGCGTGCCGCGGAGCTGCCGCCCGGCCCGCGGGGGAAGCCGCCCAGCGCGCCGTCCAGCGGTTCGCCGTTGCTGTTTAGGGAAGTAGCTAATTTGGGAAATGTGCGAAGGCCAGAGGAGCTGGCGCAGGGTGCGGGGAGCTGGAGCCAGCCGGGAAATTCCTCTCCCTGGGCTTGGTGGAAAGCGCTGATTCACCCGGGCCAGGGGTGGCTGGGAACGTCTTCGCCAGGTGTAGGGCTGGTGCCTCTTGAGGGGATGCTCACAGAAATAAGCAATGGGGGTTTGGGTTTCATTTAAAGTTGCTTCGTATTTTTCATGCACGGTTTAAAACTGGGAAAGTTTTAAAACTGGAAAAGTTTTTGAAGGTTTTAAATTTTCAAGTTTTTAAAGTTGTAAAGCTGGAAATCGGTTATGTCACAAAAGAGTGCCAGTCACAGCCTGTTCCACGTGGCTGGCCATGAAACCACAGAGACTGGCTCAGCGCCCGTCGTGTTGGGCTGGGGGCCCGAAACACCTGAACGGGATGGGCTGGGGGCGGCGGGGCGCGCGTCCTGCCCTGCTAACACCCAGGGCCTTGCTCCCTGCAGAGCACGTACCGGCGGGACCCGCTGCGGCTGGTGGCTGTCCTGAAGGCGATCCTGGAGGGCGAGAAGGCCGCCGTGCTCAAGAGGGTGCGTGGCTCCTGCCCCCCCAGCGGGGCAACCCATGGCCGGGCCGTCCCCGCACCCCGCTCACCCCACTCTCCTCACCCCAGGACCGCCACCTGCCCCTCAGCTTCCACCGGCGGCAGGAGGAGCTCAAGTTCAGCCTGGGCCTGCAGCGGCTGCAGCACCGCATCCACGAGATCCAGGCGCTGCGGGAGCGCAGCTCGCAGCTGCGGGACGGCTCCGCAGGTGAGGGGCTGGGGTGGGATGGATCCGACCGTGGGGCGCGGCGGAGAACGGCAGCGCCGTGCGGGTGCAGTCCCGTGCTAATGGGGCCACCCCGCTCCGTCCTCCCCAGCCTCTCTGCCGCTGAACCCACAGCTGAAGACAGAACCGAAAGCTCCGGAGAGCGTGAGTGGGGCTGGGGCAGCGGGGCAAGGTGGCAATCCTGCCGGGGGGGGGACAGGGCTGAGGAGCACGAAGCAGCTCGGGGGGGCACGGGGCCAGTGCGGGGCCGCGGGCTCTGCCAGGGGCATGGTGCCATGCAGAGCCCCGTGGCTGGTGCTGCCCCCCAGGAGCTGCCCACCCTGATCCTGGAGGCCACGAAAGAGCTGGAGGTGGCCAAGCAGCAGGTCCTGAAGAGGATCCAGATTTGGAAGAGGCAGCAGCAGCTGGCAGGAAACGGGGCGGTCTTCGAGGAGAACCTAGCACCGCTGCAGAAGAGGTGGGGTGGCGATGGGGGACCCGCAGCAACCCTCCTGCCCCGTCTTCTCCCCAGGGAACGGAGACCCTGCTGGCCTGAGGGGCTCCAGGATTGCTGTGGCCCCGTTTTGGCTCAGGGCGCCCTTTTCCTGCAATTTCCTTGCAGGTGTGAGAGCCTGGTCGAGGTTTATTTCCAGCTGCACCAGCAGGTGATGGCAGCGAGCACAGAGCTGGGGCCCGAGCTGCTGCCCCGGCTCCTGGAGCGCTTCAACGAGGTTTTATCCAGCCTGGTCAAGAGGTAACGGACAGGGCGGGCGCTGCGGGGGCAGAAGGTGGATCTGCAGAGGCCGGTGGCAGAGGTAGCTGCCCTCGTCACCATTGTCACCCCTTGTCAATGTCACCATTGACACCCCTCGTTCCCCCAGCTCCTTCCTGGTGGAGAAACAGCCCCCGCAGGTGCTGAAGACCCAGACCAAGTTCCAGGCGAGCGTCCGGTTCCTGCTGGGCCCCCAGCTGCTGAAGGCGTCCACCAAGCCCTACATGGTGCGGGCCGACATGGTGACGGAGAAGCAGGCGCGGGAGCTGGCGCTCAGTGCCTACGGCAACACCCTGAGGTGAGCGGCCGGCCAGCGCGGGGGGCGAGGGGGCTGCGCCCCCGCTGCGCTGCCCTGACCCCCGCCTCTGCCCAGCGAGAGCACGGGGGAGATCATGCACAACGTGGTGGCCCTGGAGACCAACCCCACCAGCGGGACCTGCTGTGCCAACTTCAAGAACGTGGTGAGTGCTGCTGCCAGGGGCTGTACAGCGGCCCCGGGACAGGCTCAGGGCTGTGCTGGGATGTTGGGAGGACCCCAGGAGGGCTTTGTGGGGGGGTCTCAGGGCTGTTGGTTGCCTGGGAGTGATGCTTGGCTCTCCCCTCCCTAGCTGCTGAAGAAGATAAAGCGCTGCGAGCGGAAGGGGTCCGAGTCGGTGACGGAGGAGAAATGCGCCGTCCTGTTCAGCACCACCGTGGCCCTGAGCCCCAGCAACCTCACTGTGCACCTCCAGGTACCGGCCCCTCTCCTTGGCAGCACCGAGCCTCCCTCAGGCACCCGGGTCCTGCCACCCCTCGCAGCCCTGGTCTGGGCTGGGATGGCCCTGGGCAGCCTCGGGGCTGTAGGAGGCTGAGCCCGGGCTGAGGGGAGGGCACCCCGTGCCCAGGTCCTGTCTCTGCCCATCGTGGTCATCGTCCACGGGAACCAGGACAACAACGCCAAAGCCACCGTGCTGTGGGACAACGCCTTCTCGGAGATCGTGAGTGCCACGAGGGAGGGCTGTGGGGAGGGGCTGGGGTGAGGGAGGACCTGCTGGGGTGCCAGGGCTGGGTCCGGCTCCAGAATGAGGAGACTCCAGGGCTGGGCTGGGGCAGTCCCAAAAGCTGTCCCGAAGCTGTCCCGATGCTGTCCTGATGCTGTCTGGCCCCGCCGTAGGACCGCGTGCCCTTCGTGGTGGCCGAGCGGGTGCCGTGGGAGAAGATGTGCGATACCCTGAACCTGAAGTTCATGGCAGAGGTGCAGACCACCAAGGGGCTTCTCAAGGAGCACTACTTCTTCCTGGCCCAGAAGATCTTCAATGACCACAGTGCCAGCCTGGAGGACTTCCAGAGCCGCAGTGTCTCCTGGGCCCAGTTCAACAAGGTTACTGGGAGGGCTGGCCAGGGTGGGCAGGGGCCAGCATGGCCCTGGGGAGCCTCACACCCCTCTCGTTCCCCAGGAGATCCTGCCCGGCCGGGGATTCACCTTCTGGCAGTGGTTTGACGGAGTCCTCGACCTCACCAAGAGATGCCTCAAAAGTTACTGGTCGGACAGGTGGGTGCCGGAGAGGCCGAGCGGGGTGTTCACAGCTCCTCCAGGACCAGTCAGGGAGTGCTGGGTCCCGTCCTGGCACTGTCACGCTGTCCGTCTGCCCTTTCCTCCAGGCTCATCATCGGCTTCATCAGCAAGCAGTACGTCTGCAAGCTCCTGAGCACAGAGCCCGACGGGACCTTCCTGCTCCGCTTCAGCGACTCGGAGATTGGGGGCGTCACCATCGCTCACGTCATTCGGGGCAAGGACGGTGAGACGGGGGCACGGGGGCTGCTGCCAGCACCGCCGAGGGGAGAGCGAGGTCACCATGGCACGGGGACGCTGGGCGTTACGGGGGGCAGGCAGTGGAGCCCCGTGCCGTGTCACCCCCAGGCTCCAGCCAGGTGGAGAACATCCAGCCCTTCTCCGCCAAGGACCTGTCCATCCGATCCCTCGGCGACCGCATCCGGGACCTGGGGCAGCTCCGCAACCTCTACCCCAACACCCCCAAGGACCAGGCGTTTGGCAGCCACTACAACAGTGAGTGGGGGGAGCAGAGGGGGCTGCGAGGGGAGCAGAGGGATTTGGGTCCAGGGTGTCCTGCTGCCGAGGCTGGCGCTGCATTGTCCCACGCGGGGCGGTGGCTCACGGCTGCTTCTCCTCTCCCCGCAGAAGAGCAGACGGGCAAGGACGGCCGCGGCTACGTCTCCACCGCCATCAAGATGACGGTGGAAAGCGAGAGGTGGGTGGGGGCAGGAGGCTGTCGGCGAGCCCCCATGGAGGTGTGTGCACGGGCAGGTGATAGCGGCCAGCCTGAGCATCACTGCTGGGCCAGGGGGATTTCTGTCTGGGGGAAATGGGGAAACGGGGAGATGGGGAGGTGCTCGTGAGCAAGGACCCTACAGTGCAGGAGTCCTGCCTGTGCTGAGGGGGTCGGTGTGCCTCTACAGGGACCAGCAGCCCCAGAGCACTGCAGGGGGGGGCCCCGAGCCCCCCCAGGCTCAGATGTTCAGCCTGCCCGTGCTGCAGCAAGAGCTGCGCCCCGAGAACCTGCAGTCGGTGCTCAGCCCCATCTGGTGAGTGCCCGCCCAGGGGCAGGGGCAGCTCTCTGGGCGCGTGCTGGGAGGGGAGGGGGCTGCCCTGGAGGATGCCCTCACCTGCTGCCCCCCCCCATCTGCACTCGCAGCCCCCCTGCTCCCTTCTGCTCCCAGCCCATGCCCAGCTACCCCGCGGGTGAGAGCAACATGAACATGATGGTCCCCGAGGGCATGGGGTCCTCCTTCCCCAGGTAGGAGCAGTGCCATGATTGGGGTGGGGACACGTTGGACCCCCCACTTCCCCCCAGCATGGCTGGGCCGTGTTTCCTCCTCCTCCCCCCCAAAAAAATGCTCCTGCTCCTCCCCACAGCACCTCACCGATGCTCTCATCGTCCATGGTCATGGACCCTGCGCTGCCGCCCCGCTGCCAAGACCTTGCCTTCAGGAACCCTATGTAAGAGCGTGGCTGGAGGGGGGCACCCTGCCCTGCCCCCCCTTCCCCTGGTCCCAGGGCATGCACATGGGGGGTGGGGGGGACCATCCCCAGCTGACCAGTGCTCCCAGTGCCCTGCCCAACTGGTGCTGCCCACGAGGAGATGCGGTCCAGCCTCCAAACCAAGCGCTTCTCTCCTGCGTCCTGGGGCTGCCAAGCACCCCGGGGGAGGGAGGTGCCCCCTCCATCGGCCCCCTCTCCCCCTTTTGCCCCCCAGGAGCTTTATGACCAACCAGTACATGCCCGGGGAGGCCTCCCAGCTGCTGCCCGGAGGCCCCTCGCCAGAGCCGCGGGATGAGGAGATGCCCGAGCTGGCCCCGTTCACGCCGATGGACGCGCCGCTGCAGAGCTCCCCAAGGTGGTAAGCACCGGGGGGCTCGGGGGGGGCCTGGGGGGGCTGCCCTGGGTCACGCTGCTCCCGCTCTCCCCCAGGATGGCGCCCAGCATGGACCTGCCGCCCAGCTCGGAGTTCGACCAGTTCCTCCAGGAGATGTCCCTGGAGAGCCCCGCGCTCTGCCCCCCCTTCACGCCCCCCCTGCAGCGCAGTGGATACCCCAGCCCCAACGCTTCGTGCTGGGGGCTGGGGGAGTCCCGGTGGGATGACAGCGTGCGGCCGGGGCACGCGTGAGGGGGCTGCGGGGGCCGTGGGACTGTGAGCCCCGACGCAGCCTCGTCTGGGCTCCTGGACTTGACACGATTTGCGCCGGGGTTGCAAACTCTGGCAGGGGAGGGGAGGGAATTTTCCGGGGGGAGGCAGCACTTCGGGTGACACCCTGCCCCCCCCCAACCTGTGTATACGCTGCACTTTGGAGCACGGAGCCGCTGCCTGCCCTTGCCGCTGCCAGCGGGGGGGCCCCGACCCGCGTGGGGGTGCCCCCGGCCTCGCCGCCAAGCTCGGTGCCCCCAGCCCACGCTGCCGGGCTCAGCCCCCCTGCGGGGGCCGGGATGAGTCAGCTGCGGGGGCGAGAGGCGGCAGCGGGAACCGGGGGGGCTGAACGCGCCTGCCCGGCACTCCGCGGGGCCTCCAGCTCCCCGAGGGATGGGGGGGGGGGGCAAAGGGACCCCCCCCACACACCAGCCCGGCTGGGGGCATGAGCCCCTCGTCCACCCGGGCCTGGCACCTGCTGTGGGGTTTGTGAGCTGCCCTGCGGCCCCCCCCCCAGCCTGGAGGAGGGTCAAGGCAGGGAGAGGGGAGCCTGGGGGAGTGGGGGCAGGAAGATAAGCCATAAAATAAAGTTTTATTCCAAAATAACAAAATAAATAATCTACTGTACACGTTACAAAGGAAGAGTCGCTAATGCTCTAAAAAGACACCACACAGTCCTAACGGGGGGGGGGGGACCCGGGGGCTGGGCATGGCTCGCAAAAAAGGAGGGGGGGGGGGGGCAGCAAGACCCCAGCACCCATCAAACACCTTCTGCTTGGTGCTGGAGGGGGGGGGGGCTCCTGTGTGACCCCCCCGGCACTCGGACCACGCACAGACAAATGTTGGGGGGGGGGGGAGCATACAGGGGGGACCGCGCGTGTGCTTGGGCATGTGCAGGGAGGGGGGGCACCATCGGGGGGGGGGGCTGTGGGGAGTGTATTTACAGCAGAGATGCGTGCATGCAGGGGGGGCAAGGGGGGGGGTTGCAGTGCGTGCACACGGAGCGCTCGCACGTGCTTGCTGCGGGGGCGCTGGCGGCTGGAGCGTGGGGGCGCTGCGGGGGCGCTGCGGGGGTGCTGCGGGGGTGCTGCGGGGGCGCATGGAGCTGCGCGCGCCGGCACCGCCGTGGGCGGCCGGGCTGACGTGGGCGCACGCGGCGGCGGTGGCACAGCGCCTGTCCCCACGCGGTGCTGGGGACGGGGGGGGGGGACGCGATGTGGCTGCCCCCGGGTCAGGGTGGGGGGGGAGCCGGCGGCAGGCGGGTGCTGGGGGGGCCCTGTGTGGGGTCTGTACAGCGGGCTCGAGTCCATCGCGGGCTGCCCCAGCCCCTGGGGGGGGGGGGCGGTGGGGGGCGAGGGTATTGCTGCTGCGGGGAGCGTCCCGCTGCGGCTGAGGTAACCAGAGCGTCCGTGCGGGAGGGGATGGGAAATGAGGGGGGGGGGGGGCTGCGGCCGAGCCCCCTCCGGCACCTTGCGCTCACAGCACTGCTGGCACCCAGCCCCCTGCCCGTTATTGCTTCGTTAGTGGTGGCGGGGGGGCTGCGGGGCTCCCGCCGGGCTCCTCACTGCCGGCTGGTCTCCTGCTCCACCTTGATGGTGCCACGGGGGGGCTCGGGGGGAGGCGGGGGGCCCCGCTCTGCCAGCCCGTCCTCGAACTCTGCAGGGAGAGGGGGAGAGTCAGGGTACCATAAAAAAGGGGGGGACAGCTCCCTCCACCCCACACCGACCGCCCCCTTCCCCCGAGCACCCCAAGACCCCCCTCCCACAGCCCCCAGGGGCTCACCTGGTCCCGGGGGCTTCCCGGGGAGGCAGGGGCTGAGCCGCCCCACGCGCTCGTGCGAGACCAAGCGGGCCAAGCGCAGCCCCTCGTCCATCAGCGTCTGCTGGAGGATGTGGCGGCTCCAGAGCCCGTGCGGGGGGAGGCCGAGGGGCACGTCAGGGGCCACGCTGGGTGGGGGCGTCAGCCGGGGACAAGCCCCCGCTGCTGCAAGGAGAGGGACGAGGGTCAGCACCGGGGGCTGGGGGGGTTCCGCCCGCCAGCTGCCCCCCGGGGTGTGCCTGTTGGAGCCCCCACTCACCCTGCAAGTGGCTGTCGAGGCTCTCCCCGGAGAGGCTGGCCGCGTCCTCCTCCAGGCTGGCACGGTACGGGGCCGTGTGGGGCTCCACGGGCAGCTGCAGGGGCTCCGGGCGGCTCTGCTCGCCCACCTGCCGGGAAGGTGCAGCTGAGCACAGGGCACCGCCGCCAGGCCCCATCCCTTTTTGGGGGGGTTAAGGGAGGGGGGGGGGCTCCACAGCACCACCAGCCCTCGCCCCTCGGCGCCTGCCCGAGCTGGCGCAGGCAGCCCCGAGCACGCCGCGCGGTCACACCCACGCGTGGGCGATCTCCCACCCACGCTCGCAGGTGTGCACGCACGCACATGCACAAACACCCCCGTGTATGCGCGTGCACCCCCCCCACCCCCCCGCCTCCCCGGTGCCTGCACCCCACCCCATGCACGGGGGTGTCCGCCCCGGGCACGCACCCACCTCCTGCTTGAGCCGCTTGGCCACGGAGGCTCCGCTCTCCTCGGGCTGCGTCCTGCGTGGGAGGGAGCAGAAAGGGCTGCGTCAGGCGCGGGGGCGGCCGCGCAGGGGCCCCCAGCGCTGTGCATGCCCGCCCGGCCTCCTGCCACGCTCTGTGGGCAGCGCCAGCCGTGACGGCGGGCGTAGGAGGCTGCCCGGGCAGGGCGGTGCCGCGGGACGGCGCAGAGCAGAGCGGGGCCTCGGAGCAGATGGAGCCGGGGGGGGGCGGAAAATGCGAGGAGTGACCCGAGAGCGAAGGGAAAGCAGCAGCGCAGCCACAGCAGCCAGCACGGCGCAGGCAGCAGCCTCTTGGGGGAAGGGTGCAAGGGATGAGGCACCCCCCCCTTAACCCCCAGCTGTATCCCCATCCCCACCCCGAGTGCTGTGCTTTCTGCTTTCTGCCCCCCCCCGTCCACCCCCAGCACCTCCGAGGTCAGGCAGAACCAGCCTGAGCAAGGGAAAGGGGAACTCGCGGCCACGTGGCTGCGGGGGCTGCAGGCTCCCACCCCCGTCCGGAAGCACCGGTGGTGGTGCAGCTCCCACGAGGGCACTCGGGGGCTCGGGAGGAAACCCCATGTGTGGGCAGGGGGGGTGACAGCTGCCCCCCCCCCCCCCCCAAGCTCCCCTGAGGACACTGGGCTCACCTGGCCACCTTGAGCGAGGACAGGTAGGTGCTCTCCCGCGCGACCTGCCGCGAGAGCGAGAAGAGCTCGACGCGCCGCAGCAGCAGCGAGTTGTCCCGCAGGCAGAACTGGGCGGCCGCCTCGTTGATGATCAGCTGTGGGCAGAGGCCCGGGTGTCAGCAGGAACGGAGCCAGCGGCACCAGGAGGACCCTCAGCAAACGGCACCGCGGGCTCCAGGCAGGCAGAGACCACCCGGACAGGAGCCGACCTCGGCTTCCTGCACCCCTGCATGGTGAAGCCCCCACCCCAGCCTCCTACAGGGACACCGCCAGCCCCAGAGCCACCCCAGCCCCCTCCCCATGCACCGGGGCCGGTGTTCTCCCGGTGCGTTTGAGCCCGGACCCTCACCTCATGCAGGGTGAGCTGCTTGCCTTCACGGCGCCGGGCCTCGCCGCGACCGTAGATCGCGCTGTGCCGACGGATCTCCTCCTCCTTGTGCCGGTCGCCATCCTCCAGCTGGAAGATGTGCCCCACGGCTTTGGCCAGCTTCTTGTTGAGCTTCATGAGCGCCCGCAGCTCGGCGTCGCCGCCCCGGGGGCAGCTCTGCAGGAGCCGCTCCACGCTCTCCGCCACCGTCTGCACCAGCTCCGGCTCCAACGCCTCGGCGCCCACCGGCTGCTCGCCGCTGCTCCCGCCTGGGGAGAAGGGGGGGCCCCCCGGCTCTTCATCCCCGCCACCCTCCGACTCCGGGGTGCTCCTCCCCGGCCACGGTGGTGCCGCCGAGGGTGACAGCTTCTCCCCCGGATCCGTGGGGCTGCGGGCCGGGGGCGTCCCTGTGCTGCTGCCCCCCTTGCCCGTGGCCTCGCTGGGGCTGGCGTGCCCGTTGCTGAGCGATTTGCGCCCGCCGGCCTCGGAGAGCTTGAAGAGGGGGATGCTGCTGACGGGCACGGCCGAGACGGGCTGGCTGAAGAGCCCCGGGTTGGAGGCCCACTCCCGCAGGGCCTTCTGGAGGCGGCGGACGTGCAGGGGCTTGGTGGCCATGCCCACCAGCGCCATGATCTCCAGGAACTCCTCCTCGCCCGCCTCGCAGAGCTGCTGCACGTCGTCCCCCCCTTGCTGGATGAAGGTCTCGTAGTAGCCCAGCAGGTTGGCGCGTTGCAGCACCCGGTACAGCTGCAGCTCCCCCAGCGTGCGGGGCACGGCCATGGCGAGCCTGCGGGACGGACAGCGTCACGCCGGGGCCAGGAGGGACAGACGGACACCCACGGCCCCCAGGTCAAGCTCGCAGGAGAAGCGCACCCCACACCCTTTGACCTGGGTGCCTGGGGGTCCCCCGGCTGGGGGCACACCCCAGAGGGAGGGGGCGCAGTGGGGCACTCCACAGACCCCACCAGGCCCCCCCTGCCCCTCGGGCCAGGTCAGACCCCATGGCCACAGCTCCCCAGACACGACACGGACACAAGTGGGGCAGGGGCCAGGCCCGGGGGCACCCCCCCACCCCCATTTTCCCTCCCGGGGCCGTGCCCAGCACCCCACGGACCCCCCCCTCCTGCCGCCAGCAGCCCCCCCCCAGGACCCCCGCGTGGGGCAGGACACGTACCCGGGGACTGTCCCAGCCCTCCCCATCCCCAGACCCCAGCGACCCCTCCCTCCTCTACCGCTCCCCGACCCCCCCGCTCGCTCCGACCCTCCCGGTGCCCCGAGCCCCCCCCGGTGCCCTGAGCCCCCCCCGCCGCCCCCACCTCCCCCCCACCGCCCCCCGGTCGCTCACCGCGGGCTGGAGCCGGTTCCAGCCGCTACGCCCGTGCGTCCCGGGGAGAACCGCAGGGCATGGGCAGGGGGCCGCGCTCCGCTACGGGCCGGGGATACCGGGGGTGCTGGGAGCTCGGGGACCCGGGGGGGGGGCTCGGGGGTCCCGCGGCCGGGCCGTGCGCGCTCACTCCGCCGCGCCGCGCCGCTTCTGCGCGCCGCCCACACGGGCGGTACCGTGAAATAGCAGCGGCCCCGGCTGCGCCGCGGCGTGGGAGGCCCCGGGGGCGGATCCCGCGGCTGCCGCCCCCGCTGAGCGCTGCGAGGGCGGCCGCGGCGGGGGGGCCGCGGGAGGGAGCCGCGGAACCGGCACCGGCACCCCCCAGGGACCGGGGGGACCGAGGGGACCGGCTGCGCCCAGGGCGCACGGTGGCACCGAGGGGGACCGGGGACCAGCTGCGCCCAGGGCGCACGGTGGCACCGAGGGGGACCGAGGGGACCGGCTGCGCCCAGGGCGCACGGCTGGTCCGGGGGTCCCGCACCCCACGGAGAGCAGCGCGGGGACCCCCGGTAGCTCCTCGCCGGGGCCGGGGAAAGCCGGTGGCGGCGGAGCAGCGGGGAACCGGGGCCGGTGTCCCGAGCGGGCGCTGCTCGAGGCAGCCGGTGCTCGCGGGGCGCACCCCGCACCCGGTGCCTGCCGCGCCCGGGGGACCCCCGCTGTGCCCGGAGGATGCGGGGGGTCCCCCCCTTCAGTCCCCCGGCCGTGGGGTCCCGCAGGGCCGGCAGCAAGGGGGGGGGGGGGCTGCGCTCGCAGCATCTCCGGTTCCTGCGGCAACCGGGCGCGCCCCGGGGATGCTCCGGGGCGCTGCTGCCCCGTCCCGGCAGCCCCGCACCCACCCGGCGCGGGGGGGGGACTCGGCCCCCGGAGCAGCGGGAGGCGCCCGGTGCCGTCGGTGGGCTCCGGGGTGAACCCCCCCGCGGGTCCCGTCCCGGGGGGGGGGGGGAGATGGGGAGCAGAGGGACAGGATTTTGGGGATGTGGGGGGGGAAATCCAGCAGCCCCCCGCCGCCTGCACCCCGAGGGAGGGTCGCGGCCCCCCCGGCCCCCCCCACCTCGCCGCTATTTATTTACAGCGCGGCTGGCGCCAGCCGCCCCCGCTGCCTCCTTCCCCGGGGGGGGGGGACCGGGACCGGCGGGGGGCAGCGGGGGGCTCAGCGCCCCTCCCGGGGGGTCCCGCTGCGGACCCTCAGGGCCCCCCCAAAGCTCCCCCACCCCCGGGCCCGGGCGTCCGGAGCGGGGGGGCCGTTCCCAGGCCCGCCGCTGCCCCCGGCTGACGCACATCCTCCGCCCACGGCCCCGCCGCTTCCCGGCTCCGCCGCCCACGGCCCGGGGGGGGCCCCCGGAGCCCGCTCCCCGCCCCCGGCCCCCGCCGCCCCCTCCCCTGCCTGAGGGAGGGGGGGGGGGAGGGGAACGGAGCCGAGCACCGGGCGCCCCCTCGGGGGGTGGGGGTGGGGGGGTCCCGGCACCCCCGTAGGGGCCCGGTACCGACGCCCTCCGGTCCTGGGGGGGCACCGAGGGGGGGTCCCGGGGATGGGGGGGGGATGGGCAGGGGGCTCCCCCCCACCCCCACTCGGAGGCAGCCACTGGGGGAGGGGGAGGGAACCGGGGGGCGGCGGGGGCCGGGCACGGGGGGACCGGGGGGGTCCCGGGGGTCTCGGGGGGGGGATGGGGGCGGGGGGGTCCCGGGGGGGGCGGCTCCGGGGAAGCTCCGGGACCCCCGACCCAGCCACCGCGGTGTCGCCCCCTGATAGGCGGAGCCGGTTGTCAATCAAAGGAGAGGGGTGGGAGCACACCGCCCGGCCGGGCTGCGCGCTGATTGGCTGCAGCGAGTGTCTGTCAGCGCCGTTGCTAAGGCGGTGCTCGCCTCTAGGCTGGGCCCCGCCCACCCGCTCTGGCTGCTGGTGGCGGCCTTAGCAACGGGAAGGCGGGGCTAAGCCCACGCTGCGCTGATAGGCTGAGAGCCCCGTCAGTCATCCCCGCGGGAGGCAGGGGGCAGGGCGAGGCCGGAGCGGCCTTCCTATAGGCCCGGACAGCTGTCAGTATGCTGTGACGTCACGGCAGGGGGGCGGGACGTGGAGGCGGAAGCGGAAGTCGGTGGCGCGGCCGGGCCATGGCGGGACGGACGAACGCGGCCTGGGCCCGGCGGCGGCTCCTGGCGGCGCTGCTGCTGCTGGGGGCGGCGGCACCGGGCGGGGGGCGGGGTCAGCGCCAGGACCAGGGGGCCGCGACCGGTGAGGGGGGGGTCACGGGGGTGGGGGGCGGCGGGGGGCGGCCTTCGGAGGGCCCCGGGGCCTGGCGGGGCGGGGGGGGGCTGGGGGTGTCTGGGAGGGGGGTCCCGGGGGGGTCCGGGGGGGTCCCGGGGGCCTGGGGGAGTCCACGGGGGTCTTGAGGGGCCCCGGGCTGGGGCTCGGGGGGCTGGGGGAGGTTTGGGGGGGGTTTCTTGGGGAATGGGGGATCCCTGGGGTCGGGGGGGGGTCTCCAGGTGGCTCTCAGGGGGTCGGGGGGGGTCTTGGGGGGACTCGGGGGGGTCCTGCTGCGGGCGGGGGCCGCTGCCCGGCGCCGTGTCCGTGCTGCTGAGCGCCCCTTGCTCTGCCCCTCGTCCTGAAGGCGCGGTGGAGAGCGTGATCGAGCTGCACGATGCCCACACCTGCTACTGGTCTGGTTCCCACCGCTTCTGCTACGCCAACACGCGCGCCCCGCAGTGGCACGACATCTGGACACGGGTGCAGGTGAGAGGGGAGATGGGGGGCAGGGGGGCAGGTCCTCGACCCCAGCCCGGCAGAGCCTGGCCCAGCCCCAGCGGTGCCCCCATGTGCTTCCCCCCCGCCCCGTGTGCAGATCCGCATCAACAGCAGCCGGGGCGTCCGAGTCACCCAGGTGGACAGCGAGGAGGAGCTGAGGGAGCTGGAGAAGTTCAGGGTGTGGAATTTCGTCTTCTCCTTCCTGAAGGAGAAGCTGAACGACACCAGCATCGACGTGGATCTCTACGGCAACAAAACCTGCCTGAAGGTCGAGGTGCTGGAGGCCGGCACCGTGTACTGCGTCGTGCTGTCCCGGCGTACGTCTGCTCTGCTGCAGGGCAGCGCAGGGCCAGTCCCCGCAGCAAAGGGAAGGGGGCCCGCAGGGGAGGCCTGCCTTAGTCCCCGGGGGGCAGAATGGGGGGCACAGAGTCACAGACACAGGGCGCTTGTCGGAGGCTTGCCTCAGGCACCGCCTCTCCCCACTCGTTGTTGGTGTGTTGGGATGGAGCTCACGCCGAGGGTGCCCTGCCGGGGTTTCTCCCAGCCTGTTCTTTTTCTCTTCCCAGGATTTGACCCTAAACTGTTCCTGGTTTTCTTCCTGGGCCTGTTGTTGTTCTTCTGTGGGGATGTGCTGAGCCGGTGAGTCCCTTCCTCTCCTCTGTGAGCTGGGGGCTGAGACGTGCTGGATTCGCAGAGCAGCTCTTGTCTGCGTGCTGTGGAAGGCAGAGGATCCCCGTCTGCCTCCCTCCGCTTGCCCAGGGAACGCCAGGCCTGCCCCAGGGGCTCTGTGGGGCTGTGTACCATTCCCCTCACCCTTCCCAGGATGTGCGGTGCCTTTCTCTTGGCACCAGGCGCTGGGGTGTGCGGTGCCTGGCTGGCCTCGCAGCCTGCAGGTTCCTGGGGGTCGCTCCTAGCGGGTGTTTGCGCACGGGCATCCCAAAAGCTGTTAAACACTTTGTGCATGTGTGATCTCCGCAGGAGCCAGCTCTTCTACTACTCAGCCGGGATAAGCGTTGGCTTGCTGGCCTCGCTGCTCATCGTCTTCTACGTCATGTCCAAGGCCATGCCCAAGGTGAGAGCGCGAGGCTGGCTGGGGGCGAGGTTGCTCGCAGCAGCCCTTTCTACACCTGCACGCCCCTTCTGGTGAGCGTGCGGGGTTTTTGTGGCCTCGGGGTGTCAGGCTGTGGGTCTGGCTCTGCCTGGAGCAAGGCTCGGTAGTCAGGGGGAGGCAGGCACGGGTACCCTCTGCCAACAGCTCCTCTTGATTCTCCCGTCTCTTTTCCTAGAGAAGTCCTGTGTACTTCCTTCTGGTAGGAGGCTGGTCCTTTTCCCTGTACCTGCTTCAGCTCGTCTTCAAGAACCTACAGGAGATCTGCAAGTCCTACTGGCAGTACCTGCTCTGTAAGCGTGGGCCCCTCAGACCTGCCAGCTCTCCAGTTCTTGCGGCTCCTACCAGAGCCTCGGCTCGTTGCTGGGGAGCGCAGGGGCTTCCTGCCCCCCGTGTTGCTGCAGACGTTGTGCTTCTGCTCCTGAGAGGCAAATCCCAGCGCCGGGGCAGTGCCCCAGTTCCCGATCCCTCTGCTCCCCTGCAGGTTACATGCTGCTGGTGGGTTTGGTGAGCTTCGGTGTGTGCTACCGGTACGGCCCGCTGGAGAACGAGCGCAGCATCAACCTGCTCTCCTGGACCCTGCAGCTCCTGGGCCTGCTGCTGATGTATTCGGGCATCCAAATCCGCCCCGTGGCCTTGGCCTTGGTGCTCATAGCCATCTGCACCAAGCACCTCGACCACCCCCTTCAGTGGGCCTACGCTGCCTACAGGTGAGCGCTTGCACCCCAGCCCTTGCTTGGGCCAGGTGAGCTGCTGGCTGGAGCCCGGGATGCAGAACTGGGGCATTTTTGGTGGTTTTTGGGGCTGGGGTGGGTACGCTGGGGGGCTGTGCCCCTCCTCCCCAGGTTGGTGTGGGGCAGCGCCGTGCTCCTCGTGTGTGGGAGCCTCCCTTGGGAGTGGGGAGCCACGAGCTCTGCTCCAGCCCAACGCTGCCTCTTGGCCCAGCTCCCTGGGGTCTGGATTGCACTGGGTGCCCTGTGTGGGCTGGGAGGGCAGTAACTGGTGCTGTGCTGCTGGCAGGAGAGCGCAGAGTGCCCGGCTGGGGCCCAGCCCCCCCCGCCTGCTGACCGAGGAGGAGTACCGCATCCAGGGCGAGGTGGAGACACGCAAGGCCCTCGAGGAGCTTCGAAACTATTGCAGAAGCCCGGATTTCTCTGCCTGGACCGCAGTCTCCCGCATCCAGTCTCCTAAGAGGTAACGTCCCGTGACCATGGGGTCAGGAGACCTCATCTGGGTGCTTCCGAAAGCCCTGAGCCGCTCTGTGCTGCCACCTCTGGCTGCGGAGGCGCAGAAGATCCCCGCTGCGTGTAAGCGGGGCGCTGTGTGGAAGCAGGGCGTGCGGCTCCAGCCCTGGCCCAGCCTCTGTGCTGTGGCTCTGCCCGTGGTGTGGCATCCCAGAGCACTGAAACCCCACACCCCCAGCTCCCTGCACGCCAGGGCCTCGCAGGCCACTCGTGATGGCACAGCCGTGTCTTGGTGGCTTCTTCCCAGGTTTGCTGACTTCGTGGGCGGCGCCTCTCACCTCACCTCCAGAGAGATTTCTTTCCACGAGCAGGAGTATGGCCTGGGTGGCAGCTTATTTGAGGAGCAGCTGTTTGAGGAGGAGGAGGAGGAGGAGGAAGATGACTCCTTTGATGCGGACTACAGGAATTGTTCCCTGTCCTACAGCCGCCTGGATGCTGATTGAGGTCAGCTGCCCCGGACCCAGGAGGGCCAGGGGCAGAACTGCTGGAGTCACCCTGCTTCCCTGACACCTGTGGTGCCCAAAGCCGTGTTTACAGGGGACAGCCGGTGTTGTCTGTGCCCAGCACCTCTGATCCCACCCCAAGCGGGGCTCCTGTGAGCCCTGCAGCAGAGCCAGGCTGGTAGGAGGATACGGGGAGCTGGCACTTTCATTTTCCCCAGGCAGTTCCAGCACCAAAGCTCTTGTCATCGCAGCTCTCGTTGGCAGAGGGTTGCAGGGGGCCTGTCCTTGACCACGGGGTCTGTGCTGCTGCCGAGGTGTAGGACACTGGGCTGGAGTTGAGCTGGACTGGAGCCACCCTGGCTTTTGGGGGGTGTGCTTGCGTGCCTCCTGGTGCACACCTCGGAGGGGCAGGGACCTTCCTAGGCCTTGGTACTGAGCTGCCTCCCGTGTGCGCTGAGCCCCCGCGTTGTGGCTGGCAGGGGGGAGCCCCTCTCCCCCCCCCCTCTGCCAGGGCGTCTCCACCTTTTCAGGGCGGGGATGGAACAAAAGGTCCAGCTCGCGTGCGGATGCCTGCAGGAGACACGTTCATAAAAGAACTTTGGACCCATCCTGCCTCTACCTGCGTGCTCAGCACCTGCCCGCTGCAAGGCTGCGGTGTGGGGCGAGCACACCCGGGGGCAGCTGCTCCTCCTCCTCGTGCTTACCAAAGGTGCCCGAGGGCTGCAGCTGCTCAGCCTGTGCCTCTAACTTGTCATAATCCCCTGCAGCTACCAAAAATCCCCCAGTGCTTCCTGGGCAGAGCCCCAGCTCCATGGGCAGGGGGCTCCACGTGCGTGTCGTAGAGCTGGGTGTGAGACCCGGTGCCCTGCGGGTCGCCCCCAGCACCTCGCGGGTGCTGGCTCAGCCTCCCCTTCTCCCGGTGTGGCCGTGCCTCCTGCACCCTGCCCAGCGGGTGCCAGTGTTCCTGTGCCCTTCCCTCCTGGTGCCAGGCAGCACCGGGCACCTGCGTGCTCCTGCAGCAGCACCTGGGAGTGCACCCACAAGGGGCCTGTACCGGGGGGGGCAGGAGCTGCTGCGCTGCTGCTTTCAGCCCCGTCCCCACCATGCTCCTCTCACGGCCAGCACAGGGCAGGAGGGCTGGTGAAGAAGCCTGGATGAAGGCTTCTTCACCCCTTCTTTGGGGGGCCAAATCTATGCAACTTCTTGTGGGAGTGTGGCCAAGGGGGTTGACGAGCCCCACGGTTGGTGAGAACGTTGGACTCAACGATGAGGCCAGGAGGAATGTAAAGTGTCTAGAAGGAACAAAGAAGGGTGGTTCAGGAGCTGCCTTGCTGTTACATGGACGTTGCTGGGTGTTTGCTGCTGTCAGGCAAAGTTTTTGACCAAAGAATAGTGAAAAAATACTGCTGCAGAGCAAAGGGTGCAAGAAGGGAGCCTCACAACAAGGGGAAGTTGAAGTTATGTCATCAATAATGTCATCAGTTACTGATCCTAAGAGAGCCCCGGTGTCTGTGTGGTCTTCATGCCACAATTTCTTTGCAATAAGCCTGCCCTCCCATAGCCTTACTGCCCCTGCTGATGCTGTTGATTTATTTCTGGTTCGCTCTGCTTCAGCACTGAGCTCTACCCCTGTGTGAGCAGCCTCTGCTGCTGCCTCCCTCTGTCCCCTTGGCGTGCTTAATGCAGGTTGACAACTGAGTATATTTTTTAATAAAGGTATGTTTTCTAAATAACGGGCCTCTAGTTATCTCCCAGCACCCCTCCTGCACCCATGGGAGCTGGCTTTGCACAGGACATTGCCCAGTGCCTGGGGACAAGGAGCGGGGACTGGAGGCAGCACCCCCTGCACTGCTGGCTCCATTCGGGTGCCTTCACCCCAGGAGAAGCCGGGTTCCTGCCAGCTCCGTACCTTGCCCCCGTTTCCCGGAGCCCCGGGAGGAAGCTCCCTTTGTTTCCCTGACCACAATTAAATTTCTCTCCCTGTTCCTGCCGCGAGCACAGCAGCGGGCTGGGACCCTGAGAGAGGGGCCCGGTGGCTTTGGGGTGCTGCGTGCCTCAGTTTCCCTGCCCTCGGCCGGACTCCGTGCCCGGGGGAGGGCCCTGGGCCCCCGCCCCCCCGTGGGCCGGCCGGTGCCAAGCCCCAGCACCGGGATCTGGAGCAGCCCCGGCTCGGCAGCTCCAGCAGCCGGTGCTCTGCCCGCGGGAGGTGAGTCCCTGGCCCCTGCGCATCCCCCGGGGATGGGGCTGGGGGGCAGCACCCCGGCCCCCCACCCCACATCTCGGGGGGCTTCGCGTCCCTAGGGGCCACCGGCGTGGGGGGGAGCCCCGGGAACCGGCACCGCGGGGCTGCCCCGGGGCTGCGGGAGGGGGTTTGTGGGGTGGGGTGGGGGCTTTGCTCTGAGTCCCCCCCCCGCAAGCCCGGTTCTCGCCCCGGGGGTCCCGCAGCCAGCAGCGCTGGGGGGGTCCGTGCCCGGCGCCCGGTCTGGGGGGAGGCTGCGGAGCCTCGTCCCGGCCGCTCCCGTCCTCCCGGGAGGCTGCTCCCGGTTTGGGGGGGCTCCATCACCCCCCTTCGCCCCTTCCCCACCTCGCCGCCCGTGAACTTTCCCCGGGCCCCGGCAGCGGGGCTGGGTTTACAGCCTTGGAAAGGGAAAGGTAAAGCGGGGCTGAAGGTCGCCGGGGTGCGGAGCCTGGGGCTGGGTGGAGCGGGGTCGGAACAGCCCCGGGGTGCGGAGCGCCCCCAGCCCCCGGCCCGGCTCCTGCCCTCCCCGGGCTCCCCCCTGCCAGGAAGAAGGGAGGAAGCGGAGGCTGAATTCATCCCTGCCACAAGAATAGGACCCAGGTGTCCCGGCTTCCTGGCTGGGCTCCTCGCTTCCCCAGCACCAGCGGGCAGGAGCCGGGCGTCCAGCGACCCCCCCCCCCAGAAACCCCCCCAGACCCCATAAAGGAGCACCTGGTGCTGGGGCCGCTGAGATCCGGAGGCGTTTTTGGGGAAGGGTCCGCAGCCCCCACCTGCTCTGCCCCAAGGTGCCCCGGAGCCACCCGGCCATGGAAGCCGCCACCACGCTGCTGGACGCCGAGGCCGTCGGGGACCTGGTGCTGTTGGACCCCCTGACCGAGGAGTCCCTGCTCCGAACCCTGCAGGAGCGCTTCCGCCGCAGCGAAATCTACGTGGGCATCGGGACGGGGCCGCGGGGGCTGGGTTGTGGGCCGGGGGGCTGCGGGGGGCTGTAATGGGGTGGGAGGGGGAGCGCCGGGGTCCCGGCTGGGTGAGTGCTCACGCGCCGTCCCGCTTGCCCGCAGACCTACATCGGGGATGTGGTGATCTCGGTCAACCCCTACCGGCCCCTGCCCATCTACACCCCCGAGAAGGTGCAGGAGTACAACAACTGCAACTTCTTCGCCGTGAAGCCCCACATGTGAGCACCGGGCACCCTCCTCGGTCCCGCTAAGGGCTTCGCCCGCACGGTGGTCCCAAGGCTTCGGGGGCTGGGGGAGTCGACTCAGGGCGGCCCCACAGCCACAGCCCGGGTTCTCAGCACCCCTTGAAGGCCCCTGGGTCCCCTCCAGCCCCCTTTTGACCCCTGCTCACCCCCAGCTATGCCATCGCCGATGATGCCTACCGCTCCCTGCGGGACCGGGACCGGGACCAGTGTATCCTCATCACTGGTGAAAGCGGGGCTGGCAAGACAGGTAGGGGCTGGGCACCCAACGGGGTCTTGGGGGGCTGCGAGGGGGCAGCAGGATGGGCAAGCACGGTCCCGGTGCCAACGGCCCCTCGCCTGCAGAGGCCAGCAAGCTGGTGATGTCCTACGTGGCGGCCGTCTGCAGCAAAGGGGAGGAGGTGGACAAGGTGAAGGAGCAGCTGCTGCAGTCCAACCCCGTGCTGGAGGGTAAGCACCTCGCACCCTGCGCCCACCCCGGGGGCTCGGCTCAGCCTCCCCGACCCCCACCCCGGCCACTGCTGCATTTCCCTGTCCTCCTCCCGCAGCCTTCGGAAACGCCAAAACCATCCGCAACGACAACTCCTCCCGCTTCGTGAGTGACCTGGCAAGGGGGTGGCAGGGAGTGGGGTCTGGGGGCGCGGGAGCAGGGCTGCCGCTCTCTGCGGGGTCCCCGGCCCTGACCCCAGCCCCATCCCTCAGGGCAAGTACATGGACGTGGAGTTCGACTTCAAGGGCGAGCCCCTGGGAGGGGTCATCAGCAACTGTGAGTACTGACTGCCCCCCCCCCCCCCCCAACCTGGGGTCCCGGCCCCGTGCCCCAGTGACGCTCCCCCCTCCCTGCAGACCTGCTGGAGAAATCCCGCATCGTCCGGCACACCAAGGGCGAGAGGAATTTCCACATCTTCTACCAGCTCCTGGCCGGCGGCTCGCCGCAGCTGCTCCGTAGGTCTGGGCCCCCAGCATGGGGGGCTCGGGGGATAGGGGGTGGGTCAGGGGCTTGGGGGGGGGACTGTGGCTGAGCCCCCTCTGTCCCCCCCCCAGAGCAGCTGAAGCTCCGCCAGGGCTCCCAGCACTACGGCTACCTGAACCGGGAGAAATCCAACCTGCCTGGCATGGACGACGCAGCCAACTTCCGTGCCATGCAGGTACGGCTGGGGAAGCACGGGGGCTGGGAAACCGTGACACCCCCCATCCCCCCCCCCTAAATGCCCTGGGGCCGCCCCCATCATCCCCTGAGCTGCCCCTGCCCGTGCCCAGGATGCCATGGCGGTCATCGGCTTCTCGCCCGCCGAGGTGACGGCGCTGCTGGAGGTGACGGCCGTGGTGCTCAAGCTGGGCAACGTGGAGCTGAGCAGCTGCTACCAGGCCAGCGGGATGGAGGCCTGCAGCATCGCCGAGCCGCGGGGTAGGGCCTGGGGTGGGACGGGATGGGATGGGACGGGATGGGATAGGATGGGCCCCCCCCCACTCAGCCCCAGCCCCGCACAGAGCTGCACGAGATCTGCGAGCTGATCAAGCTGGACCCCGGCACGCTGGAGCAGGCGCTGTGCTCCCGCACCGTGAAGGCACGGGATGAGACCGTGCTCACCGCCCTCAGCGTCGCCCAGGTGAGCGGCACCTCTCACCCTGCCCCGGCACCCCCCCCCCGCTGTGGGCTCACGCCCCAGGAGCCCCCCAAGATCTGTTGCAAGCCCTGCTCCCCTCGCCCCAGGGCTACCACTGCCGGGACGCGCTGGCCAAGAACATCTACAGCCGCCTCTTCGACTGGCTGGTGAACCGCATCAACACCAGCATCCAGGTGAGCGCTGGGCACTGCCCCCCCCCCGGACCCCCTCCTCTGCCCAGCCGGGGCTGGGACGTGGCTCAGCACCCCGCCGTCTCCCAGGTGAAGCCGGGCAAGCAGAGGAAGGTGATGGGCGTCCTGGACATCTACGGCTTCGAGATCTTCCAGGTGAGCAGCAGGACCCACCTGGGCCCCTCCTGCTGCTGGGGGGAGCGTGGGGCAGGGCTGGGGGCTCCAGCATGGACCTGCCACTCGGGGCCCTTCTCTCGCAGGACAACGGCTTCGAGCAGTTCATCATCAACTACTGCAATGAGAAGCTGCAGCAGATCTTCATCCTGATGACCCTGAAGGAGGAGCAGGAGGAATACGTCCGAGAGGTACCCCTGGCTCATGGCACTCAGGCTGGATGTGGCCCCGAGGAGCCTCGGTGGGATGGGGATGGGGAAGTGCCGTAGACGGCTCCGCAGCACGTCCCTTCCTCACCCCGCTCCCTGCCGGGAGAGGATTCAATAGCAGGAAGGCAGGGAGGGATTCGGGATCCCTGTCCCCACAATTGGACATCCGCTTCCTGCCCCACATCAGCTGGGGGGTGTCTGTGGGGCGGGATCCACGCCGCGCGTGTCCAGGGGTCCACGTGTCTGACCCCCATCTGCTCCCAGGGCATCCAGTGGACACCGGTGGAGTTTTTTGATAACGGCATCATCTGCGACCTGATCGAGAACGTGAGTTGCTTCCCACCAACATGTGGGGGTCCGGGTCGGGGTCCCAGCTCCCCTCCCTTGTACCTTATGCAATCTGGGGCTGAGCCTGGTGTGGACCCCGGTTGGGGTGGTTCGATGGAGCCCCCGGTCTGTGCTGGCGGCGTTTTTTGGCGCTGGGCACAGCGTGGGCTGGGGCTGACACCGTCCACCAATGCGCAGAGCAAGTGCGGGATCCTGGCCATGCTGGACGAGGAGTGCCTGCGGCCCGGCGTGGTGAACGAGGACACCTTCGTCACCAAGCTGAACCAGCTCTTCGCCACCCACAAGCACTACGAGAGCAAGGAGACGCAGAACGCCAAGCACGTCACGGACCTCAGCCTGCCTCAGCGCTGCTTCCGCATCCACCACTACGCTGGCAAGGTCTGCGGCACCCACAGGCACCCGCAGCCCCGTCCCTGGGTGCAGCCGGGGCACCCCGGTCTTCTTCCCAATTTCGCACGGGAGCTGCCTGCGGGGCCGGGCTGGGGCAGGGGCTGCGCTGCCTTCCTCTGTTGCCCGCTCTCTCCTCCCTGAGCGCCCCCCTGCCCACGGGGGTGGCAGGACCCCTGGCGCTGACCCTGCTCCTGCACCCAGGTGACCTACAACGTGACGGGCTTCATCGAGAAGAACAACGACCTGCTGTTCCGCGACCTGTCGCAGGCCATGTGGGCCGCCCGGCACACGCTGCTGCGCTCCCTCTTCCCCGAGGGCGACCCCCAGAAAGCCTCCCTCAAGCTGCCCCCCACCGCCGGCTTCCAGTTCAAGAACTCGGTGGCGACACTGATGAAGAACCTCTACTCCAAGAACCCCAACTACATCAGGTAGCGGCCCTGGGGGGACCCCGTGCACCAGGCACGTGGCGGGAGCCCCCCCTGTGCCCACCGCCACCCTCCTGCAGGTGCATCAAGCCCAACGACACCAAAACGGCGATGCTCTTCACGCCGGAGCTGGTGCTGGCGCAGATCCGCTACCTGGGGCTGATGGAGAACGTGCGGGTGCGGCGGGCGGGCTACGCCTTCCGCCAGCTCTACAACCCCTTCCTGCAGCGCTACAAGATGCTGGGCACCAAGACCTGGCCCCGCTGGTCGGGCGGTGACAGGTATGGGGGGCATCGGACCGGGGGCACATCCCACAGCCCCACAGCTGCGGGGTGGAGAGGTCTGAGCAGCCTCGTGCCCCCGTTGTGCAGGGAGGGGACTGAGGTGCTGCTGTCGGAGCTGAAGTTCCCCCCGGAGGAGCTGGCTTTTGGCTACACCAAGATCTTCATCCGCTCGCCACGCACTGTGAGTCCAGACAGAGGGGGACCCAGTGCAGGGCAGGGTCTGATGCAGGGTGGGGACCTGCCCCACAGACCCCTCGCCCTGCTGTGAGCCCCGAGCGCATTGAGGGGGCTCCTGGGTGATGTCGCAGCCCCCGGAGGCTCCCTGCAGCTCGCCCTCACTCTCTGCAGCTCTTCGACCTGGAGAAGCGGCGCCAGGAGCGCATGAACGAGCTCGCCACCCTCATCCAGAAGATGTTTCGGGGCTGGCGGTGCCGGACCCAGTACCAGCTGATGCGCAAGAGCCAGATCATCATCTCCGCCTGGTTCCGGGGCCATGCGGTGAGGAGGGGGCAGGCAGGGGTCCTGGGTGCTCTGCACCCTCCCCATCTTCATCCTGAGAAGGGGCGATATGGCAGGGGGGAGCAGTCAGCACCCCCAGGAGCTAGCCTGGAAAGCGAAGCCCAGGCTGGGCACGGGGGTCGGGTCCCCAGGTGAGAGCCCCCCTGCTCACCCTGCTGCCCCCACACTCCCCCCTGCAGCAAAAGAACAGGTACAAGCAGATGAAGCGGTCGGCGCTGCTCCTCCAGGCGTACGCACGGGGCTGGAAGGTGAGGGCTGGGCACCCTGCGGGCTCTTGGGGCCGTGCTCCGGGGCCGGCGGCTCTCCCAGCACGGGCAGGGGCAGGGGGCACGCGGTGGGGGCGTGGGGGGGCTCCGCGGCTCTGCCATGCCCTGGGGGACCTGGCTCATCCCATCTCTCCCCGTCTCTCCTTCCTCCTCTCCTGCCTTTCTCTCCCTCTCGCTCCCTATGTGTGTTGGTGTTTCTCCCTCCGCCTCTGGGCTCCTTTGGGCTCTGACTGTCCCGCTGCAGTCTCGCAGGCTCCTCCGGGAGCTGAAGGTCCAGCGCCACCGCCACCTGGCCGCCAGCACCATTTCTGCTTACTGGAAAGGGTACAAGGTAACGGGGCCAGCCCCCCCCGCGGGGCCGCGTGCCCGTGAGCTGCTCTGTCCTGCTGTCCGTCCGCTGCGCCCAGGGCTGTCTGTCTGTCTGCCCTGGCCCACCCTGTCGGGCTGGGGCGGCTGTCCTGTCCGTGCGGGGCCAAAATGGGGGGGGGGGGGGGGGCAAGGTTGGGGAGGGGGGAATGCAGGCTCATCTCAAGGGGACCCATGGGATGGGGGGGATGCGGTGGCGAGGTCCCGGTGCCCGCGCTGACGGCCGCCCCCCCGCAGGTCCGCAGGATGTACCGGCGATATTTCCGCTCCGGTGCCGGCACGCGCCTGGCCAACTTCATCTACCGGCGGCTGGTGAGTGGGGCAGGGGGAGAGGGGGCTCGGCGCCTTCCTGCCCCCCCAGCAGTGGGGCTGGGCCCGGGGACCTCCCCACCCACCACCTTTTTTCCCCCCCCCCAGGTGCAGAAGTTCCTCGTGGGGCTGCAGAAGAACCTCCCGCCGATGGCGGTGCAGGACCGGACCTGGCCCCCGGCACCCTACAAATTCCTGGCGGGCGCGAACCAGGAGCTGAAGAACATCTTCTACCACTGGAAGGTGGGCGCACTGGGAATGGGGGGGGGGGGGCTGTGTGCTCCCCGTGTCCCTCTGCACCAGCGGCGCTGCATCGTCCCCTTCCCTTTGCAGTGCAAGAAGTACCGGGACCAGCTGACACCGCAGCGGAAAGCCCTGCTGCAGGCCAAGCTCTGCGCCAGCGAGCTCTTCAAGGACAAGAAGACGCTCTACAGCAAGAGGTGCCACCTCGCCGGGGGGGCTCAGGGCTGGGGAGGGGGGGCGCGGGGTTGGCACCGGCTGATGGCCTCTGTCCCCAGCCTGCAGCAGCCCTTCCAGGGCGAGTATTTGGGGCTGAAGCAGAACCCCAAGTACCAGAAGCTCCACGCCGTGGCCAAGGACAAGCTGGTGATGGCTGAAAGCGTGCTGAAGGTGAACAGAGCCAACGGCAAGGTGAGCCCCGTCCCTGTCCCTGTCATGCTGGGGGGGCTGCAGGGCCACGCTCACCCCCGATCCCCACAGACGGTGCCGCGCCTGCTGCTGCTGACCACCGAGCACCTGGTCCTGGCCGACCCCAAGGCCGCGCAGCCCAAAACCGTGCTCAGCCTGAGCGACATCCGCGGCGTCTCCGTCACCCGCTTCTCCGACGGCCTGCTGGCCCTGCACCTCAAGGAGGTACCGTGCTGCCTGGGGGGGCCGGACGGGGTCAGAGGGGGGGGGTCCCGGCGGCACTGACACCCCCCTCCTCGCCCCGCAGACCTCCACGGCAGGGAGCAAGGGCGACCTCCTGCTGGTCAGCAGCCACCTCATCGAGCTCATCACGCGCCTGCACCAGACCCTGATGGCCGCCACCTCCCAGGCCCTGGCCCTGCACATCACAGACCAGTACGGGCGGGGCCGGGGGGGGGCCAGGGGGTTTGGGGCTGGGGTGGGGGGGGTACATGGGGTGGGGTGCATGGGGTGGGGTGCATGGGGTGGGGTGCATGGGGTGGGGCAGGATGGGAGGCAGCTGAATGGGCAAGAGGGGAGGGGTGGGGCAGGGTGTGTCCCCCCCCTGAGCCCCCCCCCCCTTGCCCCCCCCCCCCCAGGTTCTCCACCCGCTTCCAGAAGGGCGACGTGGCCATCACCGTGGTGGAGTCGGCCAAGGGCAGCAACGACGACGTCCCCATCTGCAAGAAGCGGGGCAGCCACAAGATGGAGGTCCTGGTCCACTGAGAGCCCCCCCTGCCCACCGGGCACCTCCCCCCCCCCACATCACCCCCCCCTCTACTGGCCCCAGCAGCAGACCTACCACAACCCCATTAAATGTGTTTTCTGGTGTCTGCACATGGGTGGTGTTGTGGGGACCTGGCCCTGTTTGCGGCATGGGGGGGACCCAGGCGTGGGATGGGAGCCCCCAGGATGCGGCAGCGCGGTGCTGGGTGGGAGGGGGGGGGGGCACAGCCCAGCCCGGGGACGGAGCCCCCCCAGCCCCTCGCCTTTCCTGCCGCCTGATTGCGGCGAGCGCTCGGCTCAGCGGTGATTGGAAAGGCCCCAAATTGCGGCCACTTTTCCCATTAAGTGGGAAGGGAACTCGCTCGGCTGCAGCCGCAATTTCTGGCCGGCCGCAGGCAGCTGGCACGTGAGGTCCCTGGCGCCTTCCCGCCTGCGCTTACCACCCCCGTCTCCCACCCCCCCCGTCTCCCACCCCCCTCCTGCGGTCAGCCTGCCCCTCTGCAGGACCCCCCCCCGGCACCCCCCCGTCAGTGCAGAGCCCCCGTTGTGCCCACGCTGGAGCCACCTTCGGGGACTGAGCCATGAGGGGGGGACACCAAGAAGCCACCGCACGTCCCTGCTGCAGCCCTGCTCCCGCAGGTCCCTGTGCAGCTCCGCGCCCCCCCCTTTCCCCTCACTGCCTTTTCTCTCCTGCACGCGTCAAAGCTCCGGGAGAGGGATTTTTTTTCCCGTCCCCACACGTCACCCGCGTTAACTTCGAGAGCTGACAACTCCCCGTCACGGCGGCAGCAGCAGCAGCTCCCAGGTGGGCCTGGAGCTGCGCACGGGCTGCATGTGCGGGCACGCGTGCCAGGGCACTTGGGCAGTGCGTGCACATGCAGGGGGCACGTGTGTGCACGCACGGGGGTGCCTCCGAGGGCTCGCCACGCTCCCCATGCCCCGCAGGGGCTGTGCCACCTCCCAGCGCAGGGACCCCCCCCCCCCTCCCCGTGCATGGAGAGGGGCCAGAGCCGTAAACAAGCCCGGGGCACCGCTGCTTTTCGCGGCTGCTTGGCACCACACAAGTAGGTGTTATTAATTAATTAGGCTGTCTCTGGCCAGGCTCCGATTTAATTAACGTCCCCGGCACTGCAGATGCTGCCCTGCCCCGGGCTGTGATGCCACGTGAGCCACCGCGCTCCCGCTGCCGCCTCCCCTCCCGTGGGGCTGCCACAGCCGCCTGTTGAGGGCTGGCATCTGTGGCTCGTGCCGGTTGCCAGAGCTGGGCTCCCTCCGCTCCTTCCCGTCCCCTCGGCTTCCCCCCATCGCCCTCTCCATCTCGGCTCGGCTGTGGGGGGTTTGGTTTTGGGGGTTTGGTTGTGGGAGGCTGCTCCCTCCAGTGCTGGGGGGAGCAGGATGGAGCCTGGAGGCAGAGCTGGGCCGTGCTTGGAGAGGCCAAGCCCCCATCATCCTGGTCGCAGAGGGGCTTGGGGGAACGCGGCCACACATGGGGCTGGATTTAGGGCTGCTGGGACCCCTGGAGGTGGGCGTGCTGCTCACGGGACCAGGACCGGGCAGGTGGGAGAGCCCCAGGACAGGACAGGAGGCACGGGTGGGCTGCGCAGGGAGAGAGTGTGCGCACCTCTGTGCATGCTGTGCAGCCCGTGTCCTTGTGCACGGGTGTGCGTGCACACACCTGCGTGTGCATCCCAGGAGCTCAGCCATGACCCATTGCACCGTGAGCCCTCCCGGAGCCTGTCCGCACAGCCAAAGCACTCACCGGTGGCTCTGCCAGCGTGGCAGCACTCTGGAGACAGGGGCCGGTGCGCACACACGTGCCAAGAGGCTGTGGCGTTTTTGGAAGCGTGTCCCACCGCATGCATGACGTGTGCAGGGCCGGGGGCTGCGTGGGCACGGCGCTGGCTGCGTGCTGGCCCCGTACCCCGCGGCGGCACGACGTGGCAGGGAGCCGGCGAGCCCACGTGGGCGCGCTTGGGCCGCGGTGTGACTGCGCGTGCAACGGGTGTCACGGTGCCTGCGTGGGCGTTGAGCTGCAGGGTGGGGGTGCCACCCCCCGCGGCCCCCATTGGCGGCTCTCCTCTCGCCCACCCACGCCGTGCCACGGGCAGGGCCCCTTATTTAGCTCCGCGCGGCTGGCAGCGCTGGGGTGCTTCACCTCCAGGCTGAGCGTGCCCGAGAGCCATCGGCACAGCCTGCGGCCGCTGCCCACTGCCTCTCGCCGCTCCGCAGCCACCGGAGGGACGAGGGACACGCTGCCCGCGCTGCAGCTGAGGGCTGAGCAGGTCCCCGAAACCCGTGCCAGGTACTGTGGGGTCCCCCGGGGAGGCCGCTGCCTCCGCTCCTCGCCCAGCCTGGGCTGGGGGAAGGTGAAAGGGAGCTGGAAGCTGCAGCAAGAGCTGGGCTGGGAGGAGAGAGGGGTGAAGGAAGGTGGGGAGGGCTTGGGGGGTGGCTGGAAGCCCGGGGCTGGGACCTTCCCGGGGGGCTGTGGCTGTTGGAGGGGGTGTGCGTGGTGCGTGTGGGTGTCTGTGGACGTCTGCAAGGCTGAGTGGGTGCCTGTGATCCCTGCGTGTCCGTGCTCCATCCTGCGTGTGTTTCCACCACCCCAGCTGGCGTGTGGCGGCACAAACCCGGCACAACGGGCACGAGTCCTGGCACAGGACCCCCAGCTCTGCACTGCAGCCATTCTCTCTCCTCCCCAGCCCCCCCAGCACCTCTGCAGTACATCTCTTGCACTGCAGCCCCCCACCGCGTCCCCCTTGCCTCCCCCCCCCCGTTTTTCTTCATGCCCCCACCGTGCCGCAGCCCCCCCCAGCTGGAAAGGGCTGGGGAGCGTTTGCTGCCCCCGGGCCCCCATCCCTCGTTCCGCTGCTTTCCCCTCCCAAAACCTTGCCCCGGTCCGCGCCGTCCAGGGGGCGAGGGGCGACCCTGGCCGCTGCTGACCCCTCCCGCAGGTCGCCCGCCCCGGCGAGGATGCGGAGCCGCGCGGTGCTCGCCCTGCTCGCCCTGGCTTTGCCGCTCGCCCTCGCCCGCTTCGCCGCCGCCCCGCCGCCGGGCCCCGCGCTCCGTTCCCAGGTAGGGCCGAGCCGTCGGGGCGGCCGTCGGGGAGGCACCGGGCGGCCCCCGCCCGCGCTCACCCCTCCGCTTCCCCGCAGAGCGGCCCCGGCCCCGAGCCGCTGCTCCCGGTGCTGCCCTGGAGAGCCCGCGGCGGCCCCCCCGGAGCCGCCTTCGCCGCCCTGCTGCAGCTGCTGCGGGAGGAGGACGCCGGTGAGAGCCGGGGGGGCGCTCCCGGTCCCGGCCCCGGTCCCGAACCCCGCCCCGACGGCAGCGCTCAGCCTCCCGCTTCTCTTCCAGGTCCCCCGGCGCTGGCGTCTCCCCAGAAGCGTAAGTCCGCTCCGCTCCGCTCCACTCCCGGACGGTGCCAGCCCCGCAGCGGCGGCCGAGGGGGGGGCCCCGACGTGGGCACGGAGCGGGGCCGGGCCCGGTGGGAGCTGACCCCGGGCTCTCTCCGCAGGGGACATGCACGACTTCTTCGTGGGGCTCATGGGGAAGCGGATGGCGGAGCCCGGGCGGGCGGCGGGGGAGGCCCGGGGGGCTGCGGAGCCGCAGCGGAGGGGCTGAGCGCAGCCCCCCTGCTCCCCAGGGCCCCCCCCGGACGCCCCCAGGGCCGCCGGGTCCCAGCGCCGGGCAGCGTGAGGAGGGACCGGGGGGCGGCAGCACCAGGACCCCCCCCGCCGGGCTCCGTCCCGGGCATCGCGGGGGGGCTCCGGGGGCCGTGTCCTGGCGCCTCGGAGCGGGCGGCGGCTGCGGGGCCAGAAGGGACCGGAGGCGAGCAGCGACTGCGGAGCCGTCGTGGGAGCCCGTCGGGGCCGGGACCGGGACCGGGAGTGGGGACGGGGCTGGGGGCGGGAGCGGGGCCGCGCTGCCGTCCGCGCTGTACGGGCACCAGAACCCAAACATCGCCCCCAGCCCTGGCTCGCTCCGTGCCTCCGCTGCGCCTCGACGGGACCCGACGGGCCCGGGAGGGACACGGGGAGGAGACGGGGCGGGGAGGAGACCCGGGGGGGGGGGCTGCTCATGGGCTACAACGACCCCCCCACACACCTCCCCCCCCACATCCCCACATCTCCACCTGCCCCAGCTCCCCTCGACGTCGCCCCCGGTTCCCTCGTCCTCCCCCCCCTCCCATCCCCGCGCCGTTCCAGCCCCGTTAACCCCCCCCCCCCGGCCCCGTGTCCCCCCCCCCCAACTCCAGGTGCCCCCCCCCGCCCCCGTGCCACCCCCCCCCCTCCCCCGCAGTTCCCCTCCGGGCCGTGGCGGCGCTGTGGCCCCGACGGGGGGGGGCGGGCGGCGGAAGGCGGCTCCGGTGGCGGCCGGCGCGGGCGCTCGTCGCGGCGGCGGCCGGCGGAGGGCGGGGCGGCGCCTTTGTGTGAGCGAGCGGCGATGGTGCGGGGCGCCGGGCGGGTAAGGAGCCCCCCCCCCCCCCCGGGGCCGCCCCCCCCCCACCTCCCGGGGCCGCCCCCCCGGGGCCACCCCCCACTCCCACCCCCCCACTCCCCGGAGCCGCGTCGCCCCCCTCGGTCCCCGGCTCCCCTCGCCCCCCCCCCCTTTCCCGTTGCCCCCCCCTCGCTTTCTACCCCCCCTCACTTTTCTGACCCCCCCCCTTCCTCCCTTTCTGAGCCCCCCCCTCCACCCCTCGGTCCCCCCCCCCAACGGGTTCCCCCCGGACCCCCCCCCCACGTGGTCTCTCCCACCCTCCCCTCGCCGAAATCGTGGCCAATTCGGGGCTGCTTGGTGCCCCCCCCCCCGGTGCCTCCCCCTCCCGTGTCCCCCCCCTCGGTATCCCCCCCCCAGTTCCCATTCCCTCGGTGGCAGATCCGTGCCCCCCTCCCCTCGCTTCCCTCCTCCTCCCCCCATTGCCCGGTCTCTTCCCCCCCCCCCCCCACCAGCATCCCGAATTGTGGGGGACCCATCCTCGGCTCCCCCTGCACCCACAGCCCCCCCCCCAGCACCCCAGGGTGGGGGGCACACTTCCCCGGCTCCTCCTGCACCCGCAGACCCCCCACCTGCCCCAGAGTGGGCAGGGGGCTCCGGGCAGGGCTCCGGGTGCACCCCAGCAGAGCACCCCCCAGCCTGCCCCCCCCCCCCCTTTTCCTTGCTATGGAAGCTGGCACCAGGGCGCTGGTGTGGGACCCCCCCAGCAAACTGGGTTTTGAGACGCGTTTCGGCCGGTTCCCCTTCGTGTCCCCACATGTCGGGGGCTTTCGGTGCCCTGGGTGCTGAGGGTGGGCTGGGGGCTCGTGAGCAGGGGGGGGGTGGCCGGGCTGGGGGCTGCAGGATGGGCCGGGAGGTGGCCCCCAGGGGGCCCAGCGCTGCGGTGGGGGGGGGGGGGGCGAGACCCCACCAAAACGCCCACGTGGGTGCGGGGGAGACCTGAAGCGAGGGTGGGCGGCGGGCAGGGGGCTGCGAGGCAGCGGTGTTGGAGAGGCCTGGAGGGGAGCCCCCCCCCCCCCAGCACTCTGTGAGCGGCGGAGCCGAGCGCGGTGCCCAGGGCGCATCAGGAGCTTTGGGGCATCGCTGGCAGAGCCGGCGGCTTCTTAATTTTATTTCCTGATACGAGAGGGGCTCCGCTCGCCTCCACCTCAGGAGCTGGTTCCCAGTTGCTTGTCAGGAGGGGGGGGGGTTGAGGTCTGCCACGACACCTCCCTGGCTGTGAAGGTGTTCAAGTTTTCACGTTTTCCTCCCCACAGAGCCCCTTGCCCTGCCACTTTCTGGATGCCAAGCACCTCCTGCGGCTGATGAGGGCGTGAAGAAGCAGCTGAGCAGGACAGGGAGACCCCCAAGCAGCTGCTAAGATGGGCATGAGGATCAAGCTGCACAGCACCAACCACCCCAACAACCTGCTGAAGGAACTCAACAAGTGCAGGCTCTCCGAGACCATGTGCGACGTCACCATCTTGGTGGGCACCCGCTCCTTCGCCGCGCACAAAGCCGTCCTGGCCTGCGCCGCGGGCTACTTCCAGAACCTCTTTCTGAACACGGGGCTGGACGCCGCTCGCACCTACGTCGTGGACTTCATCACCCCGGCCAACTTCGAGAAGATCCTCAGCTTCGTGTACACCTCCGAGCTCTTCACGGACCTGATCAACGTGGGCGTCATTTACGAGGTGGCGGAGCGGCTGGGCATGGAGGACCTGCTGCAGGCCTGCCACTCCACCTTCCCCGACTTGGAGAGCTCGGCCATCCCCAAGCAGCCCTCCCTGGCCATGGGCGAGGGCCGGTCGGGTCCTCTGAGCAGCGCCTCCTCCGAGCAGAACCATTCGCTGGGGGAAATCCGGAGCGGCGGGGAGCATTTCGGCCCCGAGCGCGGTTACCTCCTGCACGGGGAGGCAGTGGGCGGCTACAAGGAGGACGACAGGAATAACGTGAGCGAAGGCGGCCAGGCCCTCGCCCTGATGCAGCAGCAGCAGCCTCCTAAAACGGAGCAGGAACCAGATGTGGAGCAATTCGCTCCTGCCGTGAGCATGGCAGCCCAGCCCAGCCTGGGCAGCGTGAACGTCGTCGTTCAAACCACCACGAGCTCCTGCCAGCAGTATAAAGTCCAGAGCAACGGTGACTACAGCAAGGGCGGCTTCTTCACCACCGACGCTTCCCTGGACATCTCCACGGGAAGCAACTCCTGTCCCAGCAACAGCAACCACTCCAAAGAGCAGGGCTTCGTGCAGATGGATGAGCTTCAGCTGGAAGATTTGGGCGAGGACGAACTGCACTTCGAAGATGCCAGCGAGGAGCTGGGCCCGTCAGAAGAAGTCATCGAGCTGAGCGACGACAGCGAGGAAGAGCTGGCCTTTGAGAACGACAGCCGGGATAGCAAGGCCATGCCCTGCCAGGTGTGCAAGAAGGTGCTGGAGCCCAACATCCAGCTGATCCGCCAGCACGCCAGGGATCACGTTGACCTGCTGACCGGGAACTGCAAGGTCTGCGAAACCCACTTCCAGGACCGGAACTCCAGGGTCACTCACGTTTTGTCCCACATCGGCATCTTCCTCTTCTCCTGCGACATGTGTGAGACCAAGTTCTTCACCCAGTGGCAGCTCACCCTGCACCGCAGGGAAGGGGTGTTCGACAACAACGTCATCGTCCACCCCAGCGACCCGCTGCCGGGGAAGGTCGGCGCGTTCAGCGGGGGATCCGGCTCGGAGCTGGCGTGCGCCGCCTGCGGGAAGCCTTTGGCCAAAGACTTCCACACCGTCCGCAACCACATCCTGGACCACGTGAACCTGAAAAGCCAGACGTGCGGCGTGTGCGATCAGAGGCACCTGAGCCTCTGCAGCCTGATGTGGCACGCCCTGTCTCACTTGGGGATCTCGGTCTTCTCCTGCTCCGTTTGCGCCAACAGCTTTGTGGACCGGCACCTCCTGGAGAAGCACCTGGCCGTCCACCAGAACGTGGAGGAGGCTCTTTTCCGCTGCCACTTCTGTGGGCAGAGCTTCAAGCTGGAGGCGGCGTACCGCTACCATGTCAGCCAGCACAAATGCGGCGGCGGCCTGGACATCCGACCCAGCTTCGGTGACCGGCTCCAGCCGCAGGGGCTGCAGAAGAGGAAGCTGCCCGAGGAGTTCCTGAGCGAAGACCTGGCACTGCAGAGCCAACCGGGCAACAGCAAGTACAGCTGCAAGGTCTGCGGGAAGAGGTTCGCCCACACCAGCGAGTTCAACTACCACCGGAGGATTCACACCGGGGAGAAGCCCTACCAGTGCAAGGTGTGCCACAAGTTCTTCCGCGGCCGCTCCACCATCAAGTGCCACCTGCGGACGCACTCAGGGGCCCTGATGTACCGCTGCACCGTGTGCGGCCACTACAGCTCCACGCTCAACCTCATGAGCAAGCACATAGGCGTGCACAAAGGCAGCCTCCCCCCGGACTTCACCATCGAGCAGACTTTCATGTACATTATCCATTCCAAAGATGCGGAGAAAAATGCGGACAGCTGATGGGGTGAGGCAGGGCAGGGCCAGCAAAGGAGCAAACGCTCGCGACAGAAGCTGTGGAGAAACGTCGCTTATTTTATTTAATGGTCAGGCGTCATGGATGGAATCCTCCTTTTCTGTTTTTATTATTTTTATTTTTTATTTTTTTTTAATTTTTGGCCTTGCTAGGGCTTTTTAGATTGGCATTGTACAAATCAACAGCACGTAAGCTACATCACTGTTTCTGAGAAGTCCGTTGTGTTTACTTACCTCTGATCCTGTTAGAGGCCAATGAGTTTTGTGTTTTTAGCATTTCTCACTAGGTTTTGAATCTAGATTTTTTTTTTAAACCTTTTAGCCCACTTGACTAGGCTAACCCTCAGTTTGAGCTTACCCACAAACTGATGCTGCTAAGATATTTTGACACCTGACCTCAGTAGAGAGGGACAGAGCTAGAGCAGGATGATGCTGGACTTGAAGAAAAAGAAAAAAGACAGGAAAAAAAAGACTCGTTCTAGGCATCACTGGGGTTCTGCTGCTATTGTGAGGAGAGTCCGTGTCACAGGATCGGCCTTGCCACCGTGGCTCCGCTGCAGGGGAGACGAGCAGGCAGTGAGGCGGGATGCCAGGGGCAGGCAATGGAGGGCGGCCGGGGGCTCTGGGCACGTTGCTGCCGTGCCCACAATGCTGCTGCCGTCTTCAAAGACCCCGTTTTTGGACAAAGGGAAAGGAAGGAGCCGGCCACCTCGTGGCAGGGAGCAGCCCGAACAGAGGGGTGCTGCGAGCAGGGAGGTCCCGTGGAGGAATGGCCGAGCGAGGCAGGGCAGAGGCTCCGTGCTGAGGGATCGGCCGCTTCCTAGGAGGTGTTTTGCAGCCCTTCCTGGGATGATGCTTCGCTGCGTCCCAGGGCATCGTGTTGGAAGCTGCCGGAGAGCAGCGGTGCTGAGGCTGCGTGGCCCCGGCGCACGAGCACAAGCCAAAACCGTGGCCTTATCTCCCCGTTGGTGTTGTCGGGAAGGATGGAGCTCTGCCGGAGGCATGGCCCCTGCTGCTGCCACCACTGCATCCCGGACGCGTCCCCTCGCTGACGAGCGCTGCAGGACGGTGTCGGTGCCGATGTGAGTCCGTTCGCCTTCTGTCGCGACGCCGTGACCGTGGCGCGGTGCTGGGGTGGCCGCTGGGAGCCGCGTGTGCTGCAGCCTGGGCTCCCGGGGCCGGCCCGGCCCTGCCGGCAGTGTTTACACCAGGAAGGGTGGGACCGGCTGGTTCCCATGCTATCCTGCTGTGGGGCAGAGGTGGAGAGGAACAGATTTTTCCAAATACCACAGCGTGAGTTATAACTGCCCTTAGGTAACTCCTACTACCTCACAAACAGGAAGCGCTTTCAAGCTACGGTCGTCGTAAATTGGGCTCCTGTGCTTCTGCAAAGATAATGCTGTTACAAAACAAAACTAGTGATTTGCCAACCCTGCGAGATCACCCCCGCTAACCCCCTCCGCTCCAAGGGGCAACCCGCAGCCCAGCGTGGTCCGGACGCGTGGTTCGTGAGCTAGGAATTCCTGGGGATTGCTCCCCCCGCTCCACTGTGGCCTTGGGCAAGTCACTTCACCTCTTTGCCTCAGTTTCCTCATCTGTAAAATGAGGGTGGTAACACTTGTGGTACCGACCTACCTCCCTGGAGTGTGCTGAAGATTACTGGCTCACATCTGCAAAGCGCGTGGAAGATGCAAAGCACCTCGTGAGTATTAACGTGTAGCATCCGAGGAGATGACGGCCTCCATCCCCTCCTGTCCTGTACCAGTTTCCTGAGGTACGGTGGCCACCCGGCTGGGTCATTTGACTTCTGTCACAGCCTTCCCCATCGAAGCAGCTCTTCCTTTAGTCCCATCCAAGTCCTGTGGAAGGAGTTATGTAGCAATAGAAGGTGGGGGGAGACTGAAACTTGTGGGTTGAGGTAAGGGCAGGGAGCTCTCCCCCCACTTCCCGTCATGGGCACAACAGCCTTGGCTTGGGGAAGATTAATTTCTTGCCAGTTAAGAACAATAGAACAGAGAGAACTAAACGCAGACTGAAAACACCTTCCTCCCATCCACCCTCTTCTACCTCCTCCCCCAGGCAGTGCGGTCAGCCTGCGATGCCTCCTCTCCACCTCTCCTTCATCATCACGCTCTTCCCCTGCTCCACGCGGGGTCCCGCCCTTGGGATGCCCCAAATCGATCCCGGCTCTCTGGGCTGCAGCAGCCTCCTTTGGGGCACGTTGCCTGTTCCCCCCTGGTCCCCTCCAGGTCTGCTCCCACACCTGGAGCACCGACGCGCCCTCCTTTTCCCACCTCGGTGTCTGCACAGGGCAGGGGCAGAGGAGCCGACCTCACCTGGGAGGAAAAAGGGAAGCGGAGGCTGCTGAGGGGTTCGCGTCCTTTCCCCCGTTTGTGTTATTTTGGCCAGGTTTGGGCCAGCTGACTGCCTGCTGGGGGTGCCTAACGGGACTTGTCCGCTTGGCATTTAGGTGCCTGCAGGATGTTTACAGAGGAGAATAGGCACTGAGACGGTAGGTGGCTGGTGCGGGAGATGGGGAAGGTGTCTGTGAGCTGGAGCTGCTTCCCGAGTGCTGGTTGTGGGGGGCTGCCCGTGGCCTTGGTGCAGGACCCCCGGCAGTGAGGAGCCGTGCCCACCCCGCTGGCTCCAAGGGAAGGGCTCAGGAGCTGTGCTGGGGGCCGGCAGCGTGTCGCCGGGGGGGCTCGCTGGGGCACAGGGTCGCCTCCCTTGTCCTGATGGTGGCGAGGTGTGCTGGTGGATGGGGGCCCTGGCGTGTGGGGAACGGCCGTGGTCTGCTCTGGAGGTTGTTATGAAGGATGTGAGGGAGGCTTGGGACCGCCGAGTCTTCAAAGCCTCGAGACGCTCCTGAAATGCCCCAGGAGCTGCAATGAGCTTCGGGATGCCTCGGGGCACTGGTGCATGGTAACAGCCTGCGGCCCCGTGTCTAGCTAAGCTGTGAAGCAAAAGCCTTTTGTGCACATAAACCAAAAAAGAGAAGCTTTTACACTGAAACAGTAGCGGGCAAAGCAAGCCCACCCTTCTGAGCACAGAGACAGGAAAGCAAAAGCCCACCCCATTTTCTGCCGGTTGCTTTTGGTGTGTGGGTGGGGAGAGAGCGCTCAGGTCCCTGATGTTTCTGTCTTGGGTTCTTCCCTGTGTGGTCATGAATTATTCCCACGAGAAGCTGCCTGCGATGGGCAGCGAGCTCTCGTTTATGGAGGCAGTGTGGGGACGGGGCCGTGGCTGAGAGGGGCTGAGGGAGCTCTCCTCCCCTGTGGTTGGGGGGCTGCATGGCGTGCCCCACATTGGGTTCAGCCCCACACGGCCCCTCTGCCAGCCCCCCCAGGCCTGGGATGGGGCCTCAGCAGCCCCCCCAGCGCTGTGAAGGGTGCTCGGAGCTGCCTTGCTCTGACCCCTGCAACGCATCGCGCCGTTCTGGTTTGTCCTCCCCTTTCTTGAAGGATCCGGGTCTCTTAACAAAATAATTAAACAGAAAAAAGAAAAAAAAAAAAGTTGAATTGCTGTCTAACCTTTTTGTTAAGTTAATAGTAGGTACTGACCTCCTGATATTTAAGTGTTTACTATCTATTTGCTGTAAAGTTTTGTATATTTTGTAAACTTTCCCCCCAAATAGTAGATGTTTAAAATCGTTGTACATCGGGTTCTTTTATACTCCATTGTTCAGCACAAATTGTGGTTTTTATTTAGAATAATAAAATGAAAAATGTTGATCTCTTGTGCCTTGTTTCTCTGTTAAAAAGAAAATAATAACAATTCTTTTTATAAAGTTAGCCAGTGCCAGGAGCAAGTGCTGGACAAATTCAAGCTGGGGAGGAGGCCCAGGAGCAGCGGGTATTTGGGGATGCTAAAGGAACGCGCTGCTGGGACAGCTTCCCATGAGAGGGGACAAGGGAAGGCTGGGAGGGAGTCAAGGGGAGCTGCAGGACCTGCAGGGTTTTGGAGCCAGGTCTCTGGGTGAAGCCGTGGGTGAAATAATTCTGCCTCGTGCTGTCCGGGGGGAGGTTGTGAGGCTGCTCTGGCACAAAGTTGCAGATGCATTAGGAGAGTTTTCTTTAAAACAAAACAAAAGTTTAATAGGTCGAATGCCAAGTTGTACATGTTTAGGTAACTGGAATATAGTGCTGTCCGGGTTATGTCATGCATCAGATGTCTTGCTATTGTGTGCTTATCTTCAGTTTCTTCAGTGAGAAGGAGAGGGCACGGGCAAAAGGAAGCCCCGAGAGGGGTCGGGCGCGGAGCCACGCTCAGCTGGCGGCTGCCTCCACATCCCCTACCAAAGGGGCTGCCCTTGTGTCGGGGGGCTGACTTCTGCCCTGGCTGCTCAGCAAATATTTCTGTGACAGAGAAGGATTTGTCTTTTCCTGCCTGGGCCGGTCCCTTTCTGGAGGCGAGCAGGGACATCTCTGCGCAGCAGCCCTGGGGCGTGCAGCGGGGGAGCGGAGCGGCCCCCGGCCAGCCCCACGGTGACCGTGGGTCCGTGTCAGCCCGGCACATCCTGCCCTCCGCTGCTGGAGGCGAGCATCCTGTCCAATTTGCTTATGCCTTGCTTTTTTAAAAATGGCTTTCTTAAGCAGCTCAAGGCCTCCAGATTTATGAATTCCCTTCCAGCGGCTGCTGCTCCTTCACCTTCCCCTACCCAGGGCTTGACCCGCAGCATGTGACTGAGCAGAAGCCAGACGGGGAGGAACTTTCTCCAGATGCTCCAGTTTCTTGCAGCCCGTACTCTGAGGATGTGCACATGGAAGTGCCGCAGTGCACACCTTCCATGCGACTTTGATTGAGAGGGAGCGCGTGTCAAGGACTGCCAGAGCCCGCCGGTGCTTAGAAAGGTGCCCAGTGGCTGAGGAACCCGACACGAGATGCTTTAAAGGAGACCAGTGTTAAAGAGCTGGGTGCAGTACGCAAACCAGGAACCCTAACTCGATTCTCCCATCATGTTTGAAGGCAGACTTGCGCGGTGAAACCCAGTTCTACTTGTCCCTAATTGACTGCTGGGTTTGAACAATCGCCCTCAATGAGTTGCCGATGTTGAGTGGTTCCTCCCCTCGTTAAAGCTCAGCTCTGTGTCATGCTCAGCACCTCTGGGTTTTGTTGCCTTCATTTCTGTAAAATCAGGCTTTCAGCTCCCTGCCAGGTGCTGCGAGGGAAGGTTTGTCTTTCAAAGGCATGAATTTCATCTCGTTCCTGCTTGGGAAAGCATCAGAGCAGAAGGGCAGCGTTCATCCCATACCTTTGCAGCAGGCTATGCCCAGAGCACACGGGTAAGTGAAAGTAGGGGCTGCAGAAAACCCTGGGCTAAAGGAAGAGGGCAGCATGTTCCCCACCCTGCGTGGCTGTGGGGAAGGCTGGGGGCTGCTGGCGTCAGGTCCCAGCACTGGGTTTGTGAGCAGGTTTCAGAGCAGACAGAGTACAAGTGTTTGGAAAACAGGAAATAATCTCTTTCTCTTATTCTTTCGTTAGCTAAACAGATCCGATAGGGCAGCACATCAGAGGCGATGTGTCTGCAGCTCCCTGCACCATCTCATTTCATGCCTGGCACTCTGCCCTTGCCTTCAGATCACAGCAGGTGGCCAGCCAAGAAGTGTTGTTTAAAAGCAAAGTGTCTGCTTAGCACCAGGGAAAATAACCTTACTGACCGCAGTGAGCCCAGGGAGCTGGCCACCCCCCTGGGGCCAGCCATGAGCGGGCAGTCCAACACCCCGCTTAATTGGGGGGGTTGTTGTCCTTCGTGATGACGATGGAGTGCTGCGTGGTGGAGGAGGAGTTGTCTGCACCTTTCTGGCCGGCGAGGTCTTTGGGGATGTATTTCACCACGGCAGAGATGAGCTTGCTGCGGAAGTTTTTGCTTAGGAAATTGTAGAGGATTGGGTTGATCACGCAGTGGAGCAGGGTGAAGCAGTCTATGATGTCGTAGAAGAAGTAGAGGAAGTGAGCGAACGTGCAGTGGAGGATGATGTGGTTGCCGTCCAGGGTGAGCAGCGTGAGCGTGACGTGGAAGGGCAGCCAGCTGACGAGGAACACGATGATGTAGGCGTAGATGAGCAGGCAGTGCTTCCTGCTCTCCGGCTTGGTGCGCTTCAGGAACCTGGCCGTCAGGACGTTGAACACGGCGATGATGGGGAAGGGGATGAGGAACCCAATGGTGGTGGTGGCCAAGCTGACCGCCAGCGCCCACTCGTCGTAGGTCTCGAAGGGGGCCATGAAGATGCAGATGGGCTCTCCGGTGTTGACCAGCTGCATGTGAGCCACCTCCAGGAAGGGGATGGCTGCTGCCAGGACCCAGCAGCAGGCGCAGATGATGCGGCGTGCCCGGTGCTGGTGCTTACGCCAGAAGAGGGAGGAGCTCGTCAGGGACACGTAGCGATCCACGCTCAGGCAGGTGAGAAAGAGGATGCTGGCGTACATGTTGGCGAAGTAGAAGTAGTGTGTGAAGCGGCAGAGGAAGCTGCCCCAGAGCCAGGTGTAATCCAGCATCACCTCCAGCATCCAGATGGGCAGCGAGAGCAGCACGCCGAGGTCGGCGATGGCCATGTTGATGATGTAGAGGTTCACCAAGCTCTTGTTGCCCCGTGTCTGCCAGTTGACCCAGATGACGAGGAGGTTCTCCACCAAGCCCACCACGAAGATGACCAGGTAAAGGATGAAGAGGACGACGCGCTTGACGTTCTCATCCAGGCTGAACTCGCAGAAGGTGTAGGTGTAGTTGAAGAGGTGGAACAGCTCAGACCAGTTGTGGTAGTGTACATACTCATTTGGGAGAGTGGGCACCTCGCTGGGGGCAGCGGTCGTCTCAGCCATTCTGGTAGCTGCAAAGAAAGGGAGAGCAATGACCTGCGGAGCCCTTCGGCAGGGGCAGAGAGCTGCAGCCACGCTGGGAGCCCCTGCCGGGCACTAGAGCTGGGAAGCATCCGCACGCTCAGCTTCTTGATAACTTCAATTTCTGCTCTTGGCCATCCCAAATGACGACTGAATTGCAGCACCGGGGTATGGGACACAGGGGTCTCACAAAGACCCAGCTGTGGGTGTCACACTATGAGACTTGCTTGAATTAAGCTTGTCTGGAGACTTGCTCACCAGGTCTTGCCTTATATCCCTCTGCCTCTTTGCACTGAGGGATACTAGAGATCCCTCCCCCCCCCAAAAAAAAAATATAAATAAATAAATAAAAGAAAAGAAAATAATCCTATTTATAAGGGGCAGGAGTTTTCATTTAGACATAAGAAAAGATCAAAAGGGAAACTCAGACAGAAAATCTAAGTGGCTGCACAGAGTGGGGCAGCTGCAAAATAGAGAAAAATAAGCTGGTCTCTCCTGGCAAAGTTCGGTCACTGGGGGAGGTTCTGGAAGTACATATGTATTTTTTTTTTTAATCCTAGGGGATTTTATTCCGATGGGTAAATTCCTACATCACCCCTCCAAAGATGCTGCATCAGCATTGAACGTTAACCTCACATCGCCAGCTGCAAGCAGCAGCCTCCCAGTCCCCCAGCTCTGTTCCCACTTCCATCCCTGTTGGACCACAGCCAGCGGTGGCCGTACCCTGGGGACACGCGGTGCTGGGGACTGGCAGGTGGCAGAGACAAGGACCCAGTCAGGGCACCTGCAAGCCCCGAGGCTCAGCAATGTCAGCGTGGGCATGGGGGCTGCAAGCCTGGGAGCCTCCCTCACAGCTCCCTGCAGCTGCCTCCACGCCTCCCGCACTCAGGTTCCCCCGGCGCAGAGCTGGTGGGATCCCCACTGCTGCTGCCCTGCCCTTACACGCAGAGGTGCACCCCGGGGCCGTGGTCAGGACCACGAGGCATGCAGGAGACCGCAGCAGCAGCCATGCCCCCGCTGTGGTGTGCAGGTGCCGTGCAGCCCAGCTCCCTCGCTCCTCCCTGCCGCGCACCGCACTGGATCCCCTCGGGGCTCCGAGTAGGTACCAAAACTATGAACTTAAGGGAAACGTAACAGCATCCTTTTATTGCCACAAGCATGAAAGCCTGTGGATCCCAGCACGGCTGCAGCCACACGGCAAAGGTGCCGTGGACCCTGTTGCAAAACTCCCAAGAGGACCCATCCCTGGGAATGCTGAGTGCAGCGCTGCACTGGGGTACCCCACAGCACCACGCGGAGCTCCACGCACCACAACCAGCACCCCCAGACCACCAGCCCCAGTCCTGCCCGGGCACTGTCACCCTCCTGAAAGCTTTGGCAAGAAGCCCATGGGACTGGAGCCTACCTGTGCCCAGGGCTTTTGAATCCCGAGGCAGCGGTGGGAGAGGGGCGCGAGGCGCACTGGCTCACCGGCGGGCGTGCGGAGCAGCTGCACGGGGCGATCCTCGCGGCACGGCGGCTGGCGTTTGTCTGGGAATGCAGGGATGCAGCTGCTGTAGGGCTCGGGGTGGGCTCCGGGATCCTCCCCAGCAGGAAATGACCATGGCAGCCCGATATCCTGAGAACAGCCCAGCGCGAGGGGATGTCAGATGTGGCTTCCAGCCCCCCGGCTTGGCGTGCACCTGAGGTCACGGTGTGCTGGGGAAGGGGAGCCTCAGGAAGGTGCCAGCATCAGCACCAGAGAGGCTCCGTGGGTGCTTCAGAGCCACCTCACCTGCTGCCTGCTCCATGAAGGACCTGGTGGCCACCAAGCTATGGGCCTGATCCTGCCCAGGGCTCGCTGGTGCTGTGGGCAGGGGGAAAATCAATCAGCTGGGAGCCCCAAGGGTTAGGGTGGGTTGGGGGGAATGTGCGTGCCTGTCCCTGAGGCATTGCTCAGGGGCCCTCAGGCTTTCCTTTGGGGAAAGAGCCCAAAATCAGCACACTGGGGACACAGCACACTGCTGAGGGGGCAGAGCAGCCACGTCCCCCAGGGCACTGCCTCTGAGCCAGGATTTTAGGCTTGGGGGCAGCTGGAGTCGCGATTCCTCCTCAGCTGTCGGAATTCGCTGCAGATGGCTATCTCCACAGCAACACCTCTGGCCAGGCAGCAATTAATCAACCCAACATGATTGCCTGGCAGTTTTGCAGGGGAAGGGAGGGGGGCTTTAGCCTTGCCCCTATGCTGGGGAGGGGGCTGATAGGCAGAACGTTTTGCATCGAGCTGCAAGTCCTGCAAAACAATTGCAGGAAATCTCCTTTTCAAGTGCAGACAAGACATTGTGATCAACAATCGGCTCGGAAGGAAGGCACGGCTGGAACAGGGAAGCATACGGCACTGATAAGTCGGCCCTTGCACAACAACAGGCCAGTCGCCAGCGACCCCAGCGAGCAGGTACCCCGGCCCCGCAGGGTCCCAGCCTCTGTTTGCAAAGGGGAACTCGGGGGAAAGGCAGGAATTGGATGTAGGCCGCGCACTGCAGCCACGGCCAGCAGGGGCTGATGCTAAGAGGGGGTGAGGGGGTGAGAAGCTGGCCCAGCCCCAACAGCCCCTGGACTCTGTCCTGCCCTGCAGGGCCAGGCACCAGCATGAAGGCCTCGGGGGCATTTATTTGTTTTCATCTCCCTCACCCTCTAAGACTGGTGCATGTGATCCAGCTTTGATGGCACAAACACTACGCACCGTGGGCTGGCAAGCTCCTTGTCTTGGCATTTTATTTCCCAAGGGCTTAGGGAAGGACTTGTCCTCGGAACAGGGTACGTGTACTTGGAACAGGACTTGTATCCCTGTACTCGGCTCTGGTGAGGCCGCACCTCGAGTACTGTGTTCAGTTTTGGGCCCCTCGCTACAAGAAGGCCATGGAGGTGCTCGAGAGTCCAGAGAAGGGCAACGAAGCTGGTGAGGGGCCTGGAGAACAAGGCCTACGAGGAGCGGCTGAGGGAGCTGGGCTTGTTCGGCCTGGAGAAGAGGAGGCTCAGGGGCGACCTTATCGCTCTCTCCAGGTACCTTAAAGGAGGCTGTAGCGAGGTGGGGGTTGGCCTGTTCTCCCACGTGCCTGGTGACAGGACGAGGGGGAATGGGCTAAAGTTGCACCAGGGGAGGTTTAGGTTGGATGTTAAGAAGATGTAGAGCTCAGTGATATGGTTTAGTGGGGACTGTTAGCGTAAGGTCAGAGGTTGGACTGGGGGATCTTGAGGTCTCTTCCAACCTAGACAATTCTGTGTGATTCTGTGTAAGGACCAGACCTGTCTGTGAAGAACAAAAGCATTGGTACACGCAGCAGGAAGGACTGAGTGACGCAGGTGACCCTGCAGCGGCTGGATCAAGAGCAACCCGAGGGACGTAAGGCTTTCCTGGGGCATTTTGGGGCTGCCCGATCCCAGCCAGGACTTCCAGCTGCAGGAGCTGGTGGCATTTCCAAGCCAGCTGTGCTGCCAGGAGCAGGACAGGAGCTGGGGCAGGCAGCTCGGCTACTCCCCATATCTGCTGGGATGCTCCAAGGCCACCGGCACCCAAACGTGACCGTCTGCAGCAAGCCCAAGGGGCCCCCACCCTCTCCAGGGGCCTGCTTCTCCCATTTGTTTGGAGATAAATGGGATAAGAGGCCGCTTCCTCTCCGGAAAGGCACCGCTCCAGGGCTCAGGGCAGGGCGGGAGGGGCAGCTGGGGGAGCTCAGCTGGGGGGGGGGGGTGTCCCTGGGGCACCGGCACTCGAGAGACTTGAAGCCCCGCTGGAGCTTTTACCCCCACGGAGCTGAATCCGGGCCCAAAATTCCCGTGGGATTTGTACTTCATGGTTTCCGGCTGCAGGCAGGGCTGCTCTGGGACCAGCCGTTCTCCCAGTGCTGCCCAGCATCGTCGCTGCGCTCTGCAGCCCCTGGGGATGTGCAGGGACGTGGTGCCGTGCAGGGACGTGGTGCTGTGCAGGGACGTGGTGCTGTGCAGGCTGCTCCCTGTCCGGCTTCTCGCCCCGGCGCTGTCCTGCTCTTGCACCTGAGGGAGAAGCACCGTGGGACTCGGGTGGGTGGGAGCCAGGCTGCTGGTAACTCTGCTCTTACCCCGCAGGCAAGTGCACAACCTAAGGGGCTTGTCTCCCAGCTGATCATCGCTAATCAGCCCTTAATTAGGGTTATAAAGGATGTGAGTTGCCGCCCACGCAGCTGATGTGCCGAAACCCAGCGACAGCCACTTGGTGCCTAGGGGAGCCTGCAGACAGTGGGGCTGTGCCTCTGGGGGCTTTGCATGGGGCCGGTCCCTGACTGCTCAGATGAAGCCAGGAGCTGGCGGCTGGGGATTTCTCCCCCTGTGCTAAAGGCACAGCAAAAAGGCTGCCCGGGTGCTCACAGCCAGCTCTCAGCAGCTGAGGGAGGTAGTGAGCTAAGGATAAAGGCACCCAGAGCACTACAGAACCATGCGGCAGCTCTGGAGCCTGTGGATCTGGCATGCGGGTAAGCGTTTGGCCCTAAATACCCCCCAAAACCAAATAAAAGCCTGGAGGAAGGCTGCACGGGGGTTGTCCTCCCTGCAGGCCACGGCTGGTGGCCAGGGGACCAGTGTCTGCACCCCACACGCCAAGCTGTGCGAGGTGTCCTTGGGGTCTGGGGAGGTGGGAGAGCCGAGGAAGGCTGCTGCTGCCCAAGGGGACGCTGCAGGACCCCCGCAGGGCTGTCGGGGCAGGGCTGTCCCCACAGCCCTGATGCTCACAGCTGCTCTGGCCAAGGCTTGGGTACGCCTCGAGCAGAGCGGGTGGCCCAGGACCGCGTCCCCAGCTCTGAGGATGGAGCTCGCCATGGGAAGCCCCCTTCCCACCAGCTTTATTGAGCAGCGTAACACGGACAGAGACGCACGTCTCAGGGGCGTGCGGGTGTCCCCCCGGCTGGGATGGGCAGGAAAAAAGTGCTGATGGTGTCGGAGAGCCAGGTCGGGCAGTAGCTGAGCGGCAGGAAGATGAGCTGGGCGTCCCAGCCGGCCGTGTAGCGGCTGCGGGGGCAGCGGGCGAGCAGCGCGTGCTCCATGCAGCCGGTGACGATGCACAGGCGGGAGCTGCTCAGGCGGTGCAGCAGGGCCGTTTGCCGGGCATCTGGGGGGGACAAATGGGGGTCAGCAGCACAGCCCTGGGGGTGTGAGGGCTGGGGAGAGGGGGTACTCACAGGATTCCAGGTAGTGGGGGCCGTAGGCTGCCTGGATCTCCGCTGGGAGCCTCTCCCAGAGGTGCTGCAAGGCCTTCACCAGCCCCCCGGGGTTGGTCATCCCCGTCTGGAAGCCACCGGGTTCGATGATGGAGATCTGCACCCCAAAGGGGCGCATCTCACGCCTGGCTGGGGAGGGGGCCATCAGCACCCCAGGGACCAGGCATTGCAAGGCAATGGGGACCCCACTGACACCCCTCTGTCCCCCAGGTGGCAGCTGGGGAGCCCTCGCCTCTCCCTGGGGCTCCTCAAAACCCTTCTCTGCTTGCACAACCCCTGGTTCCAGCCTTGCCCTAGTTTCCCAACCCGCAGGGACATCTTTCACAAACCCTCCCCATGGCTCAATGCTCATCTCAGCTGCAGGGATGGGAGGCAGCTGGGCACAGCTCAAAGCCCCACATGGGGAAAGCAGGGCACAGCTGCCCAGCACACGGGAGCCCCTAGTGGGATGAGGCTGGCCTCCCCCATACCTGAGGGTGTCGGAGAAGGCCTCCACGCCGTACTTGGAGGGGCAGTACCCCCCGCCGAAGAAGGCGATCCGGCCCATCACGCTTGCCACGTTGACCACCCGACCCCGGGCTCTGCGCACCAGGGGCAGGAAGCTCAGCGTCACCTCAATGAGGCCGACCAGGTTGACATCCAGCACCTTGACGAAGTCGTCCTTGCTCAGCCACTCGTTGGGGGCAGCGGGGATAGCGACTCCAGCATTGTTCACCAGCCCCCAAAGCCCTGGGGAGGGGATGGGGTGACACAAGCTCTCTGCCCCCTTGCCATGCCCCAGCCCCAGCCGTGTCCCCCCGTCCTACCTCGGTCACCCACGCGCTCCCGCACCCAGGCGGTGGCGGCGGCGATGCTGGCGCTGGAGGTGACGTCCAGGAGGACGGTCTGCAGGCGCTGCGAGGTGGCCGCCCGCAGCTTGGCGGCCCCCGGCTCCGTCAGGCAGCCCGCCAGCACCCGCAGCCCCCGCGCGTCCAGCTGCCGTGCCAGCAGGCTGCCGAAGCCCGAGTCGCAGCCCGTGATCAGCACGAACTTCTCCGAGAGGCCGGGCACCATCTGACGCTCCCGGTACCAGCGCCGCAGCCACAACAGCCCCGCCAGCACCGCCACCAGCCACAGCCACATCCTCGCTGGAGCTCGGCTCTGGGGGAAGGAAGAGGCAGTGTCCCGTGCGCTGCCCTGGGGTGAAGGCTGGGTCCTGGGGAGCGCTCAGGCACTGGTGGCGTCGGGGTTGGAGCAGCTGCCGCTGCGCCCCGGGAGCTGTTAGTCTCAGCCATCGGACGGCTCTCCTGAGCACGTAGCCTTGGGGGCTTTTCCCTGGTGCTGGGTGGTCTTTGGATCTCCGGTGTGAGGCCCTGCACTTCCCGGCTGGCTGCTGCCTGTGGGAGCCCGTTGCAGCCAGTGATCCTCAGGTGGGCACGCTCGCAGCAGGTACGGGTTCAAGGCTCTCTCTCCTACACGGCCCCTGTATTTCCCTCAGACCCCAACCACCCGTTCTGCTCAGCACTCGGTGGCTGTTTCCTTCTGGCCCTCTTACACACGAGCTTTTGTCCTCAGTGTGACTAAGAAGCACCAAGGACGTGTTTTTGGTGGAGCCTTGCTGTGCTTCTCCTGAGTGTGACGCCGCTCTGCCGCTGTCCCTGCAGCAGCGCGATGGGCTGGGGACCTTCAGAGCAGAGCCCACCTCCCCCTCAGAGCAAGCTCCTGCCATAGCAGCGTTTGGATGCCCCTGAGCCAGCTGTGTCCGACCCTTCCTGAACCTCCCTCCAGATGTGCCTGACCCAGCCGGAGGAGCTGCACCTTGCGAACGCTGCGGCCCCAACCCCGGGGTTACCTGGGCAGGTCCTGTGCTGCTCTGGTCCCACTCAGTGAAGGTCTGTCGCAGCCCATCCTGGTGTGGGGGCTGTATAAATAGAGGCTGGCGTGCACCAGCCCCAGCCCAGGTATTGAGCAGCAGCTGGGGGAAGAGCCAGAAACCTGAATTGCAGAAGAGGCTGGATTGCACCAGCCCCCATGATAAAACTCCATTTCTTCATTGCAATTCACTGCCTCATCTTGCACAGATCCACGTGCTGGGAGCTCTGCTTTGGCCTCTGGTAGCTGCCTGTGCTGGCAGAGCTGGTTCAGACCCTTCAGGACACGGCGCTGGGCTGAGTTTGCCCGGCTCAGAAGCCCTGGGGCGGCTGCTTTGTCCCCTTTACCCGGGGCAGGCAACGGAGGGGCTGGGGCGAGCTCAGAGCAGCAAAGCGGGGCTGGGGGCTCCCCTGGCCGCCTGCTGCAGTGCTCAGTCCCCTTCCCAGCCCCTCTGCCCGTGGGGCACGGAGCCGACTGCTGCATCTCGTGGCCCCTGGGTGTCCCCAGCACCAGGGCACAGTGAAGTGAGCAGGGGCTGGTGCAGGCAGAGAGGCTCACACGGCCGTGCCAACACCTCTGTCCTGTCTCTCCTGGTGCAGGCAGGGGCACGGCCTCGGTGCGCTGTCTGAGGGAGGGGGCACAGCTAAAAAGAAAAGCCCTGCCGTGAAGGGAAGAGAATATTGTCTTTATTCAGCAGCAAACCTGTTTGCTAGCAGGTGACAGCGAGTTGCAGGATGTACGCCGAGCTAGGAATTTAGGAACTTCTCCGCACGGCTTCAGCTGCGGGGCGATGCCAGATCTCAGCCCCTGGCTGCTGCTGCCTGCAGCGACCTCAGGCTTTCTGGTCAGGTTTGGGGTAGGACCAGGTCAGGATCACGTCGGCGATGGCGGAGGGCAGGTAGCTGAGGGGGATGTAGAGCAGCTTGGCGTCCCAGCCGGCCGAGTAGCGGGCGCGCGGGTAGCGGCTGGTCAGCGCGTGCTCCATGCAGTCCGTGACCAGCGAGAGGTTGGAGTTGCACCTCTTGTGCATCTTCTTGGCTCCTTCCAGAACTGCGGAGGCAGAAGGGGCCAGGCGGGTGCTGAGCCTCGTGCCAAAGGCAAGTGAACGGCTCCACTGGCTCTCAGGGTGGCTGGACACCCTGCGGCCCCGGGGTGGGCTTTGGCTTCGGGGAGGGAGGACCGTGGCTTTAGCTTGGAGGTGGTGTACTTACAGCCCTTCAAGTAATTCTCCCCGTAGGCTGCTTTCGTTTCATCCGAGACCTTCTCCCAGGTGCTAAGAAAACACTTCTCCAGGCTCTCGGCGCTGGTGATTCCTGTCTTGAAGTAGCCTGGCTCGATGATGCTGACCTTCACCCCGAAGTGGCGCATCTCAAGCCTGGAAGGGTCCGAGCGCCGTGGGACCAGATTTCGGCAGCCAGCACGGGGCCGCGCAGGATGCACGGCAGCCTCGTGACAGGGGACTGTGGGGGGATCCTGAACACACCAGCACACCCCGTGCCAGCCCCAGCACGCGTCCGAGGCGGTTCGTGAGCAAATGTTTGCAGAGCCTGGATGGGATGGGGTCAGCACAGACCTCGGGGACGTTCCCCCGGGATCTGGAGCGGGGGCAAGGTCCAAGCAGGAGGTTCCCTGCCCAGGCAGGTGGTGTCAGCCTGCCGCCAGCAGCCTCCCCTGCAGCCAAGCAGATCCAGCATGCGGGGGACCGAAATCAAAGCCCTGCCACATCCTTCACCGTCCCCTCCCTTGGGCTGCCTCCGCATGTTCTGGGCTGAAGCCAGAGCGGAGGCTGCCAGCGGTGGGCAGCGCACCGTGTGGGTGGGCGCTGCGTCCCCAAAGGCCCTCCTCGTGCATCTGGTGGCAGCAGCTCCAACAAGCCCACGTGTGCTCGCTGGGGGTGGCAGAGGAAAGGGACTGAGCAGATGAAGGCTCTGCCAGAGAAGCGAAGCAGCCTGAAGAACCAGCAGCGGGCTCTGCACGTGGACTTACCGGAGGCTGTCGGAGAAGGCCTCCACGCCGTACTTGGAGGGGCAGTACCCCCCGCCGAAGAAGGCGATCCGGCCCATCACGCTCGCCACGTTGACCACCCGGCCCCGGGCTCTGCGCACCAGGGGCAGGAAGCTCAGCGTCACCTCGATGAGGCCGACCAGGTTGACATCCAGCACCTTGACGAAGTCGTCCTTGCGCAGCCACTCGTTGGGGGCAGTGGGGACAGCGATCCCGGCGTTGTTCACCAGCCCCCAGAGCCCTGGGGAGGGGATGGGGTGACACCGGCTCTCCGCCCCCTTGCCGTGCCCCCAGCCCCAGCCGTGTCCCCCCCGTCCTACCTCGGTCACCCACGCGCTCCCGCACCCAGGCGGTGGCGGCGGCGATGCTGGCGCTGGAGGTGACGTCCAGGAGGACGGTCTGCAGGCGCTGCGAGGTGGCCGCCCGCAGCCTGGCGGCCCCCGGCTCCGTCAGGCAGCCCGCCAGCACCCGCAGCCCCCGCGCGTCCAGCTGCCGTGCCAGCAGGCTGCCGAAGCCCGAGTCGCAGCCCGTGATCAGCACGAACTTCTCCGAGAGGCCGGGCACCGTCTGACGCTCCCGGTGCCAGCGCCGCAGCCACAGCAGCCCCGCCAGCACCGCCACCAGCCACAGCCACAGCCCCATCCCGGGCAGGAGTTCAGGGCTCAGCGAGCGCAGCGGAGACGCTCGGGGGATGAGCGGGAGCAGGCACTGCTGCAGCCGCAAGCACTGGGTCAGGCCCACACCGACCTTGGACCTGCCCAGCCCTGCAGGGCTCGGTAAATCAGTGCTGGTGGTGGGGCCGGATCTGGGGCTCACGGCGCTGTGCCAGTGGCTGAGGCTGCAGCCAAGCCTGGTGAGGCACGGGCGGGGGACTCAGCCCCACGGTGCGTCCCTTTCCAGGCTGGGTCCTGGGCAGGAGTGTGGTGGTTGCCTGCCCCGTTCCCGTGTCTCCAGCTCTGTCGGCAGCTGGGGCGTGCTGGAGGCGTCTCACTGCAGGCACTGCCCTGGGCTGCGTCTTACGGCAGCGTTACGGAAGGAGCCTGAAGGAGCAGGCGCTGCGTTTCCAAACGCTGCTCGCTTCTGCTTTTATCACGGGCATCTGGTGGCTCTGGGAGGAACCAGAGCTGGAGAGCAGCAAGGAGCTGCGCTGAGCTTGTAGGCACACGCCTGCACAAACAGTGCCCACAAATCATTCCTGCGCTCCCCGCGGCATCACTGAGCCTCTCCCCTGCCCCCTTGCAAACCAGCCCAGGGGCAGCCTGTTGTTGGCACGGGGCTGCAGCACGTCCTGCCGCAGCTTTTGTCTTTGGTCCTTGGGGTTTTGGCTGGGTCTGCACCCACATGGGCACCCCACGGACCTGTCCTCCCCCCTGCCTGATGCAGCCCCCTGGCTGCTCCCCCTGCACACAGAGGGCATCGGAGGGGAGCGCGGGACAGCCCCTGCGGAGCCTGGGGCCAGTGAACTGAGCTGTGTTGTCCCAAGAGGGGCGCGAGCACCGCACTGGGGTCTTCTGGGGCCAGGAAGGAGCTTCAGTCCCTCCCAGCCCTCCCAGTCCCTGTGGTCGTTCCTCTGCCCAGCAGTGTTTGATGCCTCACCCCATCCCCAGGGATGCCCCTGTCCTCCCCTTCCCTCCTGGGGAACCAGGCTGCCCCCGTTCCTTTCTGCTTTGTGCAGCGTGAAACCCCCGAGAGCAAAGAGCAGTGGGCGGGGGCGAGGCAGCGACAGTGGCTACGCAACACACGAAGACACTCGGGGCAGTGTTGCTTTCTATGAAATGGGTGCAACCGTCAACAACCGACTGGAGCCAGCGGGGCCCGGGGCACACGCCTGATGCCGGGGGGGCCACGAGCAGCACCGTGCCGGGCACCGGCTGTGCCCTTAGCGCACTGCTAGGCGCTCCTGGTGGCGAGCAGGCGGTCAGCCCAGGCGCTGGGCAGGTAGGACAGGGGGATGTAGAAGAGCCTGGCGTCCAGCCCGCACCCGTAGCGAGTGCGCGGGTACTTGGCCGTCAGCGCGTGCTCCATGGCGTTGGTGACGAGGGAGAGCTTGGGGTTGGCTGTGGTGATTAAACGCTGAAAATTGCTGTTGTCTGCGGAGGGGAAGAGAGAAGCAGGAGCTGGCTGGGTGCCCCGTGCCACGCTGAGATTTCACCCAGGGAGGGCAGCACGTTTTGTTTTCCTTCCCCTGCCGCAGGATCCCAGCCACAGCCCCCTGGGACCCCTGGCACCCGCACTCACAGGCCTGGAAGTACTGCTGCCCGTACTCCTGCTTGACCTCGCTGGGCGCGCGGTCCCACGCCCGCACGATGCTCTGCTTCGCCTCGGCAGAGTCCAGGATGTTGGTCCCGAAGCAGCCAGGCTCAATGATGGACACCTTCACCCCGAAATCCAGGAGCTCGCGCCTGGAAGGCAGCAGTGAGCACAGTGCAGCAGGGATTGGGGCTGGGAGAGGGACAGGGGGCTGGGACTGGGGGTACCTGAGGCTGTCGGAGAAGGCCTCCACGCCGTACTTGGAGGGGCAGTACCCCCCTCCCACCAGGGCGATGCGCCCCACCATGCTGGCCACGTTGACCACCCGGCCCCGGGCTCTGCGCACCAGGGGCAGGAAGCTCAGCGTCACCTCGATGAGGCCGACCAGGTTGACATCCAGCACCTTGACGAAGTCGTCCTTGCGCAGCCACTCATTGGGGCCAACCGGGTGGAAGATCCCAGCGTTGTTCACCAGCCCCCAGAGCCCTGGGGAGGGGATGGGGTGACACAGGCTCTCTGCCCCCTTGCCGTGCCCCCAGCCCCAGCCGTGTCCCCCCGTCCTACCTCGGTCACCCACGCGCTCCCGCACCCAGGCGGTGGCGGCGGCGATGCTGGCGCTGGAGGTGACGTCCAGGAGGACGGTCTGCAGGCGCTGCGAGGTGGCCGCCCGCAGCCTGGCGGCCCCCGGCTCCGTCAGGCAGCCCGCCAGCACCCGCAGCCCCCGCGCGTCCAGCTGCCGTGCCAGCAGGCTGCCGAAGCCCGAGTCGCAGCCCGTGATCAGCACGAACTTCTCCGAGAGGCCGGGCACCGTCTGCCGCTCCCGGTGCCAGCGCCGCAGCCACAGCAGCCCCGCCAGCACCACCACCAGCCACAGCCACGGCCACATCCCGGGCAGGATTTCAGGGCCCAGCGAGCGCAGTGGGGCCGCTCGGGGGGCGAGCGGGGAAGGCGCTGCTGCAGCCACAAGCACTGGGTCAGGCCCACACCGACCTTGGACCCCCGGGACCGGGCAATGACCGCGGGCGGAGCCAGGGGCTGAGCTCCCCGGGGCGCCCTGAGCCCCCCTTGGCCCTCCCCGGCCGCCGGGGCTCGCTGCAGCCCCGTGCCCTGCCCGTGCCCGTCTGGGAGGTGCCGAGCCGAGCCGGGCCGGGCCGTGCAGGACTGGGGTGGGCTTCGCAGTGCCCGGCCGTGCCGTTCCGTGCCCTTCTGGGCCATGTCAGGCTCTGCAGTGCCCGGTCCCGAACCGAGCCGAGCCGAACCGAGCCGTGCCCGGCGGCAGTGCCCGGTCTGTGCCCGGTGCCCTGCCCCCCCGAGCCCCCCCGAGCCCCCCGAGACCCCCCGAGCCGTTCCGTGCCCCCCCGCCCCATTCCGTCCCGTTCCGTCCCGTCCCGTTCCGTGCCCCCCCCCCGCCCTGGCGGTGCCGCCCCCCAGCTCCCGGCGGCCCCCGGGCCCAGGCGGTGCCGCCGCTTCCCGCCCGCCGCCCGCAGCCATGGCGGGGTTTGAATCGGCGGCGCTGCCCGAGCTGCTCCCGGTGTTTTACCGGCGGCTCTTCCCGCACGGCGCCTACGGCCGCTGGCTCGGCTACGGCGGCGGTGAGCGGCGGGGGGGGCGCGGGGGGAACGGGGTCGGCGGGGCTGGGCTGGGCCGGGCCCGGGGGGAACGGGGGGAACGGGGCGGGGGTCGCTCCGTGCCGGTCCCCCCCCCCCCGCCAACCCCATCCGTGCCCCCCCCCCCCATCCTCTTCCAGCGGCCAAGAATTACTTCCAGCTGCGGGAGTTCTCCTTCACGCTGCGGGACGATGTCTACGTGCGCTTCCAGTCCTTCGGCAGCCCCCAGGAGCTGGAGCGGGAGCTGCAGAAGATGAACCCCTACAAGATCGACATCGGGGCCGTCTACTCGCACCGGGTGAGTCGCACAACCCCAAAACCCCCCCAAAACAGGGTCATTAGGGGGGGAGAAGCCCCCCCCCAGCATCACCCGGTCCGACCGTCCCCAGCCGCCACCGCCACCTGCTAAACCACGTCCCCCAGCACCACGTCCAACCTCCCCTTCAGCACCCCAAACCCCGCTCCCACCGGGCTCCCCGACCGGCCGGGGGCACCCCCCCGTGCCCCCCACCGGGGCTGAGCCGCTCGTGCCCCGCAGCCCAGCCAGCACAACACGGTGCACCTGGGGGCCTTCCAGCCCGTGGAGAAGGAGCTGGTCTTCGACATCGACATGACGGACTACGACGACGTCCGGACGTGCTGCAGGTTACCGGGGGCGCTGGCAGCGTGGCCCCAGCCCCAATAACGTGGAATAGTTGGGGAGGGGCACGGCACGGCCGCGGCGCCCGCCTGACCCCGCTGCGCTCTGCCCCCAGCTCGGCCGAGATCTGCTCCAAGTGCTGGACCCTGATGACCATCGCCGTTCGCATCATTGACCGCGCGCTCGTGGGTGAGGGATCCCGGGAACCCCGCAGCCCTTGGCGTGCATCGGGGACGCATCCAGACCCTGCTGCCCCTCGCGGCGATGCCCTGAGGAGGGGGCTGGGGGAGCTGCTGCGGGGCTGGAGCAGGAGTAGGCGACGTGCTGACACCCAGGGGGTTCTCCCAGTGGGTCCGTAGTGCCACCCGTGCCAGCACTCTCCCGCAGCCCGGCTGTTCCCCCCCCGCAGAGGACCTGGGCATGAAGCACCGCCTGTGGGTGTACTCGGGCCGGAGAGGCGTCCACTGCTGGGTGTGCGACGACGCGGTGCGGAAATGGTCCCCGGCGCTGCGCGCGGCCGCCGTGGAGTACCTGACGCTGGTGAAGGTGGGTGCGTGGGGACCGGGCAGTCCTGCCCGCACCCACCCGGGCTGAGCACCGCCATCCCCCCAGGGTGGAGCAGAGACCGTGAAGAAAGTGAACCTCTCGGAGCCCGTCCACCCCTTCATCAGGTCGGTGGGGACGCGCCTGCACGGCCCCCGCAGCCGCCGGCCACGGGGCGCTGAGCCTCTCCCCGCTCCTCCTCCTCTGCAGGCGGTCGGTGAACGTGGTGGAGAAATACTTCGAGGAGTACGCGCTGGTGGGCCAGGACATCCTGGGCAGCCCGGAGCGCTGGGACAAGGTGCTGGCCCTCGTCCCGGAGGATATCCTTCCCGCAGCGGCTCGGGGGCCAGGGGAGGGTCCGCGCAGGGGAGGGGGGCTGGCGGTGACCGTGATCAGCCTTAACCGCCGGGCACAGCACCGCGAGCAGCTGCAGGGCGACTTCCCCAAGAAGCGAGACTCGGTGCAGCGCTGGGAGCTGCTGAAGGGCAGGATGGAGCGGACGCGGGTGAGCTCCCAAGGGGCTGTAATAGGGTGAGGGGTGGGTGCTGCAGCCCCCGCGGCTGCCCCCTGACCCCCCCGTCCCCGCAGCGGGCAGCGAGCGCCGGGAAGGGCGCAGCGTGCTACGCAGACTGGGAGATCATGCTGCAGTACTGCTTCCCACGCCTCGATATCAACGTCAGCAAAGGCGTCGGGCACTTGCTGAAGAGCCCCTTCAGCGTCCACCCCAAAACAGGTCAGTGTGGCCACCTGCAGGGCCGGGACGTGGGGCCGGCCACCTCCGGCAGCGACTCCCCTTTCTTGCAGGCCGCATCTCAGTGCCGCTGGATCTGCAGAGGCTGGACCAGTTTGACCCATTTGCCGTCCCCACCATCAGGTGGGCCAGCAGAGGGGGGGTCCCCAGGGGGGTCCCGGCTCTGCCAGCAGCCCCTGCCACGTCCCAATATCACCCGCAGCTCCCTGTGCCGTGAGCTGGACGCGGCCGGCGATGATGGGGAGCAGGAGGACGGCGGAGAGACGGAGCCAAAGCGGCGTGTGCGGGGTGAGGGGGGCCGCAGCCGGGACGTGAAGGGGGGTCCCCACCCCAGCGGGGGGCTCCTGCTCCTGCTCAGCCCCCTCTGCTCCTGCAGACTACAAGCGGACGAGCCTGGCGCCCTACGTGAGGGTCTTCGAGCAGTTCCTGGAGGAGATGGAGCGAGCCCGGAGGGGGGAGCGGCTCCAGCGAAGCGGTAAGCGCCGGGAGGAGAAGCAGCCAGCCTGGGGACATGGAGGGGCCCCGCGGCTCTGCTCTTTTCCTGTAAAACTCCCTCGTTTCTGCCCTTCGCAGACCTGCAAGGCGATTTCTGACGCTGCTGGGGAGCGCGGTGGCAGCCCCCGTCCTTGCCGTGGGGCCAGCGAGGGACCTGCCTGCCGCCCCCGGGGGCCCGGTGCCGTGGGGCAGGGCCCTGACGCCCCCCGGCTCCCTTCCGACCGCCGCTGTTTGTGCGTTTTGTATTTTTTGTACCTTTTTTTACCCTGTTTTTGCCTTTTGTATTTTTTGAACCTTTTCTACCCTGGTTTCCATTAAAAAAATTCTGGTCAGCCGCCTGCCTGCCTCCCTGGGCCGCCCTCCCACCGCGGGGCTGGGACCCCCCCGGGACCCTCCGGGACCCCCCCCGGGGCCCTGTTCCCGCTCCCCCCCCCGGACCGTCCGTGCCCCGGAACCTTTGTGCGCGGCCTCGGGGCCGGGCGGGGGTGGGGGCGCTGCCCCGCGTCCCGGAAGCGCTCGGCCCTTCCGGAAGTCGCGCCGCCAGCCGCTCGGTCTCTTTCCGCCGCCATCTTGGGCCCCGCTCCCCGCACGGTGAGCGCCGCCGCCGCCATCCGCCGCCATCCGCCCCCGCGGGGCACCGGGGGCCGGGGGGAGGGCGCGGGAGGGCGATGGCGGCGGGGCTGAGGCCGTCGGGGGCACCCGGGAGGCGGTGGGGAGGGGGGCGACGGGACCGGGGGGCGACCGGGGGGGAACCGGGGGGGACCGGAGGGGGCCGGGAGGGGCCTGGGGGGGGGCGGCGGAGCGGAGCCGTCGGGACCGGGAGGCCTCAGGGGGCTGCCGGGGGGGCTGAGCGCCGGTGGTGCGGGCAGGGGGAGCTCCCGGCGGCCCCCCCCGGGCAGGTCCCGGTGCCGCCGCGAGCCCGGTGCCGTTTTGCTTTCCCCGGTGGGCGCAGCGATGCCTGGAGAAGCCACAGAAACCGTCCCGGCCACGGAGCAGGAGCTGCCGCAGCCGCAGGCTGAGACAGGTGAGCGCGGCGGGGGGGCCGGGGCCGGGACCGGGGACCGGGGACCGGGGGGGGGCCGGGGCCGAACCGGGACGAACGGGGGGGGGTCCGGCAGCGCTGCGGGGCCGTGCTCGGGGCCGTGCCGGTGGCTGCGGGCGCTGCCTGAACCCAGCCGGGGCCTCTCGGGGGGGGTTTGGGGTCGGGAGCCCGGTGAGCACCACAGCACCGGGAGTCCCCGGCCGTGGCTACGGGAGGCTCTCGCCGCCGAGGTGGGAAACGGGAGGGGGCTGCGAGGCACCGGGGCTGCTGACGGTGACCGGGGCCCGTCCCGGCAGCACGGCGCGGGGCCGTCTCGGGGATGTGCTGCGTGACACCGTGCCCCGGCCCCGGTAACCGAGGGGCAGAGGGGGCCCTGCCGCGGGTGGGGGGGATCTGGGGGCTGTGGGAGAAGCTGCGGGGCCCGGGGGTGCGGGCGGGGAGCCCCCGTCACCGCCTCCTGCCACCGCGAACGGGCTTGGGGGGTGGCAGCGGTGACGGGGGGGCACCGAGCTCCCCGGGGGCTCGGTGAGGCCGGGGGAAGGTGGCCGCGAGCACGGCTCAGCTGGTGGCACCGTCACCGGGGGCCCGGCCCCGGGCAGCGACACGGGACAGGGGCAGCAGGGGGCTGGCGGCCACCGGGAGACCCCCGGGGGACCACGCGTGGTGCCCCCGGGGGGGGACGGCGAAGGAGCGGAGCTGGGGGTGGCACTGCCTTGCTCGTCCCCCCCCCTCCCAACGCGTTGCTCCCTGTAGGAGCACCCAGCCCCGTGCCTGGGGGCAGAAGCGTCTGGGCCATGGTTTTTGGGGCACGGGGGGGTCCCCGTGCACGGAGGGGGCTCCCCGGAGCCTTCCCTGGGAGGGGGCAGCGGGGGGGTGAGGATTGGGACCCCCGAGTGGCCCTGGGGTATCTGGGGAAGCGTTGGCACAGCCCCAGCGCGGCTCCTTCCTGAGAGGCACCCCTGGGAGGGTGCGGGGGGGGGGGCAAATTTGGGGCTGTGTGAGCCGGGCTGGGACACCAAGTGCCAAATCCTCCTCCTGGTGGGGGCCCGGCCCCCCCCGCGGGGCTGGTTCTGCTCCCCTGACCGGTGCTGCTGGTCCCACCGGGCCCGCCCAGCGCCGCCCGGCTCTGCCCTGCCTGCGGGGTGCGGGGTGGGGGCTGTCTGTGAGCTGGGGGGGGGCCCTGCCCCCATTCCCCGTCCTCCCCACTCAGCTCCCGGTGCCCGAGGCCGCCCCGTGTGAGCCACGCACGGAGCCGGGGCGTCCCCCAACCCCCCCCCAAGGAGCCCCGTGCCCTCGGACGTTCCCGGGCTGCCCCTGGCCCTGGGGGCCGGGGCTGGATTTTGGCAGCCCCCTGATGGTGCCGGGGGGGCTGGCGGGGGGGCCCTGTCCCCGTCCCTGCCCCATGGGGTCCCCCCCGGCCCCGTGCGGCCTCCCCGCTCTGACGGCTGCGCTCTGTTTCTCTCCCTCAGCTCTTCTCCTCGCTCCTCTGCCCGCAGCCCCCGGCCCCGCTGCCCCGGCTGCCCCCGGGGAGCCGGTCCCGCCCCCCCTGTCCCCCCCCGTGGTCCCCGCCGCGGCGTTTCCCGTCTCCTCCGTGCCCCCCCAGCTCCCCCCCCCAGCCTTGCCCCTTCCCCTTAATTCCCCCCCTCCGGCTCCAGGCTCCCCAGGCCCTGCCGCCGCTGTCCCGCTCGGCCCCGTGGCCCCGGGACTCCCCCCCCCGGTGTCCCCCCCCGCTGTGGGGCCATCCCCACTGAGCCCCATCCGTCCCCCAGCGGCTCTCAGCCCCCCTGCTGCCCCCCCTAGCCCCATAGGAGCCTCCATGGCCTCGGCCCCTCGCCCCTCTCTTGCCCCCGCCCCTCCCCTCAGCCCTGGGGCAGCCCCGGCTGCTCTTGCCCCCACCCCCCCCTGTCCCGTGGGGGCCCCCCCAGTCTGTACACAGAGCCCGGGCGCTCCCCCCGTCTGCCCCTTCCCGGCCCCAGCGGTGCCGCTGCCTCCTGCCACCCCCCAGCCCCCCCTGGCCACCCCTCCGTCCCCCCCCGTCTTCCTGGCAGCCCCCATGGCACTGGCCCCGCTGCTACCACCTGGGGGGGCCCCCGGGAGCCCCTCTGCGGCCCCCCAGGGCCCGCTGCCCGCTGCCCCCGTCCCTCTGCTGCCCCCGGCAGCTCCGGGGGCCAGCACCCAGCCTGGGGGCCCGGCCCTGGCAGCCCCCGCAGCCCCGGCACCTCCCGGGAGCCCCGACCCCGGTGCCGCCGCCCAGCCCCAAACCCCCCCAGCCGCTGCCGTGCCCCCCCCAGCACCGCCGGCAGCTCCGGGGGTCGCTGCGCCCACTGCTCCTGCCGGCTTCCCACCGGCCATGCCCGTGTCAGCAGCTCCAGCCACCCCTCCTGCGCCCCCCCCTGCTCCTCTCAGCCCTCTCGGTGCCCCCCCGGCCCCTGCTGCCCCCCCAGCTCCTTCGAGCCCACTCCCAGCCCCTGCAGCCCCCCCAGCCCCTGCCACCCCCAAACCTCCTCCCTCGAGCCCCCCTACTGCTGCACCGTCTCCTGTGCCCCCCCCTGCTCCTCTGAGCCCTATCAGTGCCCCCCCAGCCCCTGCAGCCCCCCTGGCTCCTGTGAGCCCACTCCCTGCCCCCCCAGCCCCTGCTGCCCCCAAATCTCCCTCGAGCCCCCCTCCTGCCACACCACCTCCTGCTGCCCCGCCAGCTCCAGCTGCCCCCCCTGCAGCCAAAGCAGCTCCCAAAGGCCCAGCCGATGCCCCCCCTGCCACCCCCTCTCCTGTCACACCACCGGGGGCTGCTGCAGCCGCCCCCCCTGCAGCCAAAAAGCCCCCAAAGGGCCCCGCTGCCGCCCCCCCTGCCCCAGCTCCTGCAGCTCCCCCGGCTGTGGCTGCCCCCCCTGCGGCCGAAGCAGCTCCCAAGAGCCCGCTCCCTGCCCCTGCCCCCCCGGCAGCCAAAACTCCCCCCAAGAGCGCTGCTCCTGCCCCCCCTGCCCCTGCTGCCCCAGCTCCGGCTGCCCCCCCTGCAGCCAAAAAGCCCCCCAAGAGCCCGGCTGCTGCCCCAGCTGCCCCCAGTGCCCCAGCTCCTGCAGCTGCCCCAGCTCCGGCCGCCCCCCCTGCGGGCAAGAAGCCCCCCAAGAGCCCGGCTGCTGCCCCCGCTGCTCCTTCTGCCCCTGCTGCCAAAGCGCCTCCCAAGAGCCCCACGGCCCCCCCCGCCCCCCCGGCAGCCAAAGCAGCCCCTGCCAGCCCAGCTCCCGGCACTCAGCCTCCTGCTTCTGGTGCCCCCCCAAAGCCTCCGGCCGATCGCACCGCCCCCGTGCCCCCAAAACCAGAAGCCAACAGCCCCGCTGCCGCACCGGGGGGCAACCTGGCCCCCCCCGCCTCTGCTGTGCCGACTGCTGCCCCCACCAAGAAGCAGCCCCCCCCGGCTAAGGCCAGCAAGCCGGCCCCGCGCCCCCCCCCGGCCAAAACTCCCGCAAAAGCCACCGTGGAGGACGACGACGACGACCTGCCCCCCCTGCTCCCCCCCGAGGCGCCCGCTGCCGAGCCGCCGCTGCAGCCCATCCTGGTGGACCTCTCCCCCCGAGCCCCCGCGGCCCCCGCTGCGGCCCCCCCGGCCCCCGCAGCCAAGCCGCCCGTGCTGAGGAACGACAAGGGTATCGGCCGGCCCCGGTTGTGTGTGCATGGAGTGTCACTGGCTGCCCACCAGATACTAACCCCCCCCCCCTTACCCCCCCCACGGGACCCCCGTGGCGCGGCGGAGGCAGGATTGAGCCCCGTGCGGCGGCACTAACGGCGTGTTGTGGGGCACGGAGCACGGTGTGGCCTGCGTGCAGGCGTGGCGGCTGCTGCCTGAGCTGGCTTCACGCTCAAACCCCGCGGGGAGCCGCGTGCTTGTGTGTGCTGTGTGCTGGGGGGGGTCCCGGACCGCTGGTGTCCCCCCCCCGCAGCCTGCACAGGCCTTTGCTGCGGGCTCAGCGCAGCCCGGGATGCAGAGACCCCTCCCCAAAAAGGAAACGGGACGGAATTCAGGTAACAGCTGCATGAGAGCGTGGTGCTCAGCCTGCCCCGCGGGCTGGAGGTGCCCGGTTCTGCTCTGGGCGCTGCCACGTTGCAGACCAAAAAAATCCACGCCGTGGTGTGTGAGGGGATCGCGCGCTGCGGGAGCTGACGGCCCCCGGGGCTTCCCGGGCACTCAGCAGCTTTCAGGCTGGGCGGAGACCCCAAAACGCTTTCGTGGTGGGGAAACTCCGGGGTCACCCCAAATCAGGAAGGGTCTCAAAGGTGCAGCAGCCCCGAGCACGTGGGGAGCTGGGGCTCGTTTGCTCGCCGTGTTGTCAGCTCCTGCAGTGCCCAGAGCCCCGAGGGGTGCTGCTGCCGGGCGCTCATCCTCGAACCCGGGGCCTCGGTGTCACAGTGAGCCCCCAGGCACCTGGGAGCCCCCCGGGGCACGGCCCTGGTGCGGGTTTTTTGGCCACTCTCGGGGAGTTTCCGTGCAGTGAGTGCCGGGAGGAGGAAGCTCGTGCCCGGTGCTGTCCTGCTGCGTTTGCAGGGAGGACGCCTCCCGCCAGGTCTTGCTCAACCCCGCTGGATGAAACGCGGCTGGGGTGGAACTTGTGGCTGTGCCAGCACCTCTCCACGGAGCTCACGCCGAGGCAGCGCGGTTCCGTGTGTCCTCAGGCCCTCCTGCTGCCCCATGCAGGGTTCTGAGCAGGGAAGCTGACACATTTCTTTCGGTAGGGTCCGGAACAGAGTCTGACAGCGATGAATCCGTCCCAGAGCTCGAAGAGCAAGACTCCACACAGGCCACGACACAGCAGGCGCAGGTAGGGAGGAGGAGGGACACGTGCCCGGCCTGGGCAGAGCCCCCAGCACCACCGCGGGGTTGTCACCGCTCTCTCTCGTTTGTTCTCCTCGCAGCTTGCAGCAGCGGCTGAAATAGATGAAGAACCCGTCAGCAAAGCAAAACAGAGCCGGAGTGAAAAGAAAGCACGGAAGGTGAGGTGGGAGGCGGACGGGCCAGAGCTGTCTGCAGCAAACAGCCCGGGCTCGGCTCGGGGGCAGGCTTGGCTCAGGTCCCTGGGTGTTGGGGTGCTCACCTCACGAACCTGCTGGGGGCAGCAGCCCCTCTCCTCCTGCCCTGGCACCACAGCAGGAGAGGTTTGCGTGATTTATCCAACCTCGTTGTGCCCCGAGGCTGGGGGATGCCCCTGGGCACAGCCACAGTCCTTGCGGCTGGAGTGGCTCCGGGTCATGGTGTGGACCTGCACCGGTCCTGGGGGGAGAGTGCTCCCCCCCAGGCTCCCAGTGCCGCTTCAGTCGAAAATAACGCCCGTGGGCAGCTCCAAAACGCACACTGCCTGGTGCTTGAGAGCTGCGGTTGCTGGACAGGGCCCCTGGGCAGCAGATGAGCGGGGCTGAGCTGCCTCAGGAACTCCTCGCCTCATTCCCTTCCTCGCTTGTTTTCCAGGCAATGTCGAAGCTGGGCCTTCGCCAGGTCACAGGAGTCACCAGGGTCACCATCCGGAAATCCAAGAACATCCTCTTCGTCATCACAAAGCCAGACGTGTACAAGAGCCCGGCCTCAGACACCTACATAGTCTTCGGCGAAGCGAAGGTGAGCTGGCCGCGTGGCCGGCTGCTGAGCTGCGAGGGCTGGCTCCTCCCCGCCGCGCAGGGCTGGCCTCGCTCACGCTCCTTCCCTCCTGCAGATCGAAGACCTGTCCCAGCAAGCCCAGCTGGCAGCCGCCGAGAAGTTCAAAGTGCAGGGAGAAGCTGTCTCAAACATCCAGGAGAACACACAGACCCCCACTGTGCAGGAGGAGAGCGAGGAAGAAGAGGTGAGCCCTCCCCGTGCAGCCCTACGGGGCCAGGCACAGGTCCAGAGGTGCCCCGGGGAGCTCCGGAGGCAGGGGCTGGATTTGCAGGCTCGTGGCGTTACCTGCTGCTGTTAAGACACGAGGTTTTCTTTCCTTTCCCTTGCCTCGGGGGCAAAAGGAGGTGTGGGGGCTTACCCCGGAGGGTCTGGTCCCAGTCCCTGCCAGAGGAGTGTCTGCAGGGCTGGGGCCTGCCCAAAAGCTTCCTGGGCCTGAGCGGGAGTGACCCTGATCCACGCGATCCCATTTTCCTCCGCCAAGCACGGAGCAAACTGCGTTCAGCTCCGTCAGCCCCGGGCTCTGTCTCCTCAGGTTGACGAAACCGGTGTCGAGGTGAAAGACATTGAGCTGGTCATGTCTCAGGCGAACGTGTCCCGAGCGAAGGCAGTCCGTGCCCTGAAGAACAACAGTAACGATATTGTAAATGCTATAATGGTGAGTGTCGGCGGCCCGGAAATCTGGGGGGCTGGGGAGGGAGCGGGGTTGGAAGCAGGACTCCTTGGGTGGGAGATGCGCGTGTGACACCAGGGCACGGCGTTCTGTGGGGATGAGCAGAGCGAGAGGTTGGGGTTGTGTGGGGCAGGGCAGGGGGCGTGGGGGGGGCTGGGACCTGACTCCTGACCCCTCTTTCTCTCCGCAGGAGTTGACGATGTAGCCATCAGCAGGGAGGAGCCTTTTTTGGTGTTTCAGAGAAAAGTAAAATGCAACTAAATTTAAAATTTGTACTATTTCTATCCATTAATAAAAGTTGTGGCTTATTGTTGGTGAAACCCTTTCCCCCTCGCTTTTGGCCTTGCTGCCGGCCCTTCCCTGCTAGCCGAGGCCCCAGGGTGGAGCCTTCCTCTCGGGGAGATCCCGGCCCTGATACCCCCGGCGTGTCCTGCCGGGGCGGAAGAGCACCTGCCCGCGCCCCGTTTCCTTTCTCACGCCTGGTCCAGAGCTTTGGGGGGAGGCCCCGGGAGTCCGGTCTTGGCCTCTCGGTGGGGACCGTGTGAGGGGAGCGGGGCAGGAGTTGCGGGGCCGTGGCTCTGCAGGGCGCTGCCTGGGGGCCTCCCACGGCCCCGCTGCCCCCTGGGCCTCAGCCGGAGGCACGGGGCCGGGCGGGGGAGCAGAACCGGCGGCTGCGGGGGGAGCCCGGCCCCGGGGGGAGGCAGCGGGGCCCCGCCGGGCCTAGAGGCAGGCCTAAAGCCTAGGCCCAGGCCGCCCCCGTCGCCATGGCAACCGCCGACCTCCCCGTCTCCACGGCAACCAGGCCCCGCCCCCCTCCGTCGCCTTGGCAACCGCCGGCCCCGCCCCCTCTCGTTGCGGGGTGCAGCGCGCAATGCGCATGCGCGCCGAGAAGCTGCTAGAAGGGAGGAGGGAGCGGGAGCCCGCGCGCGCGGCGAGGGGCGGGGCGCGGGGGGAGGCCGGCGGCGGGCGGGCCGCGCGCATGCGCAGTGGCGGGAGGCGGCGCGGCGGGGTTTTTGCTGCGTCACCAGCGCTGGGCGCCGCCGCCGCCGGAGCGCGCGGGGCATTGTGGGAGCGAGGCCGCGCCGAGCCCCGACCCGCAGCGGAGCCCCCGAGCCCCGACCGGCCCCGGCCCGACCCCGGCCCCGGCCCCGCCCCCCCTCCGCCGCCGCCGTCAGCACCGGAGCCGCCTCGCTCGTCCGCCCGCCGGGCTCCCCCCGTCCCTCCGAGGAGCGCCAGCCGCCGCCGCCGCCATTCGCCATGTGAGGCCCGCGGGAGGGCGCCGGGAGGAGGCCGCGGCCTCGCCGGTGGTGGCGGGAGGGGACGGGAGGGGAAGGGGGGGGGCGGCGCCGCGCAGTGACCTTGGCCGGGCCCCGCCGCGTGGCCCCGGGCCGGGCCCCACCGGAGGCGCCGTGGGGCGGGCGGGAGCTGCCCGCAGCGCTCCTCGGGGCACCGGCACCGGCGGCGGGCAATGAATGGGGCCGGGGCGGAGCCGCCCGGGGGGGGCCGCGGGGCAGGGTGGAGCCGGGGCCGGCACCGGGGGGGCCGAGCGGGGCCGGGGGAACGCGCGGGGCTCGCGGTGAGCGGCAGGGGGGCGGCGGAGGGGAGCCGCCCGCGCGGTTTCCCCGTTCCGATGTTAAAGCGGGCACCGAGGGAGAGGCCCCCGGGGGTAGCGGGGCACCGGACCCGGGCGGGAGCCGCCGCTCCGGTGGCTCCGGGCAGCACCGGGGAGCGGCGTGGCCGTGGCTCGGAGCGAAACGAAAGCAGCGAGGAGGAGGCGCGCTGCCCGCCCGGCTCCCGGCAGCTTTCCCCGCTGAATTTCCCCAAAACTCCGCCTGAATTTCCCGAGAACTCCGCGGTGATTTAAGCCACGAGAACGGCGGCGCGCTCCTGAGCTGGTTTCGCTCTGCCCGAAGCACCGAGGGAAGCGTTTGCCGCCCCGGGGAGCAGCACACGTGAGCTTTTTGCCGCCTTGTCGCTGGGGAGGCTTTTACCTCCCCGCAGCCCTTCCGAAACTCCGAGTCCGGGGCTGCTCCCCATTAACGTGACTGAAAGCGAGAGGAAAGTAACGAAGCCGGAGCTCTTCGCGTAGCGTTTGCAGAATACATCATCCTGAAACCATTGCTTTTTTTAGAAAAAAAAGAGAAAAAAAAAAAAAGCAGCACATTTGCTGGGGTACGAAAACGAAAGCAAAACTAGTTATGTAAAGCAAAATTCTTGCTGCCACCTGTAGAGCTAAATGGCTTTTCTCCTAATCCTGTCTGAGGGTGAAAATCTCGTTGGGCAGCCGAGTGCTGTAGGAGCTGTCCGGATGCTTTTTGGGATAGAAGGCTGAGCTCCGGCGGGTCGCAGCCCGCAGAACGGACGAGGAAAAACACGTGGGCAGGTCTGGAAACTTCTCGAAGGACCTCGAGCAGCAAGCGGCAGGACGTGGGGGTCAGCCCGTGGGTACAGGACGTGAGGACCTCTGCTGCTGGGGACGGCGCGTCCAGAGCTTCTCGGCCTCAGGGAAGAGAGCGCCGGTCTGTGGTGTCATCGTGGTGTCCCCTGGAAGTGCCAGCCGCTGGAGGTGTTAAATTCAGGCGAACGGTGGCTGCGGCTGTTTAGGAAGTGCCCCAAAACCTGCGGGTGGCAGCAGGAGTAGTCGGGACAAGCCCTTACGGGGCGCGGGGGCTCGTTCTGTGGCCCTGCGCCGCGCGGTCGGGCTGCGTGCTGGAGCTGAGGCTGCTGGCACAGGGCGGAGGGAATGGGAAATTAATTTATTCCGGTCCCATGCGAGCGGCGCAGCTGAGCGGGAAGGAGGAAGTGTGGGGCTCCCCGCCTAACAAACGGCTCTGTCTGGAAGCCCGGCTGGCGGCTCTCCGTGCCGGTGAGAGAACAGAGCGGGGTTTTGTGTGGGCGTGGGGGAAGCACCTCTCCGAAGGGCGCTGAGCACGTGTGCTCCTCGCCGGTGGCCTCCCAGGAATCTCGGTGTGGGCAGCGAGGTGATCAGCTGGGTGAGACTCGTCCCGTCCACCCCTCCTGGTGGCAGCTCTCACGTGGCCTGCGCCGCTCTGGATGCGAAGTCGCAATTAAAAACACCTCGTCAGGCGGCTGGAGGCAGCGTCTGTCCTCCGTTTGGGGGGAGGGGATGGGAGCTGCGGTGGTTTTACTGGGGTGGGCAGCCGAAATCCACCACGGTCGCTCTCTCACTCCCCTTCCTCAAAGAGAAAGGGAGAGAAAATACGATGCAAAGGGCTTGAGAGCTGAGGTAAGGATGGGGAGATCCATCAACAGTTATCATGACGGGCAAAACAGACTCGGAGTAGGGAGCTAGGAACTGCTCCAGGTTTGGCTCTGTACCACGGGGGCCATCCCTCAGGAGCTCTCAGCTCTAGCACAGGTCCCCCACAGGTGGCAGCTCCTGCCGGGTCACCTCGTCCTGCGTGGGCTCCTTCACGGGCTGCAGCGTGGAGATCTGCTCCATGCGGGACCCGTGGGTGCAGGGGGACAGCCTGCTGCACCAGGGGCCTCACCACAGGCTGCGGGGCACCTCTCCCCCTCCTTCTTCTCTGACCTTGGCACCTGCAAGGCTGTTTCTCATTCCTTTCACTCTCCCGGCAGTTTTTTTTTTCCCTTTCTTCACTCTGCTCTCACAGAGGCACAAACAACATCCCTTATTGGCTCGGCTCTGGCCAGCAGCAGGGTCCTTCTCCATCCTGTGGCCCTTCTCCATCCACCCCTGTGGCCCCCCTGCTACCAAAACCTTCCCAGTAAACCCACTGCAGGAAGGGAGAAGAACTGGATGGAAGGACTGGGCTGACTGGTTCTGTGCGTGATGCAGTCACCGCCTGCAGGGTGGGAGGCCCTGCGTGCCTGGGAGGCAACCAAAGTTTGCTGTTAGAAGCACGGCTTCTGTTCAGCTAAAATCTCTGGTTTCATCCCTCTTTGTGTGGCTTCGATGCCCGCGAGCTTCCTTCAGCTCTAGGGTAGCTCGTAAAGGGTTTGGAAGTTGTGTGAGTGCTGCCTCGGCACGCCTGATCCTGGCAAGAAATCAAGGTCACGGCCACACCGGAGCAACACGGCTGAGGAATGCCTGCAGCTCCCCCCGGGAAGGCCGGGGACGTCTCCATTGACGCTGGGAAACACTCGGCAAGTGTTGATGCCATGCACAAAAGCCCCCGGCACCATCGCTAGCAGGGACACTGCAATTTCTGTTCTGCTAGCAGCGCGTCTGAGCAACGTACCACGTTGTGAGCAGCAGGATTCATCCTCCGCTGGTGCCCAGGCGCAGCAGTTTGGGTCTGGGGGCCATGAGGAGGCACAGAGCAGCGGGGGGGGGCTGGGCAAGTTGGACATGGCCTTGCCCTTCCTCGAAGAGCCCTGCATTCCCCAGGAGAAGAGGAAACTTGTCTCCAGTAAGGACTCAATGCCCTAGTGAGGAAACTGCTGCTGCCGTTGACCTTTATCTGAATAAACCGATGGCTCCCGCAGTATTTCTTAAAAGTGCTGCTAAAGGGGAGAGAGGATTTCGCCCCTAGGGGCAGTGGCTTGCTGGGAGGCTCAACTGTGCTCAACTGCCCGCTCTGAGGGCTGGCTTCCTGGCTGGGATCAGGCGCCCATAGCTGCAGGCAGGAGCATTTCCCCGTGAGGAGGAAACCAGCGGAGTCTTACAAGTGGTGCAAGGACCGCCAGGTGGGGGGGTTTCCTCTGGTGCCATCGTTTGATGGCCGAGGGGACTTCAGCGTCTGCTTTTCTCTCTGAAAGCCCTTCCTCCTGGCGCTCCTTCTGCAGCTAAACCACAGCAGCTGTGACGCCGTCATCTTTGTGCCCTGCTGAGGACAAGCTGCAGCTTTCAGCTGGTGTCCGTGCGGGCTGCGAGCAGCGGAGCTGCCGCTGGTCCCGGGCATCCCCGGGGAGGCGCGAGCTTAACCCGCCCTGTCCCAGCGTGGCTGAGCCCCGTATCTGAGGGCTGAATCTGCTGACAGCAGGTGCGTGCAGAGCTGTTCTGGAGGCTTAGCGCTGTCACCTGGAATGTTCTGGAAAGGTAATTCTGCTCTTGGGCTGTACCGCCCCGCAGCAGGGCCGGGAGCGCTCCTGGCGTCCCGGTGCTCGGCTCCTCCAGCTCCGTGCGGCTGCGCTGAGCTCCCAGGTGAGCGCAGTCGGTCCTGGCTTGGCAACGCCTTGGCTGTGAAATTCCAGCCCAGGTCGCACAGCGCTGGAACGCGGCCGGGGAGCGAGAGCGTCCGCGATCACCCTGTGGCTTAGCAACAGCAGCTCCCGCTGGGCGCCGCTCGCTCGGCCCTGGAATGCGGACGCTGAGCTCGGGGCTGGGCTCCAGCGGCCAGGGAAGGAGGGGAAGCGGCCGGAGCCTGCGGCTGGGGCCGGGATGGCCGCGCTCGAGGGTCGCCGTTTGTCTGGCGGGTGAGTGGTTGCTGCTGAACGGTGAATGCAGCTGCTCAGGGACTTTTCTCGTGCCGTGGATGGGCTGCGGCTCCTTCTGATGCCTGGGGGAAGCCAGGAGTGGGAGCCTCGGGTGGCAGCCAGCTCAGCGTTGGAGTCTGTGTAGGACGCATCAGCGAGGGTCAGAGCAGCGATTCCTCCTGCTTCACAGCGGTGATCTCAGCTGGGTTTTGTTCTTGGTGAAGTTCCTGAATGTTCCATCTCCTCTCCAGCCCTTGTGCCTTAAACAAATTTTAAAAGATCGTTAATTGTAAGCTTGTGGTACTTCCGAGAACAGGTGGAAGTCCTTTAGTTAACGTTCTCTACACACACTAAAACTCAAACTGCTCCATAGCTGTGTATCAGGAGAAACGTAAGGTAAAGTGAAGCTTACCTGGCGGCAGAAGGCTGAGGCTTTAATCTTTTAAATACTGGGAAAAGATACAAATCCTAATCTGAATTTCTTCTGACTGCTCTGTTTGCAGGCAGCCCGCTTCTGCGAAGTGGTACGACCGAAGGGACTACGTCTTTATTGAATTTTGCGTTGAAGACAGTAAAGACGTTAATGTAAATTTTGAAAAATCCAAACTTACGTTCAGGTGAGTGTAACTTGGGCCCCCACAAAGCTGAAAGGCACAAGGGTGCCCAAAAGCTGTGCTGATGCTGATTAGATTTTATTTTTAAAGTAGCAGGTTCTGTTATTGAAGTGTATTTGTGCTGTAAGACATTTCCTGCTAAAGATGTGTTTGTTTTCTCTTAACAGTTGTCTTGGAGGAAGTGATAACTTTAAACATTTAAATGAAATCGACCTTTTTAATAATATTGATCCAAATGTGAGTATCCTCTCCGCCTGGCTCCATTTTGTGATGGTTTGATGTGCAGCGGTGTTCTGACTAAAAGCATACCGTTGGGTTTTGAATTTGTATAGATCTGTTCATAACGGGAGTTACTCTGACAAATACTGCATCACCTTACAGCCATCCAAAGGTGCTTCCGTGTATCTGAGTTTAAGCATGTCCTTACAGACTGATGAACAACTTGTTTGCAGTACTGGTCGTAGCTTAAAGAGCAGGCAGTATTTTTGAGTCAAAGAATAAGATGATAGCTTAAAAGAAATGAATCTAATAACAGTGTGTCACCGCAATGTGATTGTTAATACTAACAGATGCTTGCATTTTTTCCCCCTCTCTTCTTCCAGGAATCAAAGCATAAAAGAACAGACAGATCTATCTTGTGTTGTTTACGAAAAGGAGAATCTGGTCAGGCATGGCCAAGGCTAACGAAAGAGAGGGCGAAGGTGGGTTTGGGCTCTTTGATGGCCAGAGCAGTGGCTGTTTTATTTTTATTTTGGGTTGTGTTTAAATTATGTAGCAGTTAACGGCTCACTTGTCATGCTCCTGATCAGATCTAAGTGACTTTGAGTAGGAACAGTTCATTTCTTGCTTCTCTTTCAATAACTTCTTGTGTTGATGTACAGCTCAACTGGCTCAGCGTGGATTTCAACAACTGGAAAGACTGGGAAGATGATTCAGACGAAGACATGTCCAATTTTGATCGCTTTTCCGAGGTACAGGAAGATGAATACCTGGAGGATTGGGTTTCCTTTTGGGTGGCATGTGGGCAAAGGGTGTCAGCTACAGGGAGTCATGCTCCTTGGCCTGCTCTTCCTCCTGCTTTCTTGGCCGTTGCTCTCAGGGCAAGCTCTGCCAGTTAGCTGAGGCAGGGCTCTTGGTTTCCCACTTGGTGCCACCTGGACGATGTTGCTTGGAGCAAAATTAACTTAATTTATAAAAATAATTGATGGTGTCATGGAACATAGCTGGCTGTGTGTGAGTAGCAGCCGTGCTGCACTGGCTTGCTCCAATTTTTTTAATAAGTGCAGTGTGAAAGCTGACTGTACAGGTGTAGAGAGCGCAGTGCTCGCAAATGAGAGCCCAGGACAGGAAAAAACACCTCAGCTCTGGAGCAGACTCCAGCTGCTTGAGCCCATGCTGTGTGAGCTGTTGGCACTGCACTGAGATGGTCGGTGTGTGCTCGTTACCAAATATGAAACAAATGCTGGTCCCATTGCACGTCTCGGCACTAAATCAGTATAAAGTTTTTTGCCTCTTCACTGGTAATTTTTGCTTAGGTGCAGCAAGATTTGTCAAAGCAGCAGGTGGCTGTTTACAGCAATTTCAAGCTATTTATAGATTGTTAGCGTTCCCCTAATGATTGGAGTTGGCTCCCCTCCGTATAACGTGGCTATTATTTATCTTTCTTGAACAGATGATGAACAACATGGGTGGAGATGACGACGTAGACCTACCAGAAGTAGATGGGGCAGATGATGTAAGTGCTTTGCAGTAAACGTGTGTAGGGCTGGCTAAGGGCACTGCACGTTCCCTGCTACTTGCTGAGGTTGAAGTTGCATTCCCCACTTCAGCGCTGTTAATAGCACAGACTGCCAAACTTTGGATAAGTGACGTAGTCTGGCAAAATCCCCTCGAGTAGCTGGATCGAGGCTTGCGGTGTCCTGGGCAGCTCGACATCATACTTTTCTGCAGAGATTATTGGTTATTACAAGTCTGTTTTTTTACTGGAAAAGCTTAACCAAAGCATGTCCTGTAGTCCCTTGAAATACGCTTACTGACAGTGTGCTTGCTACACCGAGCTTTGAAACTGCCTCCGAGCTCAGTCGGCTCCAGTTAATGTTGTTTTTTCTTTCCAGGACTCACCAGACAGTGATGATGAAAGTAAGTTGGCGTTTGTGTTTTTCTGCACCTGTGCAACAGTCTGGGGGTTGAGGGAGCTGTGCAGAGCCAGCAGATGTGCTGTCCTGTCAGTCTTGCTAAATCCAGGCTGCCAGCTAATGCCAGCGCCTTGCTCCAGCAGCATGAGACGATATAATCTAGTGAAAGCCTTAGTGCTCCAGCACGAAATATTAGTTTGACCTTCCCAGGCTGCTGCAGTCCTGGTGAGGCTTTGGCTGTAAAAGCAGCTGTCACCAACACGGAGCTTCAGCGCTCACAGCACTGGCCTGGTTTGTGCGAGTTCTGCACTCCCACAGCAGGGGCTGTACAGAGATGGGATGTGCAAGGAACCAGCTCCACGCTGAGTGCCAGCAGCGGGGAGGTCGGAGACCCTAAACTGCCTGATGCCTGTCTTGTTCAAGGGCTGTATCTTCTTTGTGTTCCGTGTGCTATAATAGGGCTCCTGGGAGCTTATTTTTTTAAAGGGAAAAAAAAGAAAAAACACAAACTAATCTCTTACTTTTTTTTCCCCTCTAGAAATGCCAGATCTGGAGTAAGAAAAACTGTTGTCTTCAGGGTTTGGGGAAAGAACTTCATCACATTTCATAATTGAGATAAGAATTCCTGAGTTGATAGCCCTAAAGGGAGATATTGCATCCTTTAACCCATTTTCAGTCCATTTTAAATGGCTTCACTGATGGTAGGTGTGTACCATTGTGCGGGGCAGTCTTAAGCCACGAGAGGCAATAATGTTATGCATGAACCGTTTTCCAGACTTCCAAAAACCAATTGAGGTGTAGGCAATCGATACCGAGCAGTTGCAATAAAGTTTACAGAGCCTCCTTGCCTCGTAGCAGATGTAATTCCAACGGGAGAATCCTGAATTTACGTCGAGCGGTAAATTGGCGTTTTCCCCCCCTCTGTGGCCTGCAGGTAGATCCAAAATTTAAGCTTGTACCTGGAACAAAAAACTGGCTGAACCCACCGTTAGCTAATTGGGTCACAAAATGTAACAGGTGATGCGCAATACCTCTGTGGTGTCTTCAGGTGTGTTCCACTAATGTTTTTATTAAAAAGGAAACAAAATTGGCTTTGTTGGGTATTTAATCGCTAGTTGCGTGTTCTGAGGCAGTTCCCAGCCCCCTGCTCTGAGCGTGGGGACCAAGCGGCGCCCGCTGAGGGGAAGGTGGCGGCCGCCGGTGGTTGGTGTGAGCGGCTCGTGGCAGAACGGGACAAAAACAACCTCGGTTTGTGTTCAGAGCAGCGGGGATTTTTTTATTGTCTGCATTCTTTCTAATAAACTGTTGAAGACTCCACGCCTGGCCTGGCCTCCTGCCTCACGGGGCGCTCCAAGATGGCGCCGGGGAGGGGAATGGGGGGGGGGGCTGGGGGCGCGAGGCCGCGGTCACCGCGCCCGCCCAAGGACACGGGCGGGGCACGTGCGCTCCGCGCCCGCCTCTTCCGCCCTTCTAGCAGCGCCCAATCAGCGCCGCGCCTCTGCAGAGCGATCGCCGCGCGGCCCAATGGCGAGGAAGCGGGGAGCGGGAGCGACGGCGAGCTCGGCCAATAGGAGAGCGGGCACGGCCTCCGCGGGGCTGCCTCCGCCCAATGAGCGCGCGCGGCGGGCGGTGCCGCGTGGCAGACGCCCCGCCCCTCGGAGGCCTGCGCCGTGCGGGCGGGCGAAGGGGCTCAGTCGGCGCCGCCATGTTGGGGCTCGCGGGTCGCTGCGCCGCCGCCGCCGCCGCCGCCGCCGCCCGGCCGGGGCTGAGCCGCGGGGCCGGGCCGGCCAACGGCCTCCTGCCGCTGCTCCTCAGCCGCGGGGCCGGCCCGGCCGCCGCCACCGGCAGCCGTGAGTGGGGAACCGCCGCGGGGTCACCTTGCGGCCTGCGGGGCCTGAGGGGCCTGCGGGGCGCGGGGCCGTTACCGGGGCGGGGCGGGGGGCGCGTGGGGGCTGCACGGGGCTGCGTGGCGCCGAGCGGGGCTCCGGGGCGCTGCCCCCCGCCCCCCGGTGCGGCCCCCGCCGACCCGCGCCCCTCTCCCCGCAGGCCGCCGCTATGCGGCCCAGGCCGCCCCCGCCGCCAAGGCCGGCGCCAGCACCGGGCGCATCGTGGCCGTTATCGGTGCTGTGGTGGACGTGCAGTTCGACGAGGGGCTGCCGCCCATCCTGAACGCCCTGGAGGTGCAGGGCAGGGAGACCCGGCTGGTGCTGGAGGTGGCGCAGCACCTGGGTGAGTGGCCGCCCGTTCTGCCCCCGGGGGGGTGCGGTGTTGGGGGGGCCTCCCTTGATGATGAATTTCGGTGACTTTCGTTCTTCTGAGCTCGCTGAAGCCACGCATTGCAGTCTGAGGAGGAGGAAAATGGCTGCGGGGGGGCTGCGGCCCGCCGCAGCTGAGGGGTGGGTCTGTCCTGGGCTTTTTTTTCGGGGTTTCTTTTGCTCGTTTTGTTCCTTGGCCCCGCTCTTTGCAGTCCTCCCCCCTGCTGACCGCCGCCTTGGCAGGGCTGCGAGGAGATGGCAGCAGCTGTCCTGCAGGGTCAGCTCGAGGGCACTGCGGTAACGCTGTCCTTGGGCCTTGGCAGGGGAGAACACCGTGCGCACGATTGCTATGGACGGGACAGAAGGCCTGGTGAGGGGACAGAAGGTGCTGGACTCCGGCGCGCCCATCCGGATCCCCGTGGGCCCTGAGACCTTGGGCAGGATCATGAATGTCATCGGGGAGCCCATCGACGAGAGGGGGCCCATCACAACGAAACAGTGAGTGGTGCTGCGGGACTGCAGATCAGCGCCACGCAGGGTTTGGGGGTTGGGGGCTCTGGTCCTGGCAGCAGCCAGGCTCCTGCAGTTTTCAAGCGCTCGGAGATGCCCAGGCTGCACGCAGCTGGATCGTGCACGTCCCTGCTGCGTTTGTGTTTCAGCTTCTCTCCCTTCTCGCTGCAGGTTTGCTGCTATCCACGCCGAAGCCCCCGAGTTTGTGGAGATGAGCGTCGAGCAGGAGATCCTGGTGACGGGGATCAAGGTGGTGGACCTGCTGGCCCCCTACGCCAAGGGTGGCAAAATCGGTAGGTGGCACCTGGTGGAAAGGGAGCGCCCAGAGAGGGGGGGCCCCGTGCCCACCCCAGGGCAGGGGAGCGGTCCCCGTGCAGCAGCTTCCTTCGCTGATGAGGAACAATTTGACTTTCGTTCTACTGAGCTTGCTGAAGCAACGCTTAATTATCTGAGGAGGAAAAGGGGGGAAGGGAGACCCCCGGGGTGTTTGGGTGGGCTCTGGGTTGAGGAGGACCCCCTTTGCCCCCAGGTTTATTCGGAGGTGCTGGCGTCGGCAAGACTGTGCTGATCATGGAGCTGATCAACAACGTGGCCAAAGCTCACGGCGGTTACTCGGTGTTCGCCGGAGTCGGGGAGCGAACCCGGGAGGGCAACGACTTGTACCACGAGATGATCGAGTCCGGGGTCATCAACCTGAAAGACGCCACTTCCAAGGTGCGCGGGGTCTGCAGGGGGCGAGGGGGGGTCCCAACGGCGCGGCGCCTGTGCTGACGCTGGGTTCTGCCACCCCCCCAGGTCGCCCTGGTCTACGGGCAGATGAACGAGCCCCCGGGCGCCCGCGCCAGAGTGGCTCTGACTGGACTGACGGTGGCCGAGTACTTTAGGGACCAGGAGGGTCAGGACGTGCTGCTCTTCATCGACAACATCTTCCGCTTCACCCAGGCTGGCTCAGAGGTCGGTGCTGGAGCCCAGGCAGCCGAGGGGGGGCCAGGCCCAGCCCTGCAGCGGGGCCAAACCCCTCGTTGTGGGCACCGCCAGGGCTCTCAGCAGCTCCTTTCCCCCCCAGGTGTCAGCCCTGCTGGGCAGAATCCCCTCCGCCGTGGGCTACCAGCCCACGCTGGCCACCGACATGGGCACGATGCAGGAGCGGATCACCACCACGCGCAAGGGCTCCATCACCTCGGTGCAGGTAGCGCTGGAGCAGGGTACACCGGGTGGGGGTCACCTCCCCCTGCCCCCAACTCCCTCCCACCGCCCCCTCTGCCCCCCCAGGCCATCTACGTGCCCGCCGATGACTTGACCGACCCTGCCCCCGCCACCACCTTCGCCCACTTGGACGCCACCACCGTGCTGTCCCGCGCCATCGCCGAGCTGGGCATCTACCCAGCCGTGGACCCGCTGGATTCCACCTCCCGTATCATGGACCCCAACATCGTGGGGCCCGAGCACTACGACGTGGCTCGGGGCGTGCAGAAGATCCTGCAGGTGAGGGGGACAACGGGGCAGCCCCCGTGGGGAAAGCGGGGCTGGGAGGGGGACCAGGGGGGGGGGCAGGAAGCCCTGCCCTGGCTGCTTACCACCCCGCTTTGCCTCGCCCCCCAGGACTACAAGTCCCTGCAGGACATCATTGCCATCCTGGGCATGGACGAGCTGTCGGAGGAGGACAAGCTGACGGTGGCGCGGGCGCGCAAGATCCAGCGCTTCTTGTCGCAGCCCTTCCAGGTGGCCGAGGTCTTCACCGGCCACATGGGCAAGCTGGTGCCGCTGAAGGAGACCATCAAGGGCTTCAAGCAGATCCTGGCAGGTGAGGCAGCTTCCCCCAGAAGCTCCTGGGGGGGGGAGAAGCTGGGCTCTCTGCCTGTTCCCCCCCCCCCCACTAACGGCTGTGTCCCCCCCCAGGTGAATACGACCACCTCCCCGAGCAGGCCTTCTACATGGTGGGGCCCATCGAGGAGGCGGTGGCCAAGGCGGAGAAGCTGGCTGAAGAGCACGCGTGAGCAGGGCCGCCCCCCCCCTCCGCCCCCTTCCCTGGCTCCGTGCGGGGCTGGATTCCCCCCCCCCAAAAAAAAAAGTATTTAAAATTTCCAATAAAACGTTGGTGAAAACAGCCCCGGGGGCCCTGCGTGCCAGGGGGCGTGGGCAGCAGCCCTGTGAGCCCCCTGCCTGGGGTGGCAGTGGGACCGGGCTGCCCTTCCCACCCCCCCCCAACCCTATGGGGGCTTTGTGCCCCCCCCCACCTCATCCTAGTGCCTGGCAGAGCCAAGCTGGGTGCAGGGGGGGCTGGATCCATTGCCCCCAGCCCCACGGGGCCTTTCTGTACCAGGGGGCCCGCAGCAGCTGGGGGTGACCCCCCCGCACCTGGGGCCTTGGAGGGGAGGGGGGGGGGGAGGCTGGCAGCTGCCTGCAGCGGGGGGGCCGCCCCCTCCCCCCCCCCTCCTGCTCCTGCAGCACAAAGAGCTCCCGGCCGGCCCTGCCAGATGGGGCTTTGTCTGCGGGGTCCCGGGGGGGCTGCCCGGGCCCTCCCCGCCGCCGCGGTCACACCCTGCTGGGGGGGGGGGGGGCACCGGGACCTGGCCCGGGGAGTGCAGCTGGGTGCTGGGGGGGGGTGGGATCCCGGGGGGGGGGGGGTCCCTGCGGGGAGGGGGTTACGGGGAAGGGGGGACGCAGGCGCTGCCTGGAGGTGCTCCCAGCAGCGCCCCCCCCCAAGCAAAGCGCTGCGGCCCCTTTAAATGGCGGCGCGTCCCGGGGGGGCGGGGGCGGCCGCTGCCATCACGAGGGGCCGCGGGCACCGGCACCGGGAGCTGGCACCGGCACCGGGCTGGCACCGCCGGGCCCCCTCCGGCCCCCCAGGTACGTGCTGGGCCCCCCCGAGCCCCCCCTCGGGCCGGGGCCGCGCTGGACAGGGCCCCCCGGTGCCCCCCGGTTCCCCTCGGTGCCCCCCCGGTGCCCCCCCGGTGCCGCGTGACGTCAGCGGGAATCCCGGGGGGGGGGGGATCCCGAGCTTGAGGGGGGCCGGGGACTGGGGGCCCGGCTGCTGGTTGGGGGGGGGGGGGTGGGGGGGGAGGAGCGGGGGCGGCCCCACGTGGGGGGATTCCCCCCGCCGGGGGCGGGGATCCCCCCCCCTCCCCACGTGGGTCCTGGCCCCGCCCCCTCCCCCCGGCTGACGCTCGGCGCCGCTCCCCGGTGACGCCACCGCGGCGGCGGTGACGTGGGCGCGGAGGGGGCGGGGCCAGGACCGCCCGGCGGCGCGCGGCGCTTCCTGCCCTGCGCCGCTCGGCTCCGCTCGGCTCGGCTCGGGGCGGCCCCGGCCCGGTCCGGCCCGCGCCATGCGGAGCCGCCTCCCCCCGCCCCGCGCAGCCTGAGCCGGGCCCGGGGCGCCCGCCGGGCCCGCACCGCCGCCTGCCAGGTCCGGGGAGGGGGGGGGGAAACGGGGCCGGTTGCGGGAGGGAGGGAGGGAGGGAGGGGGGGGGTGAGCGCTCCGCGGCGGCCGGTAACGGCCGGTAACGGGAGGGGGGAGGGGGGGAGACGGGACCCGGCCCCGGACCCGTTGGAGCCCCGGGGAGCCCCTGCCCGCATCCCGGCTCTGCCCAGGCCGCCGGTGCCCGGTGAGCCCCCCCCCGCCGCCCCCTCTCCCCTCCCGGTGCCCCCTCTCCCCCCCGAGGTGCCGGTGCCCGGTGCGGGTCCCCCCGGTGCGGGGCTCAGCAGAGAGCCCGGTACCGGTCGCGGTGCCCGGTGAGCGTCCCCGGGTGTCCCCCCCCCGTCCCCTCCTCCCCAGAGCCCGGCCCGGTTCCCCCCCCCCCCCCAGCATTGGGTGGGAGCGGGGCCGCCCCGGGGGGCGCGGCGGGGGCAGCTCGGGGCCGGGGGTCCCGGCTCAGCGCCCGGTGCCGGCCGTTCCCCCCCCGCCCCCCCCCCCGCTGCAGGAAGCGGCCGGGAAATGGCAGCCGGGGGTTGCGTCGCCTTGTTTTTGAAACGTCCTCCCCGGCCCGGCCGCTTCGCTCCCGGTTCCTCTCCCGGGGCCTCCCGGGGCCACCGAGGATCCTCCCGGGGCGCCCCCGCTGGCAACGCCGCCCGCTCGCAGCCCTCGCTCAGGGGGGCTTCGGTCCCCGGTGGGTTCACGGCCCCCGGCCCGGTTTGCTCGCAGCTCCACTGACCGGTGCCCACTGCGCCAGCCCCGGGGGAGAACCGGGCACGGCCCCCGCCTCCGTCCAGCCCGGGCCTGGCTCTGCCCCCGGTGCCAGCGCATCCCCGCGGCCAGCCCTTCGCCCTCCTCGCCCGCACGGCTCCGGTTACGGCCTGGCCCAGTTTGCGGCAGGGCCGTGACGGGTGGCCTCTGCCCGCCGCACCCAGGGCTGGCAGCGGGCGGCCGGGTGCTGGCACCGCTCCCGGAGGTGCCGAGGGCGGCTCCGGTCGGGACAGGCCCCGGTGTCCCCGTGCCAGCACCGGGCACGCCGTTGGTCCCCAGCGCCAGGCTCCCCTCCTGGGGACGGCGTCGCCGCTCAGCACCGCTCCCTTCCCTGCCCTTCAGCCTCCTGGCGCCCGCTGCCATCGCTTCCCCGTCCTCCCTGCTTTTATTCCGCCCTCCTGGCTCCGCTCCCCCCTCGTTGCCTCCACTCGGCCCCCTCCCGGCGCTGGCGCTGGCCCCAGCCCGCAGCAGCCACCTGTCCGGTTCTGGCACCTCCGGCCGCCTCCTCTGACCTCTCGCGGCCCCGCAGCGCCTTTCCCGGCCGGCCGGCGCATCAGATGCTGGGAGGTGCCGGAAAGGTTTTTTTTCTTCCTTCTCATCAGCCTCTGGCCGGGCTTCCCCAGGGAAGGGTCTCGCGGGCAGGGGCAGAGCTGAGCCGGGGGTGGTGGGGCCGGGATCTGATCCCGGCTGGCTTGGGGGGGGGACACCCGGGACACCCGGGAGCGCCATGCGCACGGCAGCTGCGTCACCGCCCATACGGGTTTCTCGGGCGGATGAATCAGCCCGGTCGGTGTCCCCGGCGGCCAGGGGGGCTCCGTCCCCGCTGGAGCCCCGGGCGGCTCAGGCTGAGCCGTGATGAAATCCCCGGCCAGGTTTCGACACGGCTGCGCTGCGAGGCCGCGTGCTTGTGGCAGCGACGGCCCTTCCGGAGGGGATGGCGGAGCCAGCGCCGCCTCTGCCCTCGGCTGCTCTCGGGTTTGGTGTCTGTGGGGTGGGCGACCGTGGCCCCCGAGGGGTCCCGGGGGTCCCATCTCATCGGCTGGGCCCACAGAGCCACCGCGGCTCCTTGGCTCGGGGCAAGGAGCTGGGGGCAGCAGGGCACGGAGCCCCCAGCTCCCGGCTGTGAAACGAGGCCAGCCCAGATCCTGCCTGGAGCAGCTGATGCGCAGACGTCCCCGGAGCCGCGTTTCGGGAGGGGACGGGCTCCGTGCGGCGTGGCCGTGCCCCCTGCGGCATCGCGGGGCCGTGCTGCGGGCAGGGGGGACACGGGGTGCGAGGGGACACGCTGTCCCTGCGGCACCGTCTGCTGGGAAGCGCGGCATTCCCAGGGGAATCCCAGCACCCCCCCCCATGTCCCCACAAGGTCACGGACCCTCCTGGGGGGGCCGGTGCCTCACAGCCATGCTCCTGCCCCAGGTCGGGAGCCCAGGGGAGGTGGGGGCTCGGCGCAGAGCTGAGTTCAGCTCGGAAAGAAGCCCGTGCGGGGAGCAGGCGAGCCTGCTCGGTGACAGCCTTCCCTGGGGACACGGGAGCGCGGTGACGAGCTGCGCTCACGCAGGTGGCAGTTGGTGGCAGCTCGGCGCACGCAGCGCTGCTGGGCCTGGGGCTGGCTCGCCGCGGAGGCGGCACCGTGGGCTCGGTGAGGGGGCAGCGGGGGGGGGGCTTTGGCAGCTGCCAGATGGCAGCCGGGGGCTCTCCCTGCCCCAGCCCCGTCCTGCGGGGCACGGCGCCGCCGCCGGCTCTGGGGAGCGGCTGTGCCCGGGCACGAGCGCAGGGCGTGGGGCAGAGCCTCCCGCGTGGGTGGGGGCCCCCACCCTGCCCCGCTGGGTGGCCTGGGCAGCCTGTAACCCCGCGCCTTTTGTCCCCTCCCAGACATGGACACAAACAACCATTTCAACTTCCCGGGCCTTTCCTCCGTACCTACTGCCTCAGGACTGAAACCCACGCCTTCCTCAGGGGACAGCCTGTACACCAACGGGGCTGCACTCAGCTTCCCCCCGCAAGGGAAAAGTAAGTGTCACAGCACCCCCGGGCACCCCGCGTCCCCCCCGCCAGGCTGCGGTGACGGCGTCCGCCCTCGTTACGGGGCACTTGGCTCAGCGGTGAGCGTGTGCTCGGCAGGGCAGCGCCGCTCCGATGTCCCCTTCTGGTTTCGTGTCCTTGGCACGAGGAGGGAGCCTCGGAGCCTTCGGAGCATCCCCAATGTGCTGGGGGGTCCCAGGGCAGCAGGGGCGGGGGTGAACCTCGGGGGGTTACTCCGGCCATGTGGGGGCTGGGGGCTGGAGGGGTCTCTACACACCCCGGGTCACTTTGGCCTAGAAAAGAGCGGCCAGGCCGGACCGGGGGCTGTGCGTGGATTTGGCCGGCCGGCTGATCCCTGCGCAGCCCTGCCAGGCACCCGGCTAATCCCCCGCCTCCTGCTGCTCACAGCACCACGGGGCCGCTTCCTCCACACTGGGCAGGAGCAGCCCGCTCCGTGCAGCGATGCTGGGGCAGGGGCAGGGCGGGGGACATCGTCCGGCTGTCCCCAAGCCCTCTCATCAGGCCTGGATGTTGGGAAGTCCCTCCTGTGCCTCTAACGCGTTCATCTCTTCCCCTCTCGCTCTCCGCAGGTCTGAACGGGGGCATGAATGTCAACGGCTTCTCTACTGTATCTCACACCAGTACTTCAGGGACCTTCACCTCCAGCACGCATTCCTCGGGCACGCCTCACCTCCGCTCCTACGACTGCCTCTGGGACTACGCTCAGTTCCAGCCGGCCGGCGCGGGCGGCCTCAAGGACGGCAGCCCCAGCGCCGCCCCGTTCCCCAGCCTCGCGCCGTTCCCGCTCAACGGCGTGGCGGGGGGGTCCCGGCCGGCCTCCCCGGGGCACGGCGCCAACCTGCGGGGCAGCGGGCAGGAGCTCTGGGGCAACGGCACCCCCGGCTCCATGGGGCTGAACTTTGACTCTCAGGAGCTCTACGACTCCTTCCACGACCAGAACTTTGAGCTGATGCCCAACGGGCCGGCCAGCTTCTACACGGCCTCGCAGCCGTCCCCCATGCTGGGCTCTGGCGAGCCTCCCTTCCCGCTGCCACCGGAGGAGCCAGGCGCCGGCGAGGGCGATGCCGAGGCCACCAAGGAGCTGTCCCCGGCCATCGCGGAGAACGGGGGCGGGCTGGTGGGCAGCATGGAGCTGGAGGACACGCAGCCAGGTAGGAGCCCTGGCTCGGGATCCGCCGCGTTGGGCGTTCTGCTCCCTGGGGAGGGCCGGCCTCACCCCCCCACCATGCGTCCCATCGGGGTTTGGCCTCTCGCGGTGTGGAGTTTTTTGGGATCTTGTTAGGCTGGGCTGAGCGTCGCCTGTGGTGTCACTGCCAGCAGAGCAGCGCTCCCAGCCGCCTGCAGAGCCGTGCAGCAGCCGGGGTCCTGCAGCCGCCCACCCGCCACGGGACTCCCTGGGGGCTGGCATCCCGCAGAGACCCCGGGACGGGCGCTGGGAGGGACCGGTGGCAGCGTGGCCCCGGGAGGCAGTGGGGAGGGCCGGGAGGAGGCTGGGCAGCAAACAGCCGTGACGTGGGGCTGAGGGCAGGAGCAGCGGGTCGGGCAGGAGCAGCGGGTCGCGCCGCACGACGCCTTCGGGGCAGGGCTGGCTGGGCCCCGGGCTCCGTTCCTCAGAGCCTCCTGCCCCAGGGTTTGTTTTCGGACTCTTCCTCCCTTTAGACTTGAAGCTCTGCAGCTACAACGGCTCGGCCCCCGCCGTGGTGCCGCTGAGCCAGGAGGACTCGGTCCTGGCCCCCGACGTGGGCAGCGGCTGCCTGGGGGACGCGTCGCCCATCAGCGCCCCGCTGGAGGACGCGCACATCCTGAGCGAAGACCCCCTGGAGCCCTTCGAGGCCCTGGACAGAGGTAGGGAGGCCGCGGTGGCACTGGGGTCAAAGGGCTGGGTGCGTGCCGGGCGGCTCCCGGCCAGCGGCGTGGGGCGGCCGCCTCCGCTCCCGTCCCACCTCCTCCGGACCCTCTCCCACGGGTGACGGTGACGGCGGAGGCCGATGGCGATGGTGGAGGCCGAGGCCTCCGGCGCTGCCTCCTCCAGCAGCGCCAGCCCTGGGCAGGCGAGGGGCGGGCCCGCGCCCGCGTCCCTCCCGCGCCAGCCCTCCTCCGCTCCGCGCTCCCTTCCTTCCCTTCCCAGCTCCGTGACGAAGCTGTTACTCAGCGCCTGAACTTCCGCGCTGGTGAACATCCCCGCCACCGCCACCACGGCCATTTTGGGCTCCGCTTCCCAAAGGAGGGGGCGTGGCTGGGGGCTGCCGAAATCCCTTAACCCCTCTTCTGCCGGCGCCTTTTTTGGCCCCGGGGGGGGGGTGGAGAGGGGGGGGGTTGTTCGTCCCCGAGGCCATCTCCACCCGGCGGGTCCGGCCGCCCCCCCCCCGGGAGCGGAGATGTGGGTTTGCGTGCCCCCAACGTGCTCGGACACGGGGGGGCCCCCTGCGTGCAGCCCCACCGAGGTCCTGGTGCTGATCCCCCCCCCAGACCCAGGCACCGGGGACCTCTACGCGATGGACGACTCGCAGCTGGTGAGCGACAAGTCCCCCCTGGAGGAGCCCCCCGACGTGCCCAGCCTGCGCTGCTCCGCCAGCCCCCCCCTGCACGCTGCCGGCCCCTTCAGCCTGCTGGAGGCCAGCCGGCCGGCCCCCCCGCTGCTCGCCAGCCCCGGCTCGCCACCCGCCCTGCACGGTACGTGGACGGCCCCACGAGCCCCCCCCGGCTGCCACCGCCACGGGGGGAGCACGGCCACCCAGCCGCTGTGCGGCGCCTCTTTGTGCGGGGCCGTGGGTGTGCGCGGACCCCGCAGCTCCCGGTGCTGAGCCCGGGGAGCCCCAGCTCGGAGCGTGCTGGGGGGAGCTGGGGAGGGGGACGCGCAGCCCTGTCCTCGTGCTCGCCGGGTGGGGGCTGTCCGCTGCCATGGGCGGAGCAGGAAGGGAGCAGAGCTCGCGGTGACGTCCCTGACCTTGGCTCTGCAGACAGCAGCCTAGACCTGAACAGCAGCAGCCACGCGGGGCCGGAGGAGTCGGGGTCCCTGGAGCTCGACGACGCTCCGCTGGAGCCAGAGTCCGCATCCCCCTCCGCAGAGGAGGAGGAGGAAGAGGAGGAGGAGGAGGAGGAGGAGGCTGCTGACAGCTGCACGGAGGCTTCAGCTGCGCCAGAAGGCGAGAGCGAGGAGGCCGCCCCGCTCAGCACGTCGGCGGGAGGTGAGGACGGAGCCCCCCCCTTGGCTGGGCGCCCAGCGCACCCCCAGCACTCCCCGAGCTCAGGTCCCCTCTGTCCCGCAGGGGATGCCCCCCGCAGGCGCATCGCCACCCCGGAGGAGGTGCGCTTCCCGCTGCAGCACGGGTACGTGGCCCCGTCCCCGTCCCTCCATCCCATGGCCACAGGGCCCCACGTGGCCCCGAGGCCGTGCCGGGCCCCGACTGAGGCGCTGCTGTGCCCAGGTGGAGGAGGGAGGTGCGGATCAAGAAGGGGAACCACCGCTGGCAGGGCGAGACCTGGTACTACGGGCCCTGCGGGAAGAGGATGAAGCAGTTCCCGGAGGTGATCAAGGTACGGTGAGCGGGGGAGGGCAGGCGCTGTGTGCCAGGGGGCTGGGAGCGCCGAGCCCCCTCCTCTCGTGCACCCTCACGGCCTTCATCCTCCTCTTCCTCCTCCTGCCCCCAGTACCTGAGCAGGAACGTGGTGCAGGACGTCCGCCGCGAGCACTTCAGCTTCAGCCCCCGCATGCCGGTTGGAGACTTCTACGAGGAGCGGGACACGCCGGAGGTGCGCCGGGGCACCCAGGCCGGGCCGTGGGACCCCCAGGCTGCTCCACGGGATGTGGAACCAGCAGTGGGGCCGTGGGGGTGTCCCCTCTGGGGGTGACCACCTTGTGTCCCGCAGGGCCTGCAGTGGGTGAAGCTGAGCCCCGAGGAGATCCCGTCCCGCATCCAGGCCATCACGGGTAAGCGCGGGCGTCCCCGCAACGCGGAGAAAGCCAAGACCAAGGAGACGCCCGCCGTGAAGCGTGGCCGGGGCCGGCCCCCCAAGGTGAAGATGGTCGATTTGCTGAGCAAGACGGACGCTCGGCTGCTGAAGAGGCTGGAAGCCCAAGGTACCCCCTCCCCGGCCCCTCCAGCTCAGGTGCTGCCCCTCGCAGCCCACCCTGCAGGGGGGCTGCAGGCCTGGCACCCGCTCCCTGGTGCCAGCCTCCTTCTCTGCCCTCGCAGAGGTGCTCAGCGATGAGGACAAGCTGAAAATGAGCAAGATCAAGAAGAAAATGAGGAGAAAGGTACGGGTGGCTGTGGGGGGAAGGCAGGGCGAGGGCTGGGGGCAGTTCTGGGGGTCCTCTATGTCCCGCAGCCCCGTGGGCCCCAGCTGTGCCCACTGGCTGGGGCAGGGGGCTGCTGCTGTGCCCCCTCCCATCAGCTGCCATCTCCCTGAGCTGGGTCTTGTCCCTCCCAGGCCAAGAACAAGCAGAAGCAGGAAGCGAAAGCTCCCAAAGCGAAGGAAGCCAAGAAGAAGTCCAAGGTGAGTCTGCGGTGGCTGTGGGGGCCATGGAGGGGGCGGAGGTGGAGCCCCCGTCCCCACAGATCCCGGGGCTTTGTTCTCAGGCCAAGGAGAAGAAGGGCAAACCCGAGAAGGGCAAGGAAAAAGTGCGGCCCAAGGAGAAGAAGGGCAAAGGGGCTCGCAAGGTGGACAAGGGGCTGTTGGCCCAGCGGCGCCTGGAGGAGCGGCGGCGGCAGCAGCTCATCCTGGAGGAGATGAAGAAGCCCACGGAGGACATGTGCCTGGGGGACCACCAGGTGGGCTGGGCCTTGCAGCGGGACCCGGGGGCAGCCGGCCGGGCCGAGTCCATGGGCAGAGAGCCCGGCTGGTGCCTCGCGTGCCCTGACTGCCCCCTCTCCTGCCCTGCAGCCGCTGCCGGCCTTCTCCCGCATCCCGGGCCTGGTCCTGCCCAGCCACGCTTTCTCCAACTGCCTGACGGTCGTGGAGTTCCTGCAGAGCTACGGCAAGGTCCTGGGCTTCGACCCGGCCAAGGACGTGCCCAGCCTGTGCACGCTGCAGGAGGGGCTGCTGGGGGTGGGCGACAGCGCAGGCGAGGTGCAGGACCTGCTGGTGAGGCTGCTGCAGGCTGCGCTCTACGACCCCGGGCTGCCCCCCTACTGCCAGGTGAGCGGCTGCGTCCCCGTCCCTGTCCCCGTGTCCACTGTCACACGCGGGCAGCAGGGCTCTTGGTGCCCACGAGGCTCCTGGGCTGTGCTCCGGGAGGCGCTGTCCTTGCTGCAGCCTCCCCTGCCTCTCCCCGTGCCCCTCCAGTTCCCAACCTCATCCTGGGGCACCCCTGGGCTCGCCCCCTCTCAAGCTTGGGTTTTCCCAGCTCAGCTGTTGGTGTCCCTGTTTTTTTGTTTTTTTTCCCTTCCTGCTGACTCCCCCACGCTCCCTAACGCCCCTTCTTGCTCCCCAGTCCCTGAAGATCCTGGGGGAGAAGGTGTCAGAGATCAGCCTGAACCGTGACACCGTCTCCGAGGTGCTGCGCTGCTTCCTCACGGCGTACGGGGCGGAGGACGAGCTGTGCGAGGGGCTGCGCACGAAACCCTTCCAGGCGCTGCCCCCCGACAAGAAGGCCGCCATCCTGGCCTTCCTGGTGAACGAGCTCAACAGCAGCACCCTCATCATCAAGTGAGTGCGGGCTGGGGGCGAACGCGGGCTCTGCTGCTGTCCTCCTCGAGGAGCTGCGTGGAGCTGAGCCCCTCGTCCCCTTGCAGCGAGATCGACAAGACCCTGGAGAGCATGGCCAACTACAGGAAGAGCAAGTGGATCATCGAGGGCCGGCTGCGCAGGTGGGTGCTGCGCCTTGGGACGTGGCTGCCTCCTGCCCGCGGTCTCCAAAACCTTCCCCATCCGCGCCCCTGGGGCTCGAGCAGGGTTGGGGCGTTCTTGCAGTGCCGCCGGGTGCCTGCACGCCTCAGCTTGCCGGGGAGCGAGGCAGGGAGCAGGCGGGTGCTGGACGCTGCGCCGCGTCTCGGCAGGTTGAAGGTGGCCCTGGCCAAGAAGACGGGGCGCCCCGAGTCGGAGATCACCGGCCTGGACGACGGGCGGCGCAGGCGCAGCTCCCGCCTGACGGAGGAGCCCAGCCTGGAGCTGGAGGAGGAGGAGGAGAGCCGGGGACGCAGATCCCGCCGGGACGAGGAGGTGAGGATGTGGCCACCGGGGACGGGGAACAGTTTGGGGCGGCCTTCGGGGATCTCTTCCCGGTCCTGCCGATGCCTCCCTGACAGATCCCTTGCCTCCCCCAGGCCGAAACGTCCGCCTCCAGCGTCCCCGAGCTCGAGCGGCAGATCGAGAAGCTGGCCAAGGTGCGTGGGTGGCGGAGGGGCTGCGGGTCCCCCGGTGCTGCGGGTCCCCCGGTGCCCGTCCCTGCCATCCCTCACCCCGTACTCTCCCCGCAGCGGCAGATGTTTTTCCGCAAGAAGCTGCTCCACTCCTCGCAGACGCTGCGGGCGGCCTCGCTGGGCCAGGACCGGTACCGGCGCCGGTACTGGGTGCTGCCCCACCTGGGAGGGATCTTCGTGGAGGGCGCAGAAGGTGAGCTGGGGCTGGGCTCCTGGGTCACGTTGCAGACCCCCCCTCACTGCTGCACACCCCCCCCTTCACCTCCCGCTGTCCTCACAGCAGCTGATCCGGCTCCCGAGGAGCACCCCGAGGAGAAGCCGTCCTCCCACGTGGCACCGGTGAAGGAGGAGCCGATGGACGTGGAGGTCCCCGTCCCCGTGCCCGTGCCTGTGCCCGTGCCCAGCCGGGTGAACTGCACGGCCTCGCGTGCCCGGGGGCGGCCGCGGAAGAGCAAGGAGTTGCCACAGAAGAGCAAGGAGGAGCCGCCCCCACCCTGCAGGCCCAAATCCCCCCCCATCAACGGGGTCCTGGAGGAGCCGATGACCCTGGGGCAGAGCCAGCACGACCTCAGCCAGTCCGCCTTCCTCTCCTGGCTGAGCCAAACTCAGTCATCCCTGCTCGAGGACTCGGTCCTCACCCCGGACAGCAGCCCCGGCAACGGGGAAGGGGGGCTCCAGCCGCTCGAGACCCTGGCCGACCCCACGGCGGAGGAGGAGAGCACCACAGAGGCCGTGGAAAAGCAGGGGCCCTGGTTCAACCTGCTGCCCCGGACCCCCTGCGACAACCGACCCCCCCTCACTACCTCCTCAGCCGAGCCCTCTCCACGCGCCACCTCGCAGCCCCGCGGCCAGCCCCGGGGCGAGCAGCCCAAGGCCTCGGCCAGGCAGGTGGGTGCCCGGGGCCGACCGCAATGGCTGGGGCACGGGGAGGGGGCCGAGGGGTGCTGGGGTAGGGGGGCGAGGAGCAGGTGCGGGGCTGTCCCTTGTCCGACGGGCTCTGTCCCCTGCAGCTGAACGGGCTCCCCGCTGATGACCCCACGTCTCCCCTGCTCGCTTCCACCCCGGTCCACGCCGGCGCCAAGGCCCACGGTGCCTGCCCCAGGAGCCGGAGCAGCCTGGAGAAGCTCCAGGATGTGCCGGGGCAGCCCAAGCGCCGAGGGCGGCCTCCGACCAAGTTCTTCAAGCAGATCGAGCAGAAGTACTTGACCCAGCTGACGGAGCAGCCCGTGCCCCCTGGTGAGAGCCGTGCCAGAGGTCCCGGCTCCCAGGCCGAGCTGTGGCCTTGCTTCTCCCCAGGAAAACCCCTTGGGTTTTGGGGCCGGCTCTGCCACGCGAGGCTGTGGGGAGGGGGTGCCGGTGCCCCCACCCTGAGCTGCGTGGTGCTGCCTTGCAGAGATGCAGAGCGGCTGGTGGTGGCTGCAGGACCCCGAGCAGCTGGAGGCGGTGGCTCGAGCGCTGCACCCGCGGGGCATCCGGGAGAAGGCTCTCCACAAGCACCTCACCAAGCACAAGGAGTACCTGCGGGAGGTCTGCCTGCGCGCCACCACGGGTAAGAGCTGCCCCCTTGGGCCAGGGCGTGGGTCTGGCTCCGCGTCCCCCCCCCACCAACCTCCCCCTCTGTCCCCAGACCCCATCTTCCACCTGCGCCCCGAGGCGGCCGGCGCCGCCGTGTCTCAGGAAGCCCTGGCCCAGTGGTCGGTGATGGAGAGGGCCTACGAGACCGACCTCTCCATCCTGCAGTGGGTGGAGGAGCTGGAGCAGCGCGTGCTGATGGCCGACCTGCAGATCCGGGTAGGCGCTGGGCCGGGGGGCTGCCCACGCGGTGACCTCAAGCCGGGCGCCCTCCCTGAGCCCCTCTCTCCCGCAGGGTTGGACGTGCCCCAGCCCCGATTCGACGCGGGACGACCTGCGGTACTGCGAGCACAAGGTGGAGCCCCTGGAGGACATCACGGTCCGGAGCCGGCGGGACGGGCTGCCGCTGTGCCGCGAGCGCAACAACCCCCTGGACCTGGCGGTCCTGCGGCTGGCAGCGCTGGAGCAGAACGTGGAGCGGCGCTACCTGAAGGAGCCCCTCTGGCCCCTGCACGAGGTGGTGGTGGAGAAAGCCGTGCTGAGCGGCCCCGAGGAGCTGAGCCTGGGCACCACCGAGATGTGAGCCCCTCGTCTTGTTTTTGGGGTGGGGGCTGGTAGCGGGACCCCCACGCCTCGGCTGAGCCCCCCCTGTCCCGTCCCTCCTCCCGCAGCGCCTACGAGATCACGCCCCGGGTCCGGACGTGGCGGCAGACGCTGGAGCGGTGCCGCAGCGCGGCCCAGGTCTCCCTCTGCATCTACCAGCTGGAGAAATCCATCGCCTGGGAGAAGTCGGTCAACAAAGTGGTGAGAGCCCGCGCCCTGCCGGGGGGGTGGTATTTTGGGGTGGGGGTCCCGCACCGTGGCACCCCTGATGCCCCCGCCGGCCCCCCCAGACCTGCCTGGTGTGCCGGCGCGGGGACGACGATGAGCACCTGCTGCTGTGCGACGGCTGCGACCGCGGCTGCCACCTCTACTGCCACCGGCCCAAGATGACCGAGGTGCCCGAGGGCGACTGGTTCTGCTCTGTCTGCGTCTCCCAGGTGGGCACCGGGACCCCCTCCGGCTCACGCGGTGCCCCCCCAGCTCTGCCCCCACGGTGACCCCCTCCCGGTCCCACCACACAGGCGGAGGCGTACCGGGACCCCAGCTCTCCCCGGCGAGGCAAGAAGCGGAAGCGGGGACGCCTCCTGGGGGGGGGCTCGGCGGAGGAGGAGGAGAGCCCCCGGCGCCGGGCACCCCCCCCGCCGCCGCGAGGGGCAGCCGCTGCCCCGCCACGTCACCGAGGGGCTGTCCCCGGCCAAGCGGCGCGGAGCCACGCTGCGGAGCCAGCCCAGCGACCTGACCTTCTGCGAGTGAGTGCCGGGGGGGACACGGGGTTGGGAATGGGGACAGAGCCCCCCCCCAGGCCCCCTCCCCAGCGCCTCCTTCCCTCCCCAGGATCATCCTGATGGAGATGGAGTCGCACGAGGACGCGTGGCCCTTCCTGGAGCCGGTCAACCCCCGCCTGGTGCCCGGCTACCGCAAGATCATCAAGAACCCCATGGACTTCGCCACCATGCGCACGCGGCTGCTGCGGGGCGGGTGAGCGCGGGGTGGCCCCGTGTGTCCCCCCCCAGCCCCTATTCCTCACCCCACATCCCTGACCCCCCCCTCCTGCAGGTACTCGAGCTCGGAGGAGTTTGCGGCCGACGCGCTGCTGGTGTTCGACAACTGCCAGACCTTCAACGAGGACGATTCGGACGTGGGCAAGGGCCGGGCACGTCATGCGCAAGTTCTTCGAGAGCCGGTGGGAGGAATTTTATCAGGGAAAAGCACGCGGCCCGGCCGTGAGCGACCCCCCCCCGGCCCTGGGGAACCCCCCCCCCACCGCTGCCCGGAGCCCATCTCGCTGCCTGCTGAACCCCCGCGGGGGCTGGGGGTCGCTGCCCAGGGCCCCCCCCCCCCATCACCGGTGTGCTGGGGGTTTGGGGTGGGGGCCCAGCCAGACCCCCTCCCCTCGACCACCAACACCACCACCAAAATCCCTCCCTTGCCCCCCCCCCCTTGTCCCCCCCCCCCAGCACCATCACTCACAGACTGTGTAAGCCAAAAAGAAACAACAAAGAGGTGTTTTTTTTTCTTTCTTTCTTTTCAATTTTGAGTTCCCGATTTAAAAAAAACAGAAGCGAAGCCCAACCTCCGCCCCCCCCCCACCCCACCCCGTCTCCTTTCCCCCCTCACCCCGAAACAAAAAAAAACCACAAAAAAAAAAAAGAAAAAAAAACCGAGGAAAAGCGAATAATCCCCGCTGGAATATTTAATAATAGCAATAGTTCGTAGTGAATGTGTCCGAGCGCTCCTGTGCAGCGTCTTCATGCATTAACGGCCAGTAAAGTGGACTTAGCCCCCCCCCCGCGGCCCCCCCCCTGCTCGCCGGCCCGGCCAGGACCCCCCCCCCAACCCCCCCCCCGCGCAGACACTTTACGGGAGGGCCCCCCCTATCCTGCCCCCCACCCCGGTGCACCCCTTCTGCTGTAGGACCCCCGCCCGCTGCGCCGGGGTGGGGCCGCTGCCCCCCCCCCTCATCACCCCCCCCCCCCCACCTGGCTCCAGGGACCAAACGGGGGGGGGGAGGGGGGGCGGGGGGGGCCCCTTGCCCTTTCCCTGCCTCCACTTCTCAGGAAGACCCCGGCCCCCTGCACCCCCCAACCCCTCTGCGAGGCCCCCCCCCCCCCCAAAAATTGGGACCCCTCAGGGATGCTACCGCAGCTCCAGGTGGGGAGGGGGCGCGGCCCCCCCATCCCCCCCCCCCCCACCCCACAAGCAGGGACTTGAAGCCTCAGGCGGGCGTTTGCTGCCCCCCCCCCCCCCCCCACCAGGAATTAGGATTTTTTTTTGGGGGGGGGGCGGGGGGTTACAGCCACGCCGGGTGGTGACACGGGGGGGGGGGGGGCCGGGGTCCTGCGGCCACGGTGGGGGCCCCCCCAGCCCCGCCGGCCAGGATATTACGGGTACTCGCTCTGGGGTTCGGCGGCCGGCGGGGCTGGGGGGGCCCCGGCGCGTTCCCCCCCCCCCCCCCCCCCCAATTTTTCCCCCCAGCCCCACAGAGCACTGAACACAACTCACCTACCTGGGCGGAGAGGGGGGGGGCCCCGGCCCGCGCTCCCCCCCCGCCTTTCCCCCCCCCCTCACCCCCGCGTCTTTCAAAGTAGCCTTTTTTCTATGGGAGAAACCTCAGAATCTTTTTATTTGATTTTTTTTTTTATTTTTTTTTTTTTTGCCTGGAGATCCGAGGTGGATTCGAAGTCTCTTGGAACTGACTTTCTACGCCGCAGAAATATTTATATTTTTCTCTAAAAAAAAAAAACCTGCGCTGTAACAAAAAACTTGTCTTGGGGTTTGCTTTTCGGGCATGGTTCGGAGCCCTCAGCTTTTAGGTTTTTTTTTTTTTGTCGTTGTTGGGGTTTTTTTGTTGTTGTTGTTGTTGTTTTTGGGTTTTTGTCTCGTTTTTTTCGTTTTTTTTCGTTTTTTTTCCGTCGTGGGAAAGTTCTCGGAGTCTCCGCAGCGTTCTCGTGTTCCTTCAGTTCAAGTTCACCCCCCCCCTTTCCCCCCCCCCTCACCTTTACCCCCCCCCCCTTCTGCATCGCCCCCACCCCTTTGCCCCCCCCACCCCACCCCGGGGCAGCTCGGGGCTGGGGGGGGGGGCGTTTTTTCCCTCCCCCCCCGCCCCCCCCGGCCGCCTTTTCTATAACCA